>NW_006408790.1:2883214-2888706 GCF_000296735.1 Chrysochloris asiatica | reverse complement strand
AAAAGCAAATACAAGAAAATAAACCAAGAGAAACTGGCTCTTGACTTAAAGAGAATGAAACTAAGATCATTATTAATTTGACAATAACAACAACAAAAAGCTATTACAATGGGGGTGGAAGAGGAAAACCAACAATTAAACAAAGTTAAAACGGAGTAGGACTTTTTGTGAACCCATTTTATATCCCAAGGAAATTATGCTATCATAGAAATCTCTCACCAGCTTTTCCCTAACACGGTATGCGCATTAGTGTATTTTATATTGCCTTTTAAATGTGCTGCTCTAATTATATGGTTCCCATATGTGGTTTGCAGCCAGCAGAGGACCTCTGAATTGGAACCCTTTAGAATGATGAAAATGTTTGATATACTTCTCTCAGGGGGTTACAAAGAAGGCTGAGTGTAGGACCACAGTCCTAGAGGAATTTTAAGTAATCTCCGTCTTTGCCACTCCATTGCCCAGTAACCCTGTAAAAGAGGACACGTAACTGTATCAGGTTAACTTGTGGTTGTTAAGTGCCCTCAAGTCAGTTCCGACTCAGAGACACCCCAGGTACAAGAGAACGAAACACTGCCAGTCTTGTGTCAGCCTCATAACTGTTGCTCAGTCCTGTGTCAGTCCGTCTCGTTTGGGGTGTCCCTCTTTTTCACTGACCCTCCACTTTGCCAAACATGATGTCCTTCTGTAGGGACGGGTCCCTGCTGATCACAGGACCGTCGTACATGAGATGGAGTCTGGCCATCCTCCCATGGAAGGAGCATGCTGGCTGCGCTTCTTCTGACAGACCATGGTGTATTCAGGTGAACCGAACCTGCTTCTAAACTGGTTTCCTTAACTGTGGGTTATCCATGGAGAATTATTAGCACGTGTCTGCTAAAGTACAGTGGATCGTTTTAAAAATATTGTCTTAATTGATTTTTGTGTGAAGGGCCCGAGAGAAAACATTTCTTGCGTTAAGGGCATATGGTCTGTGGTGTAACTGGTCAACTCCTTTATTGTAACATGAAAGCCGTCTTAGACAGACAGAACCCACAGTACAGTACGAAATGCATGGGTAGCGATGTAGTCTAATAAACCTTTATTTACAAAAACAGTCTCTGGGCCGGATTGAGACGACAGGTGGTCGTCTGATTCGTTGATTCAAAGTCTTACGAGGATATATTCCTTCACAAGAACTTAATAAGCAGTCTGGATCCTATCCCAGAAAATCAAAAATGAAGACACACACTGCTAAGGTTTCCATTTTGTTGTTCCTGTTAGGGCTATTGAATGGGTTCTAACTCGTAGAGGCCCCTTGCACAGCAAAACTGAACCCTGCCTGGTCCTGGGTTAGCCTCACAATTGTTGTTACGCTTGCGCCCAATCCTGCTGCCGCTGAGCCAGCCCATCTCGTTGAGATCCTTCCTCCTTCTCATTGACTGTCCACTTTACCTTCTCCAGGGACTGGTCCCACCTAATAACATGTCCACAGTACTAGAGAAGAAGTCTGACCCTCCTGGTCTCAGGAGCATTGTGGTTGTACTTCTTCAGATACAAATTTGTTGGTTCTTCTGGCAGTCCATGGTACTTTCAGCACCCTCCTCCAACAACGTAACTCAAATGAGTCAATTCATTTACGGTCTTCCTTATTCACTGTCCAACTTCCAGGTCTGTATGAGGTAACTGAAATACCATGGCACAGATCAGTGTCACCTTAGTCCTCAAACTATTGTCTCAGCTCTTGAACGTTAAAGAGGTCTGTGCAGCAGATTTGCCTAATGCAATATGTCGTTGAATTTCTTGACTGCTGCTTCCATGAGTGCTGATGGTGGATCCGAGAAAAATGAAGTCATTAACATTTCAATCTTTTCTCCATTAACCATGATGTTATTATTGGTCCAGTAGTGAGGATTTTTCTTTACAGTGAGAAGCAATGCATACTGAAGGCTGTGGTCTTTAATTTTTATCGGTAAGTATTTTAAGTTCACTTGGCTTTCAGCAAGCAACGTGTCATCTGCATATGACAGGTTGTTAATGAGTCTTTCTCCAAATTGGATGATATTCTTCTTTATATAATCCAGCTTCTAAGATTATTTGCTCACCATGCAGATTAAAGAAGTATGGCAAAAGAATACAATCCTGATGCACACCTTTCCTGATTTTAAACCCTTTGTTCTATTCGAACAACTGCCTCTTGGTTTAGGTACAGGTTGCTCATGAGCCCAATCAAGCGTTCTGGAATGCTCATCCTTCACAGTGCTAGCCATAGCTTTTCATGATCCACACAGCCAAGAGCCTTTGTGTCGTCGGTAAAGGTGTCACCTGTCATCAGCAATGGTATGCATCTCTGGTTCTGCGCCCTCTTCCGAACCCAGCTGTGTTTCTGGCGGTCCCCTGTCGATGTACTTTTGCGGCTCTTTTTGAATGATCTTCAACAAAATTTTACTTGTGTGTGGAATTAATGATATTGTTTGATGATTTCCACATTCTGTTAGAAATCAGCCTACATATGGAAATGAGCCTGTGTATGGACCTCTTCCAATCAGTTGGCCAGGTAGCTGTTTTCCAGATTTCTTGGCATACATGAGTGAGTGCCTCCAGTGCTGCGTCAGTTTGTGGAAATACTTCAATTTTTATTCCATCACTTCCTAGGGCCTTGTTTTTTGCCAGTTTCTTCAGTGCACCTTAACTTCTTCCTTCAGTTCCTTTGGTTCTTGATTACATGCTATGTCTTGGACTTGTGGAACATTGGCCATTTCTTTATGGGGCAGCGACTGTGTGCATCTTCATCTTCTTTGGATGCTTTCTACATCATTCAGTATTTTGCCCATGGAATCCGTCACTATTTCAAGTGGATGCTTGAATCTTTTTTCAGTTTGGAGAAATGCTGAACGTGCTCTTCGCTTTTGGTTTTCTAACTCCAGGTTTTGGTACATTTCATTATAATATTTGACTTTTTCTTCTCAGGCTGTCCTTTGAACGTTTCTGTTCGGCTCTTTTACCTCCTCATTTCTTCTATTTGCTTTAACATCTTTTACACTGGAGAGCAAGTGTCAGGGTCTCTTCTCTCATCCATTTTGGTCTTTTCTTTCTTTTGTGTCTTTTTAGTGACATTTGCTTTCTTCCTGTATGATGTTCTTGGTGTTGTCCCACAACTCTTCTGTTCTTAGGTCATTAGTGTCTAATGCATCAAGCCTGTTCTTGAGATGGTCACTAAATTCAGGTGGAATATGTTCCAAGTCATTATTTGGCTCTCATGGGCTTGTTGTAATTTTCTTTAGCTTTCTGCCTGAGCTTGCATAAGAGCAATTTCAATTTTAGGAGGATGTGGATCCCCGAAACTCACCTATGATTCCAGGTTAAGAGTCTCGTGGTTTACGTGTTGTTTTCTAGATAGAGAACTTCTAGAATAGTCTTGAATATTCTGCTATGGTCATTTTTAAAAGGTCATTGTTGTTGAAAAGTGTACACAGTAGCCACAGGTCTAGGGCTTGGGGTTTACAACACTTCTTTGCGGGGAGCAGTGTTCTATCGCTGACCCCTCAGGATGCTCCTGTAAAGACTAGGAAACCGGACAGGGCAGGTCGACTGTGTCACCCAGGGTCAAGAGGAGTCAAAACACCGCCACCACAACAAAATGACTACTGGGAGTAACGAGTGAAAAGAGTGAGGGCTGACCTGTCCAGGGCAGGGTTTGGACAGAGTCTCTGGTGTCTTCTCTTCTGTCTGCCTGTTAGGAGCTGCCTTGCCACCAGCCCAGCTTCTGGAAGTCTCCTTTCAGCAAGAGAACACCCCCCAACTATCATCTCCCCAGGGGCAGGGCTGTGCTAATCGCTGCTTAAAATATCCCCAGGACAACTAATTATTTTTTTAAAACACCCGGTTACCATAGTGCTTACAACATGTCGGTGGAAGGTCGACCAGCTGTGATTTCAAAATCAGTCTCTAGTAGATACTAAGCTTTCATTTTCTTCTTGTTTGGGACTCCTGTTCTGGGTGAAACACATGAGAAGAATGGAGAGTGAGGGCCAGGCTTGGCTTCCCTCTCGGTTTCTTCCTCCTGATCACAGTCTGCCCCTCCCCTGCTCCCCCTGCCCCCAATCCTGAATTCCTGGTTGTCCGTCTCTGATCAGAGGTGGAAGCTTTTTAACCTTAGGATGACTGGGTGGACCAGAGGTCTTGGGATGTCCTGGAACACATCACTGATCACAGGGCGGCCCCAGCAAAACAGAACAACACGAACGAAGCCCAATACTGTCCAGCATTCCAACAAAATCAAACTCAGCCAACAATAGATACTGAAGTGTGTTTCATACAGGCATACCGCAGAAATACTGTGGGTTCAGATCCAGACCACCGCCATAGGCCAGTAGCCCAATAAAGCAAATCCCTGGATGTTTTGGGTTTCTAGGGCTTATGATATAGGAGTCCTGGTGGCACTGTGGGGTAGGCGCTGGGCTGCTAACTGCAAGGTCAGTCATTCAAATCCACCAGCCACTCAGAGGGAGATAGTCAGGTCCCCATGATAGTGCCACAAACCCCATGGAGCAGCTGCCCCCTGTTCTATAGGGTTCCTGTGAGTCTAACTCAGCTTGGATGGCAGTGGACGTGGTTTTCTGGTTTTGTTTGATTGAAAGGCAACTTTTAGAAAACCATTTTCCTTGAGGTTCAGGGTTCAAGGCTCACCTCAGGGTACAAGCTTTACTGGGCCCCGTCAACCTCACTGTGCCCCAGGAATCTGCATTCCATGAGAATTAACCTCCCTCCCCCATAGTCCCATAGTGGCTTTAGTTAGATGCATTTAAATCATTAATTTTTTTATAGCCCAAGTGGTTTTTATTTTAAGACTATTATGGCTGTTCCATGCATTTTCTTTATTAGATCAACTTTATGAATTGTTGGATTGTGATGAAGTACATGGCACATAAAATAATAAACCGAGAGAGCCAGTGCTTTTAGGACTGTTTATAAGGCAATAATTATTAAATAAATACAGAAAAGAAACATTCGTTGGTACATTATGCTTTGGAATTGCTACTTATTGTACCCAAAATTCCCCGTGAGAAAATTAAATCCTCTATTCAGTAAATAAGAAAGCAAAAATAAATCACTCTTAAATTTAAAAATGGCATATTAAGTATTTAGAGCAAATCATTTATTAATCCTTGGAACATATTACTGTTTTTCAGATTAAATAAATGGAAAAATCAGAGTATTTTTCAAAGTCGCCAAAATTCAATAGCTGAAGAAAAACAAAATAGAATGTCAGAAGATCAAACAAATCTGTCTTAGAATAATAAGTACAGCCCAAATGTGACGAGTGCAGCCAGAATGCTCCTCAGGACTTTGTCCCTCATACTTCAGACAAGTGACCAGGAGGGACCAGTCCCATGTGACTGAACAGAACTGCCCAGAGGATTTCTAGACTGTCATCTGTTGAGTCACTATATACTCATATATACTCTTATAGATCATCCACTCACAGCGCCCCCTGGTGTAACAGAGGAGAACTG
>NW_006408790.1:2880087-2882274 GCF_000296735.1 Chrysochloris asiatica | reverse complement strand
ACCACCAAAGGGCACATTCTGCAAGCCTGCCTCCTGGCCGCCAGCTCTCAGTCCCTCTCTTCCCATGAATCTAGAGTCCTCAGCTGCTCCCTCTCTCCATGTTCGCATCTCTGCCTCCATCTCTGGTGTTGCTCCTTCTCTGGGTAGGGTCCCACATACTGTTCGTACTCTTCTCCCTTGATGGTCCTAAGGTCCTCTGTTCCTGGGCTGTAAGATTAAGTACTCTCCAGTTTTTGTTACAAAACTTCTACCTTTACAGTGTGACATTTGCAATTAGTCATGGTAACAGTTTCTCACTATTGAATCATAAGACTCTTATCCCAGTCTCTTCACCAGACCTGTCTAGACAAGATGAAAACTATTCAGTGGGGCGTCTACCTTCCCCCTTACACTCTTAAACTAAACTCCCTCTTGAGAACTTGTAAGCCAGTCACTTCGTGCCTTTATCGTCCCCTCATTTTAGATAGCCAATGTCTAAGTTGGCCATCCCTATCTATCCTGTATATCGAGGGGATAGCACTGATACTTGATGTGAGGACTCCTTTCCTCTCAGTTGGTATTTTGAGCTACTACCTCCAAAGGAGCTCTGGTAGCGTAGTGGTTATGAATCGGGCTGCGAACCCTAAGGTTAGCGGTTCGAAACTACCAGCCGCTCCACGGGAGAAAGATGAGGCTTTCTACTCTCGTAAAGATTTACACCCTCGGAAACCCTGTACAGGATAGCTATGGGTCGGAACCAACTCGATGGCACTTAACAACAACAACAACAACAACCTCCATGAGTATAGGTCAAGTTCATCAAATGGTAGCAATTTACACTTGTTTCCTTTATCAAAAATTGTTTTTTTATCTTCCTCTAGTCGAGTTCTGATTACCCAGCCATCGAGGTTAGGTCAAATGGGTACTGTCTGCAAGTTTGGGCATTCTTATGCATCTCCCTCACTTCATATCAGCTGGACGCTTCACTCTCAGCTCTATCCCTCCGTGGCTATGTCCTTATCCATGGGCTCAGGTGTCCCCAGGTCTCACCACACTTTGGACCAACCAGCCCTTCCTCTTGTCTCTCTCATCTCCAGGTAAACAGAAGTCTGTGGAGCTTTGTCGAACTCAGCCCATTTCTTCATTGCTGCCTTTCCCTCTCTTCTGCTCACCAGTATCCCAATATGGTCGCCAGCAGGCTTACATGCCTGCTCATGTGTTCCTTTTGAGTTTCAGCCTTGGAAGGGGGTTTGTCCTGAAGGGACTTGATTGCTTGCCTTGATGGCTTCCAGGTGAACAACTTGTTTGTTCTTGTTGTAGCCAGTCATACTGCCATGTTTGTTTGGGGTTTTTCCTGCTGATCTTTCTTTGAAGATGTATCTTCTGTTGCTCTAGTTATTCAAGGCTGGTCTGCTTGTCCTTTTAGTGGGAATGTGCCACATCAGAAGTTTCTGGATGGGGCTCAGGATTGCACCTAAGGTCCTACATACTGCAAATGCTCCACCAAAAGCCTATTACTGGGCAAGTTCTAGAACTAGAAGCCCTTTTGGGTATTTCTGTTAGTTATAGGCTGGAGATGGGCTTACAGGCTTTCGGTACTCATTCCTTTCTATCCCATTCAAGTGTCTATTTTACAATAGTAGGCAAGGGCAACCAATATTCATAAGACAGTCAAGCATTTTAGTATTATTTCCCTTCTTCAAACTATGTCTAGATCCCTGTATCCCAGAGCCCTGTTGTTCCACAGTTGAGCAAGCGTCACTATTTACCTCTGTCCCATTTAGCCCATGCAAACCTATCTCAGTGTTTCCCTATCAACCTTGTTCTTCCACCCCTTCCCCTTCTTGTGTATCGCCCTCCCCAAACCCCAACTATGATGTGTCTGCCCCCTACCTTGTGTTCTACCGTCATCTCCCTCCACCCCCACCCCCCCAAATCCCAAACCCCACCCCTATTGGTAACCAACAAATAATTTTTTTTTTCCTTTTAGCATAGTTATCTTGTCTTAAGCTTTTCAATAATGGTCCTATGCAGTATTTCTCCTTTTGTGAATAACTAATTTCCCTCAGCATAACGTCCACAAAAGATTTTCCCCCATTCTGTGGTCTCCCTTTTTACTCTTTTGGTGAAATCCTTTGACATGCATAAGTTTCTAATTTTTAATATGTCCCAGTCATCTATTTTGTCTTATTTTTTGTGTGTAATTTT
>NW_006408790.1:2872358-2878927 GCF_000296735.1 Chrysochloris asiatica | reverse complement strand
GTGTAATGGAGGAGAAGTGCCCACAGGGTTTCCCAGACTGTCGCAGGTTTCCAGGCTTTGTTTCTGTGGAGTCACTGGGTTGGTTCTGGCCACCGTCTCTTCAGTTAGCAGCTGAGCGTTTAACCCTAACTCCACCAGGGCTCCTTTCTTCCTTCTTGTCTCCTTACTCTTCTCTTTCAGTTTTCATCTCCTTGTCTAAATCATAACCTAGAACTAAGTCTATTTTTATACTCTGCAGTGTTTCCCAAGTTAATTCTGTGTTCTCTGTTCTTAGTTTTATAAGTGAGAGAGAACATTTCTTACTTCTGATTTTGTTCTCAAATCTCTCAACACCTATCTTTAAAACATGAAGCTGTTGGATTTTCTTCTGTTGAATTTCAGTTTCTTTTGTCTTCCCTGAAGCTTAATAGTTCTTGTGAGAGGGAGGCAAGGAAGCTCTCCTCTTGGTTAAGACCATGAGTTCAACTAATATATGAACTTAAGACTGTATTTACATTTTTTTCTTCTTCTTCACATGCATTTTACAAAGCAGTAGTTCTGAACAAGGGGTGCTTTGGGCAATGTGTGAAGACATTTCTGCTTGTCACATCTTGGACTTGGAGATGCTACTAGGTAGAAACCAGAGAAGCTGTTAAACACCCTACTATGTCCAAGATGGAGGGTCAGAGAAAAAGAGGACGACCCCAGCGAGATGGACTGGCAAAGTGGCAGCATCAATGGGTTCAAGTGTGGCAACAATTGTGAGGTTGGCCCAGGATCGGGCGGTGTTTTGTTCTGCTATGTCATTAAGGTATGAGGTTACAGAAATCATGTTCAGGGTACAAGACAAATTCGGGGTCTTATCCCATTGGTCATGAATGCGTCTTCAAAACGACCTTTTGAAATCAGGCCACTGAGAGAGACAAGATGTTTGTTCATTCTATACGTTTTCATCCAACTTTACTTAGGGCTGAGTACACATGAAATGTGCTTTTAATGCATAAAAATCACAGTGGATAGCAGCGAAGGATTGGGAGGGTTGGGGAGGGGGCTATGGAGAATCTGATCATTCACATTGTGATTATTCTGCACATTGAGGAAAGACAATTCACACTTGGAAACCTTCCAGACTTCACTTTTGAGAGAACCGAAACAAGCCCAAGCGAGCTGGCCCACACACTTCCCTACCCCTCTAGACAAGTGGGTGACCCTTGTACACAGAAAACTGAAATCGATATGGCAGCAAGAGAGTTTGGATAGCAAGGAGACGTTTGTAAACGGGTTTTCAATCGTGTTCTTGTCCCCCGAGTGCGGGGTGCAGGGCCCCCCCATCTTTCAGTAGTGTTTCTCCTGGAGGTAGACCTTCATTTTGTTCGGCAAAGGCAGTTTCTGGATCAGGTCTATTCTGGTGTACTGCCGGATCACGAATCGGCACAGGTACTGCAGGGAGCGGACCTGCATGAACCTCGACACCGGGTTGGTCAGCCTGACCGGGTAGGTGGCCGAGCCGGGCAGCCGGGACCTGGAGTAGCAGAAGGCTCCATTTTCTGAGTCCCAGATCGAATGTTCGATGAGGTCGACGATGGACGTGCGTCCTTCCACGTCCGGCTGCTCGTAGAAGCTAAACCTCCCGTTGCAGTGCTCGATCCTGGTATGTAGCGTCTTGCCGTGGGAGCGGAAGCTCAGGCTGAGGAGGTACTGGTCATCGGAGCTGTCCCGGACCAGGAAGGAGCCGTCTGGCACGTTGGCCAGCTTGCCCTCGGCCTCCCAGCGCGTGATGGGGCCCCAATACCACCCTTGTTTGGCCAGTTTCTTCAGCTCCTCCGTCAGGCTGGTCACCACCATGGGCCCGCTGCTCTGCACCGAGTCATAGACTCGTGCCACTGCCACCCCGCGGGCAGAGTTGGGGTCAAAATTCAAATGGCAGCGCACGCTTTCTGACACGTGGGCATCAGGGCCTGGGAGCCCACTGAAGTCTCTTTAGACTTGATGGTTCTGCATCCGAGGTAGGAAAAGGAAGCGTGGGGGGCCGTCCTCGTGCGTGGGGCGGGGGCTCTGCAGCAGGACCCTCCTCTTCCGGGAAGGCGCTCCCTCCCCCTGGTGGGGGAGGAGCTGTCCAGACAGTAGCGCCGAGGCGCCCCCACAGGGTACAGCCCCTCGTGTACTGGATGTAGTCCTTGTGGACTCCGTTGAGGGCTGGGCTGGGGCTGGATGAGTGGACCAAGGCTTTAACCCGCACCTCCATCTTGATGCATGTCTCCTCCGAGGCCGTGGGCCGCAGGGGCCAGGGCGTCGGGCTGTCGTGGTGGTTACGCAGTGACGTGGACTCTCTACGCCCGGACGTCCTTGAAGACGTTGGTGGCTGAGGAAGAGAAGAAGGTGTCTTCGTCCACGGAGCTCCTCAGCTTCCGCTTGACCGAGAGCCGACTCTTGGATCGGTTCTTACCCCTCTTGTCGTCTTCACCATGGATGTCGCAGGTGTCCCTCTCATCTCCATAGCAGTTCCCAATAGGGACTCATGTCTCCCAAAGTCACTGGAAGCGACGGCTGTTGCACGACCATGAAATCGGTTTCTTCCTTGCTTTGTTCAAGCTAAAAGACTTCCGGAAGGTCTTGAGACTAATTTTCTTCGTTATGACTGGTCACCTATGCTGGGGGATCGATCTCTCTGGACCGTGGCCTCAGCATTGGAAGAGGCTGTAAAGCTGCGTCTATGGGTTTTATCAGCTTCATGGAGCCCCTGGAGCCGTTTTCCAGTCGGTTCCCATCCTCAGCCCGCGCCTGATGTTTTTGCTTTTGAACTTTAAAAGACAGAATTTAAAGAGGTTTTGTGCAGCAGGTTTGCCCAATGCAATCCGTTGTTTGAAGTCTTGACTGATGTTTCAGTGGTAGCTCATTGTGATTCCAAGCACCATCTTTTCTCCATTTATCAGGGTGTTGTTTACTGGTTCAGTTGTGAGGATTTTTATTCTCTTTACACTAAGGTGTAATCCATGCTGAACGCTGTACTAGTTGGTTTTCATCAGGAAATATTTCATTCGTCTTTGATTCTAGCAGGTTGTTAGTGAGTGTTCTTCCAACCCTGATGACACGTTCTTCTTCATGTAGTCCACCTTCTTGGATTATTTTTTCAGTATACAGATTGAATCAATCGGGCGAACTGATCCAACCCTGACTCCTCGTTCCTGATTTTAAACCACAGTGTCCCCTTGTTCTTTGGGAACAACAGCCTCTTGGCCTACTTACAGCTTCCACTTGAGCTCAGTCAAGTGTCCTGGAATTCCCCTTCTTGGTCCTGTTGTGTGTAGTTGTTATGATCCCCACAGTCCAGTGACTTTGCATAGTTAGTAAAGTACAAGTAAACATCGTTCTGGTATTCCTTGCTTCAAGCCAAGCTCCCCCTGATGTCAGCAATGCTAGGTTTTGTTCCGTGGACGAGTTACACGGAACCCTACACGGCAGCTCTGCTCTGTCGTATGGATCCACACCTATCAACAACACTTCAGTTCTCTCTCTCTCTCTCTCTCTCTCTCTCTCTCACTCACTCTCTCTCTCTCTCTCTCTCTCTCACACACACACACACACACACACCCTCACGCTCAGAGGTGCTCAGGCTGCCCTCTCCCTGGTGGTATTGTGGTTATTCATGCAGACAACTTTGGTTCCTTTGTTAGGACCTTTTGTACCCAGCAGAAACCCCTCCATTTCAGGCACCTGTACGACCACGCGCACACCGCACTCAGGCTGTCGTTGGGCTATTGGGAACATTAGGAACCAGAAAAGTAATTAGGAGCTGACACCAGTCCCCACTTTTTATCATGATGGTAATAATATGGAACTGGAGTTATCAGGCAGGTTTGAGAGAACATACAGAATGTACTGGAAGCCACAGGCATGCCTCAGGGTTAGTCACTGCAATGTGTAAGGAATTCACACATTGCATTCTAAACGTCAGACCGTGCACTGTGACCAGACCGGACACTAACAACATGCCACCCGAGAAGTGCCTTCCCATTGCGTGCTTTGTAAAATGATCGTGCACCAGCCAGGCGGTGCCAAACTTTCTTCCATTTCCCTTTACTCTTGTAACAAATAGGCTAAAATAGTGAGACCACGGGAAGTTTGGAATCCTTCAAAAAGTATGTGGGAAATGGAATGAAGAAATGATGGATGTTTCCTCGAACCTTTTGAAGCCGCTAGTACACGAATGAAATCTCTAAGGGTAGGAAGGTTCCCTGTTTTTCTCTCTTCTTCGTTAGCAAGAACAAGTGTTTGAAGCATTTCTAGTTCCACTGGCACTCACAAGACTTAAGTAGATTAAACACCAAATATGTGTTATTTCATTTGACAGCTTTTTCTCAGAAGACTGATTACCGGCCATTACTTTAGCGGGCGATTTCAGAGACCAGTTGCTGGGCCCACTTTTCTAGAAGAAGACATTTAGAAGCATTTTGTATTTCCAGGAAAGAGCCTGTGTCTGTAATTGGAACTTATTTAGGCCTTGACAGCTTTCAAATGAGCTTGCAAAGTAAGCCTCCGGAAGCAGACACACGGAAGGCCAGAGAGTGAAGAAAGTCACCCTCAGAGCTGTTAGGCGCCATCTGTGGCCTCTAGCTCACAGCGAGCCCAGTCCTGCACTCTCCTCACCCTGGATGCCACGCTGCAGTTCATGGCTGGAACCACTGTACGTCCCTGTGGGATCCACCAGGCTCTCAGTGTTGCTCTTTGGAAGTACACCAGCAGGCCTTTCCTCCTGGTCTCTCAGAGTCTGGGCACCTGCTGGTGATGTTGGTTCTGGTATGTAGGACAGACTGACGGACAAGTGGTGGGGAGGTTTACATAACCAGCCACTAGGTTCCATTTGATCTCATATAGTTTAGGTCCAGATAGTTCAGTGCTTTCCTGCACGGGGACCTACCACAAAACCTCGACAGTGTTAACGGTGGCGCCGGGATTAAAGCGTTCACCCGCTAACCAGAAGGTGGGCACTTCATACCTACCAGCCTCTTCGGAGTTCTGGTGTGGCGCTACAGGATAAACACTGGACCACAAGGTCAGCAGTTGAGACTCACCAGCCACTCCTCAGAAACCCTATGCAGGGTCGCTGTGAGTTGGAACTGACTGGAAGGCTCTTAACAACAACAGTCCTCCTCGGAGAAAGACGAGGCGTCTGCTTCCATAACATGGCGGTCTTGGGGACCCTGGAGAGGGTCAGTGTGAGTCAAATTCACATGAGGACAGTGGGTTCAGTGTTCTTTTTTGTTTTTACTTGAATGCTAACTGATACCTGACTGATATGTGTATAGCTCCTGAGTTTATTTATTAGCACATGGGATGTTGGTGGTGTTAGGTGCCGACGAGTGGATTCCCATTCGTGGACCCGTGCGTACCAGAAGGAAATGCCACCTCATAACTGTTGTTCTGCTTGAGCCCTGTGCTCAGCCACTGTGCCAGTCTGTCTCCCCCACTCCGTCAAGCATGATGTCCTTCTGCAAGGACTAATTCCTCCTGACAACATGTCCAAAGGCTGAGAGACCGTCTCACCGTCCTCCCTTCTAAGCAACGTTCTGGCTGTACTTCTTCCAACACAGATTTGTTTGTTCTTGTGGCAGATCGTGGTATATTAAATATTCTTCACCAACACCAAAATCCAAAGGCTTTGTTCTTTCGGTCTTCCTTATCCATCGTGCAGCTTCCATGCGCATATGAGACTATTCAGAATACCATGGCTTGGATCAGGCCACCTTAATCCTTAAGATGACGTCTTTGCTTTTTAGCACTTTAACAGCATCTTTGGCGATAGAAAATTTTGTGGGAGAAACACTTGACACTACTTCCCCAGTTGGATGTGTTAAGGTTGAGTTCCTAAATTCAATTCGCTTTACAGGGTTTTGTTTACAATGACTCACAGCCAATTTGTACTGGAGAGGGGGAGGGGTGGCTTAACTTGACTGTGAGTCACACTCTGGGGGTGAAGGGTCTCATGGCTGAGGTACAAGCGTCAGACAAAGCTTTGGAAAATAATGGGATGATGGAGTAATGACTGCTATTGCTCCATGTATTTAAACAGAGCTCTTAAAGAAAAACAAAGAAAGTAAGAAAGTCGACCAGTGAGGAGCAGGACCAGTATTGCAGAAGTAGAAGAAATAATGTTTGTGTGGTGTGTCCTTCTCCTCTTACTAATATGCAAGGTACACCTGAAAGCACAAGGAGGTGGGTCGGGATATGTCTCATTGGAAACCAGCCTAGGCCTTGAACCCTTCAAGGTCTACTGAAGTCGGAACCTCCCAGCCCCCTTGACATCATGTTGACGCAAATGCCTGGTGACCCTACAGGCCAGAGTTCAAGGGCTCCAAGGGTTCCCAAGGCTGGAATCTTTGTGCAGATAGATTCCCACGTCTTCCTTCCTATAGCTTCTGGGTGAGGTCAGACCATTCACCCACTGTGCCAGAGGGGCGCCTTCGATTATAGCCACATAAAATTCCTATTGACCCACATGACAGAGGAGAACCGCCCCACAGGGCTTCCCAGGCTGTCGTCTACTGTGTCACTACATACTTTATATAAGGAGCTCTGGTAGCGTAGTGGTT
>NW_006408790.1:2870869-2871787 GCF_000296735.1 Chrysochloris asiatica | reverse complement strand
ACGAAGCTTAGCCATCCTGGCCTCTAAGGAGCACTCTGGCTGCAATTCTTCCAAAACAGATCTGTTGGGTCTGTTGGCAGCCATAGATGACAGCCTAGGACTCCCTGTGAAGCAGTTCTACTCTGTCACACTGGGGCACCATGAATCGGAACCGAATGAAGGGCCGTTACACTTTAGTATATTCAGACCTATCCACTACCACAATGAGTTTTAGAACCTCTCCATCATTCCAAGATTTACCTTGTCTGTCCCAGAGGATTGGCTCCTTCTGGGGCAGTTGTCCTCGGTCACACACAGCCACCATGGGTCAACATCAGCTCTACAGCAGAGAGGCTGGAAATGTCTGAGATAAGAAGGTGTCCTCCCATGGTAAACGGAATGTCTTTGAACACAGTTTGATACTTTCCTCTTGGCTTTCAAAGAGACATCTTTTCCGTACAAGCGCACTGCCCGCTTCACTCAACATGGCAATTTAGGGGATAAAGATTTGAAGATGTCAAGTCAAACCACAAAAGACAAAACAGCTGAGTTTCCAGTGCAGTCATTGTGTGGGCTACTCTGCACCCACTTCTGTGGAGACTGTCAGGATTCACTGGCTTGATGAGCAAGGTCAAGTCCAAATGGCAGCTGAACCGCCACTCAGTCCAGTCTCCTTCTCCCTGTAAACCCACAGGACTGCACTGCAACACCACG
This sequence comes from Chrysochloris asiatica, assembly GCF_000296735.1. Taxonomy (NCBI): domain Eukaryota; kingdom Metazoa; phylum Chordata; class Mammalia; order Afrosoricida; family Chrysochloridae; genus Chrysochloris; species Chrysochloris asiatica. Next base: position 2,871,094 of record NW_006408790.1, on the reverse strand, counting down.
GGCTGTCCTCTGATGAGGCTGCTTTGGTAGGACCTCCAATCTTTATCACCCAAGAAATGCGGCGTGGAATCTTTATTTCAGGGCCCGTCCGACCCTTGGTTTTAAAGGTGAACTTCAAATTGGTTTAAAAGGGAATAAATCAGATTTTCAACATATCATCTGATTTTTTTTCCCCTTCCTAATAAAAAGTATGAGTATTCCGGAACACTTAATTGTGCTCATGAG
>NW_006408790.1:2865204-2870769 GCF_000296735.1 Chrysochloris asiatica | reverse complement strand
TATGATATAGGAGTCCTGGTGGCACTGTGGGGTAGGCGCTGGGCTGCTAACTGCAAGGTCAGTCATTCAAATCCACCAGCCACTCAGAGGGAGATAGTCAGGTCCCCATGATAGTGCCACAAACCCCATGGAGCAGCTGCCCCCTGTTCTATAGGGTTCCTGTGAGTCTAACTCAGCTTGGATGGCAGTGGACGTGGTTTTCTGGTTTTGTTTGATTGAAAGGCAACTTTTAGAAAACCATTTTCCTTGAGGTTCAGGGTTCAAGGCTCACCTCAGGGTACAAGCTTTACTGGGCCCCGTCAACCTCACTGTGCCCCAGGAATCTGCATTCCATGAGAATTAACCTCCCTCCCCCATAGTCCCATAGTGGCTTTAGTTAGATGCATTTAAATCATTAATTTTTTTATAGCCCAAGTGGTTTTTATTTTAAGACTATTATGGCTGTTCCATGCATTTTCTTTATTAGATCAACTTTATGAATTGTTGGATTGTGATGAAGTACATGGCACATAAAATAATAAACCGAGAGAGCCAGTGCTTTTAGGACTGTTTATAAGGCAATAATTATTAAATAAATACAGAAAAGAAACATTCGTTGGTACATTATGCTTTGGAATTGCTACTTATTGTACCCAAAATTCCCCGTGAGAAAATTAAATCCTCTATTCAGTAAATAAGAAAGCAAAAATAAATCACTCTTAAATTTAAAAATGGCATATTAAGTATTTAGAGCAAATCATTTATTAATCCTTGGAACATATTACTGTTTTTCAGATTAAATAAATGGAAAAATCAGAGTATTTTTCAAAGTCGCCAAAATTCAATAGCTGAAGAAAAACAAAATAGAATGTCAGAAGATCAAACAAATCTGTCTTAGAATAATAAGTACAGCCCAAATGTGACGAGTGCAGCCAGAATGCTCCTCAGGACTTTGTCCCTCATACTTCAGACAAGTGACCAGGAGGGACCAGTCCCATGTGACTGAACAGAACTGCCCAGAGGATTTCTAGACTGTCATCTGTTGAGTCACTATATACTCATATATACTCTTATAGATCATCCACTCACAGCGCCCCCTGGTGTAACAGAGGAGAACTGCCCCACAGGGTTTCCTAGGCTGTCATCTATTGTGTCACTATATACTCATATATACTCTTATAGATCATCCACTCACAGCGCCCCCATGTGACAGAGAAGTGCTCCTCAGGAATTTTCAGGCTGTCATCTTTATGGGAGAAGATCTCTAGGCGTTTCCTCTGTGAAGCCACTGGGTGGGTTTGAACTGCTGGTCTTTCAGTTAGTAGCTAGATGTTTAAACTTTAAGCTCTCAGGGGTTCATATTCTTTATACAATCTCCAGAGTTGTCATCAGCTGAGGGGCCCGTTTAAAGTCTTGGTGCCTGACCTATGGGACCAGACCTTCTTGGATGAACCCAGGAAGCCATGGCTCCACACGCTGTGGTGATTCTTGTGCTTGTTAAGCATTTAAACCTCTGATGTAGGGGCTGCAGAGGGGGTCTTCTGGAGTTGTAACATGGGCACAGATCCCCAGGTATGCTGGTAACATCGCTCCCTAAGTCGGTGCATCTACGATGGCAGCTGCGATTCTGTAAGCTCTCGGCTGATCCTGGTGTTGTTGGTCCACAGACAACCCAGCAAGGTCCTAGAACATCCCTGGAGAGTATTTCCCAGGTTGTAAGGCTTCACAGGAGCAGAAAGCCTCATCTGTCTCCCACAGAGCGGCTGGTGGTTTCAAACTGCTGACTTTGACGTTAGCAGCCCCACACAGAACCCACTACATCACCAGAGCTCCTTAAGCTAAGACTAACCCTAGTCACTAACTGAAAGTGGAGGATCGAACCCACATTGCAGACATTCCCGGGTGGCTCCAACATCCAGAAACGTGTTCTTCCATGACGAGGAGGCTAGAAGCCCGTACTCCGAGTGCCAGCTCTGTCGGCTCTGGGGAAAATTCTTTGTTTTCTTCCAGCATCTGTGGGCCCAGCATTCTTTGGAGATCTCGATGTGTCTTCATCTTAATCTTCCCCTGGGTCTAGGAGGTTCTCAGCACAGGGGCCCCGAGTCCAAAGTGTATGCTCCACTCCCGCTCTTCTTTCTTGCTGGTAGGAGGTCCGACCCACTCTGCTTCCTGTCTCTCCATTATGTCTTGTAAGACCAGAAGTGGTGCAGGTCACACCCCTGGAAGCCCCCTTTCACATAGGATCATCACATCCCATGATGGGGGTGACTAAGGCATCATACTGTGGCCACACCACTGAGAATTGTGGCCCAGACTAGTTGACATGCATTTTGCGGGGAGCACAGTTCAGTTCAGGACAAGTGCCAATATACCTCGTGCACAGTATGCAGTTGGAGGGTTGCCTGCTGCTGTGATTCTAAGCAGGTTTCCTCGGAGCCCCCAGACTAAGACAATGAAGAAAGGCCTGCCAAACTACTTCTGAAAAGTAGCTTATGAAAACCTCCTGGATCATTGCAGTCTGGTCTACAAGCAATGATGGGGATGGTGCAGGATGGGGGGATGTTTTGTTCTGCTGTGTGTGGGGTGCCCATGAATCAGGGCCAATTCAGCTCAGGAAGAAAGTGATCATGTTTTATTTGCACTTGCATTTCTCTGCTATTTTTTGTTTAGTTTTTCATCCTTTTCTCTAGGAGTAATCCTTACCCACTTTCAGGTTTTCAGTGCTTGAGCCATTTATCTGTTTTTATTTGTCTTTTGGCTTCTGCCTTTTCTTGCAGTTGACGGAAACCAGGTGGCCTTGATTTACCTGTGAACGTGAAAGCTCATTATTCTTGTGAAGCCGGGTTGGGATGGGGCTCTGCCAAATGATAGTTTGTTATTTTTGCAAATTTGAGTTGGGACCGATTCTGAATCTAGAGGGAGAGTTGTTGCTTTTCAAGATGGATTGTTCTTACTAATTTATCTTGTCGTACATTTGGTTCAGTCTTCCTTTCCAAATGTCAGCCTGCACAATTATTTCTAACCCTAAGTTTTGAAGCCAGGATGGCCAAACTTTGTCTCTCATACCTCGGACATATTGTCAGGAGGGACCAGTCACTGAAGAAGGATATCATGTTTGGTAAGGTGGAGGGTCAGAGAAAAAGAGGAAGACCTCCAACGAGATGGATTGGCCAGGTGGCAGTATTGATGGACTCAAGCGTGGCAACAGTAGTAAGGTTGGCCCAGGATCGGGCAGTGTATCGTTCTGCTGTGCGTAAGGTCACTATGGGTCGGTACCGACTCAATGGCACCTAACAACCACAATAACAAAAGCTTCTCTATTTCCTTAAGTAATTTTCTTACCCATATACCAAAGAATGGCAAAGACTCCCAGTTCTGTGGTCCCACAGTGTCTTAGCTAGAGCTGCTGTAACAGAAATACCACAAGGGGTGACTTTCATGAACAGAAATTGATTGTTTCAAAGTTTAGGATGCCAGAAGTCTGACTTCAGGGCACTTGCTCTAGGGAAAGGCTCTTTCTGTTGATTCTGGGGGAAGGTCCTTATCTCAGCTTTGCTAGTGGTTTTCTTGGTGTTTCTCGGAGAGCTCCACATGATGTCTTTCTCCTGTTCCTGCTTGTGCTTTCTTTGGTGAATTTTTTTTTTAAATAATGATATTTTATTGTGTTTTCAGTGAAGATTTACACATTAGTTTCCATTCCCGTTCAGCAGTTTCTACCAAGTTGTTCTACATTATTCATATTGAACATTCGCACCATTTCCATTCTGGTTGTTCTGTTTCTGTTCATCTAGTTTCCCTGACCCCTGACTTTCTCATCTTTGTTCTAAAGTCATTGTTGATCATTTGTTCTCATATAGATTGTTGTTCTTTCTTTAATATAAATAATTCACATGCGTTTTCTTTTCTGACGTTGGTTGCGGTCCCTACAATATAACGGCTCTCTTCCCACTTCCTTCCTTGGTTTGCCATTTCCACTTGTCCTTCTTTCCTGTCCCTTCCTGCCTTCTGAGATTTGTGTTTTAGGTGTCACTGAGTTGGTTCTGATTCATAACGACACAGTGCACAACACTGCCTGGTTCTGCACTGCCCTCATCATAGTTATGTTTGATCCCATTGCTGCTGCCACTGCGCCAATCCATCTCACTGAGGGTCTTCCTCCCAGGCCATCTGCTACCATTTTGAGCCCATAGGGATGGTTGTTCTAAGGACCTGGTATAGCTCCTGTTTAGAGTTCACCATATAGCAGCTGTGTATCATGTAACTAATAGTTGAACCGCAGTGGTAAATTCCCTTCCGGGCCCAAACGATGATTGGGGGCTGTAGACTCAGGGTCCCATCCAACCAGTCAGCCTGGCTCTTTTATGATTTTGAATTGTGTTCCACATTTTTCTCCCACTGTATCTGGAACTATCTAATGTGGCCCCTTTCAGAGCAGGTGGGAGTGGTTGGGCACAGTAAAGTTCTTCTGAGTTCACGGCTGGGGATGTTGAGGTTCAAGTGCTCCAGTAATTCTGTGGACCAATTGTTAACATGTGTCTTTGCTTTTCTTCATACTTCTTTACTGTGGACATTATCAGGGTGATTTTCAACAGGTCAGATTTGTTGTTTAGCTACAAGGTGACCTCAAGAGTTAGTTTCTGTGGTACCTAATCTTTTATGTCTCAGTGAGAATTGGTTGAAGACACACACTGCACTGATTTCTCCTCATTGTTGTTGTTGTTGTTGGTAGGTGCCATCAAGTCAGTACCAATACATATGGACCATATGCACAAACGAATGAAACACTGCCCAATCCTGGGCCAACCTTACAATTGTTGCCACGCTTGAGCCCATTGATGCTCCCACTTTGCCACTCCATCTCGTTGGGGATCTTCCTCTTTTTCACTGACCCTCCACCTTACCAAACGCGATATCCTTCTCCAGTGACTGGTCCCTTCAGACAATGTGTCCAAAGTATGAGAGATGAAGTTTGGCCATTCCGGCCTCCAAGGAGCACTCTGGCTACACTTCCTTCAACACAGATCTGTTGGTTCTTTTGGCAGCCGATGATAATTTTAATATTATCCTTCAATACCATAACTCAAATACATCAATTCTTCTCTGGCCTTCCTTATTCACTGTCCAGCTTTCACATGCATATGAGGTTATTGAAAATACCATGGCTTGGATCAGTCACACATTGGTCCTCAAGCTAATGTCTTTGTTCTTCAACACTTTAAAGAGGTCTTGTGTAGCAGATTTGTCTAATTAATGTGTCATTTGATTTCTTGACTACTGCTTCCATGAGTGTTGGTGGTTGATCTAAGAATGTTGTTTATTGGTCCAGTGGTGAGGATCTTTGTTTTCTTTACATTGAGACCAATCCAGACTGAAGGCTGTGGTCTTTGATCTTCATCATTAAGTATTGTAAGTCCTCTTCACTTTCACCAAGCAAAGTTGTATCATCTGCATATTGCAGATTGTTAATGAGTCTTCTTCCAATCCTGATGCCACATTTTTCTTCATATAACCCAGCTTTCTCAGATTATTTGATCAGCATACAGGTTGAATAAGTATGGTGAAAGAATACAACCCTGTCGCACACCT
>NW_006408790.1:2861771-2863859 GCF_000296735.1 Chrysochloris asiatica | reverse complement strand
CATGTGTATAGTCATCTCTTATACTGCCTAAAGAAGGTATTGAAATGAACAAATCATTGATTGTGCAGAATTCTACCATGTGTTCTCCAGCATCCTATCTATCACCAAGGCCATATTGTCCAGCTACTGATCCTTCTTCTTTGTTCCCAACCTTTGCATTCCAATCACAAATAATGATCAATACATCTTGATTGCATGTTTGATCAATTTCAGAATGAAGAAGTTGGTAGAATTCTTCAATTTCATCCTCACTGGCTTTAGAGGTTGGTGCATAAATTTGAATAATAGTGGTATTAACTGGGCTTCCCTGTAGGCTCATGGATATTATCCTATCACAGACAGCATTGTACCTCACGACTGATCTGGATGTGTTCTTTTTGACAATGAATGCAACACCGTTCCTCTTCAATTTGTCTTTCCCAGCAAAGTAAACCATGTGGTTGTCAGATTCAAAATGGCTAATACCAATCAATTTCCACTCACTAATGCCTAAGATAGTGATCGTTATGTGTTCCATTTAATTTTTGATAATTTCCAATTTTCTTGGATTCATACCTCATACATTCCGTGTTCTGATTATTAACGGATGTTTACAGCAGTTTCTCCTCATTTTGAGTTGTGCCCCATCAGCAAATGAAGGTCCCGTGGGGTTTTCTCCCATGAGCTTTACTCCATTCACGTCATCATGGTCAGCTCTACTTTGAAGAGGCAGCGCCTCCCCAGTTGCATTTTGAGTGCCTTCCAACCTGAGGGGCTTAGTTTCCAGCACTACATCTGACAGTGTTTCTCTGCTAGTCATAAGGTTTCAGTGACTAAATATTCAGAATAGTTGCGACTCATAGCAACCCTGTATAGGCTTTCCGAGGCTATAAATCTTTATTGGAGTAGAAAGCCTCATTTTTTCCCTTGGAACAGTTGGTAGTTTCAAACTTCTGACTTTGAGGCTAACACCCCGACTTGTAACCACTGCGCTACCAGAGCTCCTTTTCCACAGGTATGTTGTTGTTGTTAGCCATGGAGTTGGTACCGACCCTTAGCAACCTTATGCACAGCAGAATGAAACACTGCCCGATCCTGGGCCAACCTCACTACTGTTGCCACGCTTGAGTCTATCGATGCTGCCACTTGGCCAGTCTTTCTCGCTGGGGGTCGTCCTCTTTTCCTCTGACCCTCCATCTAACTAAACATGATATCCTTCTCCAGCGACTGCTCCCTCCTGACACTATGTTTGAAGTATGAGAGACGAAGTTTGGCCATCCTGGAGTTTTTTGAGAACAGATTTCAGTCCATAACACTCACCATCAAAATCATCTGGGAAATTTTATTCTAATTCCCCAGGTCTTACCTGCAGTTATTCTAATTCAGTAAGTTTAAAGGTCAGCAGTTTGAAACCACCAGCCACTCACTCCATGGGGGAACAATGAGGCTTTCTGCTCCCATAAAGATTTTGAAGCCATGGAAACCGTATATGGGGTTGCTGTGAGTCAGAACCAACTCTCCAGCACACAACCACCAACACCAGGAAGTGTGGAACTGTGGCATAAGTGTGGACTGGTAGCCATAAGGTCAGCAGTTCAAACTCTCCAACTGCTCTTAGAAACTCTGTACATGTTGTCGTTGTTGCTGGGGGCCATAGAGTCGGTTCTGACTCATAGCGACCCAATGCATGTTGTTGTTGTTAAGTACCGTGGAGTCAGTTCCGACTCATAGCGATCCTGTACAGGATTTCCAAGGCTGTAAATCTTTACAGGAGCAAACCACCTCATCTTTCTCCCACGGAACAGCTGGGAGTTTTGAACTGCTGACCATGAGGTTAGCAGCCCGATTTGTAACCACTACGCTACCAGAGCTCCTTGGCATAACGAAAAACCCTGCCCTGTCCTTCGCCATGCTCACCATCCATGTTGCTGCTACCGCTGTGCCCATCTATCTCACTGGGGGTCTTCCTCTTTTTTGTTGACCTTCTACTTTAAGAAACATGGTATACTTCTGTAAGGAGTGGTCCCTCCTGATAATATGTCCAGAGAATGAGAGACAAAGTCTCACCATCCTGGCTTCTAAGGAGCACTCTGCCTGCACTTCTCCCAA
>NW_006408790.1:2859014-2861671 GCF_000296735.1 Chrysochloris asiatica | reverse complement strand
TATTCTCCTCCAACACCATAACTCAAAGGCATCAATTCTTCTATGATCTTCCTTATTCACTGTCCTACGTTCACATGCGTATGAGGTTATTGAAAAATTGTGTCGTAAGTTTGACATCTTTGCTCCTAAACACTTTTAAAGAGGTCTTGTGGATCGGGTTTCTTGACTACTGCTTCCACAGCATTGATAGTGGGTCCAAAACAATGAGATCTTTGACAACTTCAGTTTTTCTCCATTGGTAAGAATTATGTCTATTGGTCCAGTTGTGAGGATTTTTGTTTTCATTACATTGAGATACAACCCAATCAGTACGTGTTTTAAGTTCTTTTGCTTTCAGCAAGCAAGGTTATATCATCTTCTTTTCACAAGTTGTTAATAAGTCTTCCTTCAATCCTGATGCCATGTTTTACTTCATATAATACAGCTTCTCAGATTATTTGCTCAGCATACTGATTGGATAACTATGGTGAAAGACTACAATCCTGGCACACACCTTTCCTGATATTAAACCATTCAGTGTTCCCTTGTTCTGTTCAAACGTCTGCCTCTTGGTCTATGTACAGGTTCCTCATGAGCAGAATTAAGTGTCCTGGAATACTCATACTTTGCAATATTGTCCATAGTTTGTCAGGATCCACACAATCAGAAGCCTTTGTAGAGTCAGTAAAGCACAGGTAAATATCTTTCTGGTATTCTCTTCTTTCAGCAATGATATCCCTCATTCCACATGCTCATCTGAACCTGCTTGAACCTCCAGCAGTTCCCTGTCAATGTACTGTTGCAGCTATTTTTTAAATTACCTTTAGCAAAATTTGACTAGCCTGTGATATTAATGATATTATCTGGTGATGTCTGTATTCCATTGTGTCACCTCTCTCTGTAATGAGCACAAATATAGATCTTTTCCAATCAGTTGGCCAGGTAGCTCTCTTCCAAATTCTTGGCATAGATGAGTGAGTGCCTCCAGTGCCACATCAGTTTGTTGAAACATTTCAATTTGAATTCCTTCAATTTCCCGAGGCTTGTTCTTTGTCAATGCCTTCAGTGCACTTTGGACTTCTTCCTTTAGTACCATTGGCTCTTGATCATCTGCTACCCCTTGAAATGGTTGAACATCAACCATTTCTTTTTGGTACAGTGGCTTGTGTATTCTTTCCATCTTTTTTTGATACTTTCTACATCATTCAATATTTTGCCCAGAGAATGCTTCACTATCGCAAGTCAGTACTTTAATTTTTTCTCCTCAATTCTTTCAGCTTTAGTCTTCCCTTTTGGTTTTCTAATTCCAGGTTTTTGCACATTTCATAATAATACTTGACTTTGTTTTCTTGAGCTGCCCTTGGAAATTTTCTGTTCATCTCTTTTACTTCCTAAGTTTTTGCATTTGCTTTAGCATCTCTCCTGATATCTGTTTTGGTCTTTTCCTTCTTTCTTATCTTCTTAATGACCTTTTGGTTTCTTCTTGTATGATGTTCTTGAATGTCATCCCACAACTCTTCTGGTCTTTGGTCTTTAGTGTCTAATGCATCAAATTTGTACTTCAGATGATCTCTAAATTCAGGTGAGATATGTTCAAGGTCATATTTTGGCTCTCGTGGGTTTATTTTAAGTTTCTTCAATTCAGTCTGAACTTGTATATGAGTAGTTGATGGTTCTGCTGTGCCTGGGGTCGCTATGAGTCGGTTCCTACTCGATGGCACCTGATAACAGCAACAACATATGAGTATATAGTGACACAATAGATGACAGCCTAGGAAACCCTGTGGGGCAGTTCTACTCTGTTACACCAGGGGGCGCTATGAGTGGATGATATAAGAGTATATACAAGTATATGGATCTCTGGTAGTGTAGTGGTTACGAATCGGGCTGCGAACCGCAAAGTCAGCAGTTTGAAACTACCAGCTGTTCCGCTGGAGGAAGATGAGGCTTTCTGCTCCCGTAAAGATTTACAGCCTCGGAAACCCTGTTCAGGGTCGCTAAGGGTCGGAACAGATTCGATGGCACTTAACAACAACAACAATGACAACAATAGATGACAGCCTAGGAAACCCTGTGGGGCAGTTCTCCTCTGTTACACCAGGGGGCGCTGTGAGTGGATGATGATGTATAAGAGTATATATGACTATATAGTGACACAATAGATGACAGCCTAGGAAACCCTGTGAGGCAGTTCTCCTCTGTCACATGGGGGTGCTGTGAGCCAATAATATATAAGAATATATATGAGTATATGGAGTTCTGGTGTGGTGCTGTGGGTTAATGTGCTGGACTGCAAAATTGGTTTGAACCACGAGGTCGGTGATTCAAGCTCACCAGCTGCTCCCCGGGAACCCTATACAGGGTTGCTATGGGTCAGAACTCACTGTTGTTGTTGTTGTTAGGTGCCATCGAGTCAGCACGAACTCATAGTGACCTTATGCACAGCAGAATGAAACACTGCCTGATCCTGGGCCAACGTCACTGCTGTTGCCACGCTTGAGTCCATAGATGTTGTCGGTTGGCCAATCCATTTCGTTGGTGGTCGTCTTCTTTTCCTCTGACCCTCCACCTTACCAAACATGATATCTGTCTCCAGTGAATGGTCCCTCCTGACAATATGTCCGAGGTATGAGAGACAAAGTTTGGCCAATTTGGCCTCCAAGGAGCACTCTGGCTGC
>NW_006408790.1:2856795-2858914 GCF_000296735.1 Chrysochloris asiatica | reverse complement strand
ACTCTGGCTGCACTTCTTCCAAAACAGATCTATTGGTTCTTTTGGCAGCCCATGGCACTTTCAGTATTCTCCTCCAACACCATAACTCAAAGGCATCGATTCTTCTACGGTCTTCCTGATTCACTGTCCCACTAGACAGTACTTAACGACAACAACAACAATGTGTATATAGTGACACACTAGATGACTGCCTGGGATAAACCCCTGGAGCCTCTGTGAATCCGAATGGGTGTGAGGACAGTGAACAATGTTTTGCTGAAGGAAGTGTGAAGATCCCTGTTTCTACACGAAGAGTGTCAGGGTTAGAACTCTCACCTTTCAGTGGGAGATACGAGTTAGACACCTAGCAGTGCCGCCCAGTGCCGCTTTGATGCTGGACAGTTTTCCCAGATAGCACGAACTGGGATTAAAGCCAGTTTCCATCGGGCGGATTCTGACTCGGGAGTCCCCCGACGCCCCGTCTTGCAGAGGAGAACTGCTCCCCGGGTTTTTCTAACAGAAAGCAGCACATTGCCAGTCCTTTCTATTGCGGAATGACCGGCTGGATTCGAACTGCTAACCTTTTGGTGGGTAGCTGAGAGAAAACTTTGCACTACCTGGGAGCAATAGGAAGAGAGGGCTGGCAGTCTACTTCCCAAAATCAGCCAATGAGAACCCTGCGTGTCACACAGAATCAGCCAATGGGAACTCTGTGTGTCTCACAAAATCAGCCAATGAGAACCCTGTGTGTCTCACAGAATCAGCCAATGAGAACCCTGTGTGTCACACAGAATCAGCCAATGAGAACCCTGTGTGTCACCCAGCTCCTATCTGCAGGGTTCATAGGGATGGTACAGGGTCAGGCCAGGTTTGGTTCTGGTGGTCCTGGGGTCGCCTGCTTAACAAGGATTGTCCCCGCAATGTCTGTAGACTGGGGCACTTCCCTTCACCCAAACCCTCTCCACAAGCTACCAGTGGCCCTTTGGTGGTGTCGTTCTTCCTGCCTGGAGTTCAAGTGGGATGTCCGTGCTGCGGTGGAAGTCTGTCTGTCAGCGCCTTCTCCTCACACCTCAGCCCACCTACCAGCTGTACGCGAGTGGGAGGGCGCCTTTCATGCCATTGGGAACACAGCCACAAAGCTGTCCCTCTCCAGCCTCCTCCGTCTGCATCCATATCCGGGTTGTCTCTGAGAATCTGTCCGCCCCCAATGTCTGCCTCTAGAGGCGGGGGTTCCGGAGGGAAAGGGGGTGAAATTTTTATTTCTATCCTGCCAAATCCCGGGTACATTCTCGTTCAGCTGGCATGAGCACACACCGTATCCAAGAATGAGACTTACAGAGATGTCTGAAGAGTGAGGGTGCTTGAGGAGAGATGTCGTCCCTCGGTGATGTTACGTCCGGTCCAGTCACCAGAGCACCCGTGGATGAGTTTGAACCGGGTTTCCATGCTTTGGCTCTGATCTGTAGTGTTTTCTGTGCTTGTTAACTCAATTCCGACTCAGCGACCCCTTGGGCAAGAGTAACTTCCCATGGCTGTAAGTGTTTATAGCAGCATGTCACCAGGTCTTTCTCCACTGAGCCAGGGCCTGGGCTTGAACTGCAGACCTTTCCATTAGCAACCAAGTACTTAGCTGTTGTGCCACCAGGAGAGTGAAGAGACTTTCCTTTGATACCATCTTCCTTAAAGGTTGGGCTTGTTGTCCAGTGCCCTTGCAGCCAAAGGAAGAGCAGCGGGCTTAGAGGACTGGTCATAAAATATAAGGCAAGCAGTGACCATTGAGTCGGCCCAGAGGAGAGAACGCTGCTCCATGGCGTTTTCAGTGGCTGATTGCTCAGAAGTACATAGCCAGGCACATCTGGGTGGAATTGAAGCTCCAACCTTTACGTTAAGTCTTGTTATGTGCTGGCGAGTTGATTCCAACTCATAGCAACTGTATAGGGTTTGAAGAACCAACCTCGGGGTTAGCAGTCCAGTGTGGATGCGACACTGGCACACCATAGCCAAGTATATTAACTGCTGGTACTGCCCAGAGAGTCCAGCAAAAGATAAGATGACTGAAGGCATCAGTAAAAGGAGCCTAGTGAGCAATCGGTAAAGGTGGCTGTTCAGACCATCAGATACTTGGGAGAGAGATGAGGCT
>NW_006408790.1:2853809-2855865 GCF_000296735.1 Chrysochloris asiatica | reverse complement strand
CTCCCGTAAAGATTTACAGCCTCAGAAACCCTGTACAGGGTCACTATGAGTCGGAACCGACTCCACGGCACATAACAACAACAACAACAACAACAACGAGTTCATTGCTGCTGCCACTGTGCCAGTTTATCTTGTTAGGGTTCTTGCTCTCTTTCTGGAACCTTCCACTTTTCCTAACATGATGTCCTCCTCTAGGGACTGGTCCCTCCTGATCAGATGTTCAAAGTATGAGAGACAAAGTCTGACCATCTTGGCTTCTAATGAGAACTCTGATTGTATTTCTTCCAACACAGATTGGTTTGTTCTTTTGGCCGCCCGTGGTATTTTTAATATTCTCCACCAACACCGTAACTCAAATGCATCAATTCTTTTACAGTCTTCCTTACTTACTCTCCGCTTTTCAAATGCATATGAGGTTATTGAGAATACCATGACTTGGGTCAGGCACACCTTAGTCCTTAAACTGGCATCTTTGCTCTTGAACACTTCAAAGAGGTCTTATGTAGCAGATTTGACTATTGCAATACATCATTTGATTTCTTGACTGCTGCTTTCTGAGTGTTGATGGTTGATCTGAGCAAAATGAAGTCTTTGACAACTTCAATGTTTTCTCCATTATGTGGATGTTCATTCAACTCCGTTGGTGGTGAGTTTTTGGTTTTTCTTTACAGTGAGATGCAATCCATACCAAAGGCTGTGGTCTTTGATCTTCATCAGTAAGCATTTTAAGTCCTCTTCGCTTTCAGAAAGCAAGGTTGTATCATTTGCGCATCGTAGGTTGTTAATGAGTCTTCTTCTAATCTTGGTGCTGTGTTTTTCTTCATATAATCCAGTTTCAATTCCTGATGCCTTGTTCTTTGCCAATAACTTCAATGCAATTTGGACTTTTTCCTTCAGTTTAATTGATGCTTAATCATATGGTACCTCTTGAAATGGTTGAACATTAACCATTTCTTTTTGGTACAGTGACTCTGTGTTTCTTCTGTCTTTTTGTGATGTTTTCTGCATCGGTCAATGATTTGCCCATTGAATCCTTCAATACTGCAAGTTGACACTTGAAGTTTTCTTCCGTTCCCTCAGTTTGAGAAATGCCGAGCATATTCTTCTCTCTTGGTTTTCTAATTCAAAACCAGGTTTTGAACATTTCAATATAGTACTTGATTTTGACCTTTTAAGCTGCCTTTTTGCAATTTTCTGTTCAGCTCTTTTACCTCCTCATTTCTTCCATTTGCTTTAGCATCTCTATGCTGGAGAGCAAGCTTCAGAGTCTCTTCTGACATCCATTTTGGGCTTTTCTTTCTTGTTTTCTTAATGACTTTTGCTTTCTTCCTGTATAGTGCTGTTGTTGTCACCTTAGATTCATACTTCATATATTCCATGTAACAATCATTAATGGATGTTTACAGCTGTTTCTCTTCATTTTGAGTCGTGCCCCATCAGCAAAGGCCCCGAAGGCTTTACTCCATTCGCGGCATCACAGTCCTCGCTGCTTTGAGGAGGCAGCTCTTTCCCAGTCGTAATTTGGGGCCTTGCATCCTGAGGGGCTCATCTTCCAGCCCTGCATCTGACAATATTCTGGTCTTTTCATCAGGTTTCAGTGTTCAGTATTGTGGTGCTGACAGTGTGCCAACTGCTACTCATAAGGTGTTCAGTGACTAAATATTCGGAAGTAGTCCGTCTCTCCTTCTGCCTAGTCTTAGTCTGGAAGCTCAGCTGAAACCTGTCCATCGTGGGTGACCCTGCTGGTATTTAAAATACTCATGGCAGGCTGTCATCTATTGTGTCATTGTATACTCATATATACTCTTATAGATCATCCACTCACAGCGCCCCCTGGTGTAACAGAGTAGAACTGTCCCACAAGGTTTCCTAGGCTGTCATCTATTGTGTCACTGTATACTCGTATATATGCTTATATATCATCCACTCACAGCGCCCCCTGGTGTAATGGAGGAGAACTACCCTACAGGGTTTCCTAGGCTGTCATCTATTGTGTCACTATATACTCATATATACTCTTATAGATCATCCACTCACAGCGCCCCCTGGTGTAACA
>NW_006408790.1:2850285-2853634 GCF_000296735.1 Chrysochloris asiatica | reverse complement strand
AGGAGAACTGCCCCACAGGGTTTCCTAGGCTGTCATCTATTGTGTCACTATATACTCATATATACTCTTATATATCATCCACTCACAGCGCCCCCGGTGTAACAGAGGAGAACTGCCCCACAGGGTTTCCTAAGTTGTTATCTATTGATTCACCATGTACTCTTATATAATTAACTATTGGTACACAGAGGGGCTTGCAACCATGTTATAAAGCAACTACTACTGCTCGTTTGTCAGTTTGTCATACTCTGGTGGCTTGTGTGTTGCTGTCAGAAATGAAATGGGATGCATAAATATTAATATCCTAGACCTAGCGAGATGAAATGATCTGGTATTGGCCACTTTGAATGTGACAATTGCATGGTTTACTATGCCAGGAAAGACAAATTGAGTAGTAATGACATCACATTCATCATCAAAAAGAGAATATCAAGATCTGTCTTGAGGTACAGTGCTGTCTGTGATAGGATAATATTCATATGCCTTCAAGGAAGACCACTATTATTCAAATTTACGTACAAACCAATAAAGCCAGTGATAATGAAATTGAAGAATTCTATCAACTTCTTCAGTCTGAAATTTATAAAAATGCAATCAAGATGTATTGCTCATTACTGGTGATTGGACGCAAAGAGGAAGGATCAGTGGTTGGAAAATACGGCCTTGGTGATAGAAATGATGCTGGAGATCGCATGAGAGAATTTGGTAAAACCAGTGACTTCTTCATTGCAAATACCTTGTTAAGCAACACAAAAGGTGACTATACACCTGGACTGAGGCAGTGCTGCAGGTGCTCACTCATCTCTGCCAAGGTATTTGGAAGACAGCTACTTGGCCAACTCACTGGAAGAGATCCATATTTATGCTCATTGCAAAGGGAGGTGACCCCACGGAATGGGGAACTCATCAGACAAAATCATTAATATCACATGCTAAAGATGATACAAAAATGACCTCAAGCATATGTTGACAGAGAACTTCCAGCGTTCAAGGAGGATTTAGATGAGGACATGAAACGAGGGATATCATTGCTGATATTAAATGGATCTTGAATGAAAGCAGAGAACACCAGAATGATGTTTACCTGTGCTTTATTGATTATGAAAAGGCTTTCAATTGTGTGGACCATGACCAGCTATGGACAGCATTGCAGAGAATCAGTATTCCAAAGCAGGTAGTTGTACTGATGAGGAACCTGTACCTAGAGCAAGAGGCAGTTGTTCAAGGGAACACAGAATGGTTTAAACTTCGGAAAGGTGTGTACCAGGCTTGTATTCTTCCACCAAACTTATTTTGGCTCTTGTGGACTTATTTAATTTTCTTCAGGTTCAGTCTGAACTTGCTTATGATCCATTGATGGTCTGTTCCACAGTCTGCCCCTTGCTTCGTTTTGGCTGATGATACTGAGCTTTTCCACTGTCTCTTTCCAAAGATGTAGTCCGTTCCATTCCATCTCATATGCAAATGTATTTAGGCCCAGAAATTGCCCAGGCTTTATCCATTGTGGAATGCCTGGCATGGGCCACACTGTCAAATTCAAGGTGCTGAGGATGTTCCCCAACAAAGGGTCTGAGTTACAGTCACCCGAGTCACTGATCCTCAGTGTCCTCACCTGTAAGAGCAAAGTTGGGTTCAAACAAATAGTGTCGGGTCGGCGGCAGTTCAGGAACATTCCCTGAGCAGCCACGACATGCCGGGACCTAGTCACCCACCTGGTGGATTGGAGAGCGGGGCTGGAGGAGTAACAGAACCGTTTGGATGACATCATGGTAGACCTCAGTAACGAGAGGTGGGGACACAGTGTGCATTTGCGGCTTGTCTGTGTCCATCTTGGTCACTCTCACAACATGGTCATGCTGGTGCCCACTTCATAGACCTCCAGCCCACGTTCTGCCATCAAGTCCATTCTGACCCTCAAGGACAAAGAAGAACTGAAAATCCTTACGGGAACAGATGGCCGCATCTTTCTCCAGGGTGGGTTTGAACTGCTAATCTTGCAGTTAACTGCCTGATGCTTAACCCACCGTGCTACCAGAGCTGCTTCCATAGACTCCAGTCTAGAGTAAACATACCTCTCTGAGCCCTGGGAAAACCAAAATATCAGAGCGGCTCCTCAGATGGCAATGTTGGCTTTATGGAGGTGGTCTGGAACCGAACCCACCCTGTGTCCAAACCAGGCTCAAGAGAGACAGGAGAAACCTGGAGCCCACACGTTCTTGCGAACTCTTCAGAAAACAAACCAAACGCCCACGTGCGCTGCCAGGAGGCAGGGCCGCCTCATTGAACTGCCCTGCTGTGCCTTCTTTCTGGTCCCATGAGAAACGTCGGCTCGCTGTGGTGGCCGCCATCTGGCTGGTGTGTGAGGACCCATGAGGACCAGCTCTGCACCTGTGGCTAGTGGTCAGCACCACACCGTGCAGCCAGCTCTTTCGCTCGCGTGGCGTTCACAGATGGCTGCCATTAGCGGCGCACACCATCTGGTCGCTTCTATTTTAATGAGACGTGCCGGCTTGCTGCTTGCCAAACTTGTCAAATGACTCTTTAAAATATATGTGACCTCCAAGAGACCAGGTCACAAAGTCCCAGTCACTCTGCCCTCGTGATAGTTTCTGATTTTGACTTTCAAGGAAACGTAGCATTACCTCACAGCAATGCATTTTCCAGACGAGAACGTTATCCAACATGAGGTCCAAGAAGAAAAGGTAAAAACCTTTTATTGGTAAGAAAGAGCCCTTTCTGGCTGTGGTTTTGAGGTGCTACCCAGTCCAATGGTGTCCCTGTGTGTTTATAGTTTCTGCCTACAGCCTGGTTCAGTGAGTGTCTGCCTGCCTGTGGTCTTCTAAGCTAGCAACTGCCGTCCACCATGCAACAACTGGTGTTTGTGGGCCTGGGGCAACAGAGGAAGGACAGTCTGCAGTAGAACTCCACACCCCAGTTCTTTCTGCCTCCTAGCAACCAGAAGGACAAAGCAGACCCGCCCCAGACAGTTTCCAAGGCTGCCACGAATCTCCCTCCTGTAGAGCAGATGGTGGGTTCTCCTCTGTTACACCAGGGGGCGCTGTGAGTGGATGATCTATGAGTACATACGAGTATATAGTCACACAATAGATGACAGCCTAGGAAACCCTGTGGGGCAGTTCTCCTCCAGAGGGCGCTGTGAGTGGATGATCTATAAGAATATATATGAGTATATAGTGACACAATAGATGACAGCCTAAGAAACCCTGTGGGGCAGTTCTACTCTGTTACACCAGGGGGTGCTGTGAGTGGATGAGCTATAAGAGTATATATGAGTGCATAGTGACACAATAGATGACAGCCTAGGAAACCCTGTGGGGCAGTTCTCCTC
>NW_006408790.1:2849555-2850057 GCF_000296735.1 Chrysochloris asiatica | reverse complement strand
TCTATAAGAGTATATATGAGTATATAGTGACACAATAGATGACAGCCTAGGAAACTCTGTGGGCAGTTCTACTCAGTCTTTCAGGGTTGCATTGAATTGGAATCAACTCGATGGCACACAACAACAAAAACTGAGTGATTACTTGGAATAGGAAACTAATGAGAGCAAGCAACATTAGAAATTTGATAAAGAAAATTATGGTGTGTTGTAGTTAAGTGCTATTGCTTCAACTCATATCCGAGGAGTGGCTGGTGAGTTTGAACCACTCCAGATTCTGGTGTGCCATCGTGAAAATGCTCACAATATACTGAAATGTGAAAAGGCTGATAAGAGATCAATATGTTTTATTTAAATAAATGAGCAGAAAGAAATTGTAGAAGTTTTATGTTGTTGGGTACCCATCCAGTCGTTTCTGACTCATAGCGCCCCCTGGTGGAACAGAGTAGAACTGCCCTACAGGGTTTCCTAGGCTGTCATCTATTGTGTCACTATATACTCATAT
>NW_006408790.1:2845251-2848344 GCF_000296735.1 Chrysochloris asiatica | reverse complement strand
AGAACTGCCCCACAGGGTTACCTAGGCTGTCATCTTTCTGTCAATATATACTCATATATCATGTACTCACAGTGCCCCCATGTGACAGAAGAGAACTGCCCCAGAGGGTTTCCTAAGCAGCCATCTTTATGGGAGTGAATTGTCAGTCTCTGCAGATCCGCTGGCTGTGTTTGAACTACCCACCTTTTGGTTGGCAGGATTCCTGGTGTGGCACTGCTATTTAATGTGCTGGACAGCAAAATTGGTTTGAACTGCAAGGTGAGCAGTTCAAGCTCACCAGCTGCTCCTCGGAAACTCAATACATGGTCACTATGAGTCGGAACCGACTCTAAGGCACTAACAACAACAGCCTCCTTAGAAGTTGGTGTATCTTCCCCTAAAGTATCGATTCTTGGATGGTGAGGGCTTAAATCTAGTGAAAGCTTTGTTTTTTTTTCTCACCCTATGAACCAGTTGGTAGGCGCAGCATGAATGAGCTCTTCCTCCGCCTCGTGGATTCCCCTGGTGACCTCATCCTCTGGCAGTTTTATGTGAAATGGGGCCATTTCTACCACTTGCTAAAAACTCATAACTCTTAGTGTCCAGGGGCAGGAAAGTGAGACCTGCTTGGTGAGTGAATTTTCTGTCAGCCCTTCTCCTGGTTGATGAGGCCAGTGTTTCTGCGAACACTTTTCTTGGGAGAGAGAACAGTTTTGAACTACAGGAGAATAGAGGAAGGGGCAGGACAGAAGAATTCATACATGGGATCAGGGAGCCCTATTACCATGGTGGGGTTGCAGCTAAGTCACCAAACACACTGTGTATGAATTCTTGGATGGAAAATGAATGTGCGCCATAACTTTTACCCAAACCTGGTGTGGCGTTGTGGGTTAATGCACCAGACTGCAAAGCCATTTGAACTGCAAGGTTGGCAGTTCAAGTTCACCAGATACTCCTCAGAAATCTATACAGGGTTGCTATGAGTTGAAATCAACTCGTTGACACTTAGCAACAACAAACAGTTAAAAAACATTTTTTTTTTTAAGTAAAAAGAATAAAAACAAAGAGATACAAATACACCAATAATCCACAGGGGAATGTAGAGAGAAAGCCAATAAAAATATCTAGGGATGCAGTGGTTTAAGCACACAGCTGCTAACCAAAATGTAGGCAGTTCACACTCACCAGCCACCCTGAGGAAGAATGATGAGACCCAATTCTGGAAGGATTTGCATTATGGGAAACCATTCAGCAGGACCACTCTGCCTTCGGGGTCACCGAGAATCAGACTCACCTGGAAGGCAGTGGTAAAATTCAAGAGACAAGGGCCATTATTTACTGAGTCCGGAAGGCCTGCTGTATGTACCTCCTCTCCTTGTTTTCCATGGTTTCATTCATTTTCACAGATGTAGCTGGAGTTAGGTGTCGCTATCAATGGCATGGAGCACCACAGTTGTAGCCCAGTGGTAGAATTCCCACCTTCCATGGGAGACCTGGGTTTGAGTCCCACACAGTGGCGGCATGCACAGCCACCACTCATCTGTCATCGGAGCCTGGTGCAGTGCAAGGATGGTGAATGGCTTTCACTGGGAGACCAGGAAGAAAGACCTGAAGCTCTATTTTTGCAAATAGTCACAGTGGGTTCATCCTGTTGTGCACAGGGCCAGCTCACTGGCAGCTAACAACCCTGAAATTGTATTAGGTCTCCAGAAGGTCCCTTGGGAAATATGGAACGGGAAGATCATGGAATGTCTCAGCTCCTCATTTATTTCTGTGTCCAGGTGTGCGTCCCATTGCCCACGAATGATCTGTGGCTCTTGCTCTCTCCCCAGAATGTCGCGTGGTGAAATCGACTTCTTACACCAAAATAGCTCCGTCATCACGCAGGAGTGCCACGAAGAGCCCGGGCCCTTCCAGGCGTAGCAAGTCCCCAGCGTCCACCAGCTCAGGTAAGTCAGCAAAGGACTCCTTGAGTGTGTGTGCGCGGAGGCTGCTGGGAGTGTGGAGCCCAGCGCCTGCGAACTGCTGGGTAATTTTAGAAAGAGTTAGGTGGCAGAACAGATTTTCCGGAGTCTAGCACATTGGCGCTAAGACAAAGCAGGAAGCTACTGGAAAACTTAGTGCGCTCAGGAGACCCAGATTGCCCAAAGATAGAAGCAGCTCGCTCCCAGGGGCCCTGGGGCTGCTCCAAGGGAGAAAGCTCAGGCTGCTCCTGTGAAGGTGGCAGCCTGGGGACACTGTGGGGAGTTGTACTGTTATCAGGAGAGGCCACTGTGAGTCAGAAGTGGCTCAAGGGCAATTTTTTTTTTCTTTGTAAAAACGAGTGCCAAGCACTGGGTTAAGCGCTTCTTTATATATATTGTCTCGTCTTCTCCTTCATATCAAGGAGCTCCGGTTACGAGCTGGGCTGCCAAATGGAAGGTCAGCAGTTCGAATCCATTAGCCTTTCCACAGGAGAAAGCTGAGGCTTTCTGCTTCTGTGAAGATGTACTGCTTTGGAAACCCTACACAGGGTCAATCTGAGTAGGAACTGACTTCATGGCACACCACTTGGCAACAAGGAGGCCGGGTGGCACTACGGTTAGGCGGTCAGTTAGGTGCTAACCAAAATGTCTCGATTCAAACCCACCAGCAGCTGTGTGGGAAGGTAGTTGTGGCACGTGGCTTCTGTAATGATGTTCAGCCTGGGAAACCTTATGGGGCAATTCTGCCATGTCCTCGAGGGACAGTGTGAGTCAGAGTCAACTGAACGGCAGTAGGTCTGGGGGCTTGGTGATGTAGCTGGATCCTTGTGGGTTCAAAATGGATTTTCTTTTCTCTTCTTAGTTTGTCCCCAGGAATCTCAGGGAGGTAGAGATGGCAGGCCAGATTCCTGTGTGTCTATCAGATACTGGAGTCCTGAGTCCAATCCTAACAGATAATTCAACACGTTGCTGTTGAGTGGAATCTGGCTGATGGCCACCGTGTGACAAAATAGAACGGCCCCAGAGGGTTTCCTAGGCTGTCATCTGTGTGTCATTATATACTCTTATAGATCATCCACTCACAGCGCCCCCTGGTGTAACAGAGGAGAACTGCCCCACAGGGTTTCCTAGGCTGTCATCTATTGTGTCA
>NW_006408790.1:2843711-2844851 GCF_000296735.1 Chrysochloris asiatica | reverse complement strand
GTAACAGAGGAGAACTGCCCCACAGGGTTTCCTAGGCTGTCATCTATTGTGTCACTATATACTCATATATACTCTTATAGATCATCCACTCACAGTGTCCCCTGGTGTAACAGAGGACAACTGCCCCACAGGGTTTCCTAGACTGTCATCTATTGTGTCACTATATACTTGTATATACTCTTATAGATCATCCACTCACAGCGCCCCCTGGTGTAACAGAGTAGAATTGCCCTACTGGGTTTCCTAGACTTTTAGGTTTTCAGGAGCAGATCTCCAGGTCTTCTCCCCTTCAGAGCCACTGGGTGGATTTGAACCACAAAGTTTTCGTTTGCAGTGCATTTTGACCACTGCACCAGCAAGTGCAGCTTTCCTTCTGCCTTAGACTAACAGAGAGAATTGTAGTCATGACTCTGCAGGCTGATATTCATTCACCAAAAGTAGTTTTGAAAACTGAAAAACGCAGACAGGAAAAATGGATTAAGCGTATTTATGTTTGCTTTTATAACCTTTGAAATGATTCCTTTTATAACTTTAAAATGGGTCGAACACATCATTTCAAAAATGACAGATTGCCTTCAACAAGCGTGGTTTCTGTGGTTTCCATGAGGCTCTTAACAATTCTGGTTAAAACCTTGTTGGTTTGATCACTGCTAACTGCTCTGGTGGCTCTGTAGGGCTGGTCTGCAAACTGAAAGGTTCATGGTTCAAACCCACCGCTGCTGTACAGGAGAAAGATGAGACTGTCTGCTTCCTGAAAGAGCTGCATCCTGGGAAACCCAACACAGGGTGGTTATGAGTCAGAATTGACTTGATGGATGTGGGTTAGCTTGGAATCAAGGAGTCCTGGTGGCGCAGTTTAAAGCTCTTATCTGCTAACTGAAAGATTGGTAGTTCAAACCCACCAGCTTCTCTGAGGGAAAAAGATGAAGCAGTCAGCGTCTGTAAAGATACCAGCAGTGGAAATCCCATGGGCAGGGCAGTTCTACTCCATCGCATGTGGTCATTACGAGTTATGAATGGATACAATGGTAACAGATTCTTAACTTGGGATTTCTGATAAATAAAAATTCCAGGTCTCCCTGTTTCTATGAAGAAAGCGGAGCCCAAATCCATTCTAAAACCTACACTCTTCAGAAATTG
>NW_006408790.1:2819360-2839481 GCF_000296735.1 Chrysochloris asiatica | reverse complement strand
TGGATTTCTTGATTCTGCTACAAATTCTCCTATCTGTAAGCCTTCCAAGCTTCTAAATATTCCTTAATATGGGGTTTACAGTTCTATCCCCATCCCCTGAGCCTGCTTGACCCTGTATTCTGTGTTGTTGCTGACGTACCACCCCTTAAATGGTGATGCAGCCTCACACACAATCATCACGTGAACCTTTTTTAAAAAATGATATTTTATTGTGTTTTCTGGTAAGGTTCACACCACAGTGTAGTTCCTATTCCAGCAACTTCTACACACATTATTTAGTGACGGTTGTTACCTTCTTCGCATTCTAGGAACATTCATGTTATGTCCTTCGGGTTGTTTCTTTTCCATTCGTCTAGTTTCCCTGCCCCTAGATTCTCATCTTTGTTTTAAAGTCATTGTTGACGGTTTCTAAGTAATTGTTGACTGGTGATTGTTAAAAGGTGCATAACGCTTAGTAGTGATATTTATTATCTTTGAACCCAGTTTGCTATTTAGCACAAGGTGACCTCCGAGGTTAGTTTTGGTTCAAGGTTTGAAGAGTATTTCAGGGTGATAGTCCTGAGGAGTCCTCCAGACTCACTCAGTCCAGGAAGTCTGGTTTGTTCATGGTTTTAGTCAATGGGAATTGTGTTGCATACTGCTCTCCTGTAGAGCAAACCACGTCTATTGTGGTCCTGATATGAACAGCTGGGCACTGTCTCCGTTCTTCTGGTCTCAGGGCAGATAAGGCCCAGGCTCATGCGGACTACTGGTTCTTCTCTGATCCTTTGGTTTCCTTTTTTTCTCTTTTGCTTTGGACCAGTAGAGATCAGTGGTTGCATCTTAGATGGCTGCTCACAAGCTTGACGACTCCAGATGTTGCTCACTAAACTAGAACCTAAACTTTATGGACTGTGTTCTGCCCGTTGACTGAGATGGTCCACAAGACTATGGTGAACCTGACTCTTGACATTAATGAATCTTCACTTTGTTTTTCTACCCTCAGAATATTAACCCAAAATTGGAAATGATTTCTACTTTCTTCTCACAATTGTCTTCCCCTTTTATGCTGATTTGGAGCATATCACACAGTTAAGATGCCTTGAGGTTCTATGTGATACTGTTATCATATATTGAAATGAAACACCTTGCTTACTTAGATTGTCAACTTTTTTGTCTCTTTGACCCTTCCAACAAGTTTGCAACCACAAACAAGTGAAAAATATCAGTCTTTACATGGAGTCCTGGTGTGGTGCTGGAGGATAAGCACTGAACTACTAACTGCAAGGTTGGCGGTTCAAACTGATCAACTGCTCCTCAGAAACCCTATAGAGGGTCACTATGAGTTGGGCTCAAACACAGCAACAATTATGAGGTTGGCCCTGGACCGGGCAGTGTTTCCTTCGGCTGTGCACAGGGTAGCCACAAGTCAGTACCCACTCGATGCCACCTAACAGCAACAACATCATGAGTCGGAACTGACTCCACAGCACTTATAAACTACCAGATAGTTAGCCAACTTGTGCTCACAGGATGACACCATACTTTAGAAGTGCTGACTGCGGCAGGTACGGCAAACATTGTTCGTGTTGGCTACCATCAACTATATTCCACCTTCCTGCAGCCCCGTGAGGCAGAATAGAACTTACCCATAGGTCTTCAAGGCTGCAGATCTTTACAGAAGCTCACTGCCTCATCTTCCTCCCACGAAGCAGATGGTGGGATCAGACGTTCTGGGTGAGGCCCGGCGATGGGCCGGTTGCACCACCCCCTTGTCAGCTTCAGTCCATGTGCAGGCTTAGCATTGAAGTCTTCCCGCTGCATTCCTGGGTGGGCCCCGTGGGCCCCACCCCTCCTCCCTAGGCTTAAAGCTTAACTACACGTGACCCCTGAAGCCCTTACCCAAGTCTCCTTAGGTCTGCTTTTCAAATTTTACTTTTTTTTACAGTTACATAAAAGCATTTTATGCAACATATGCAGATAAGCCTAAAATCAGCCTGAAGGAAGCAGAGAAAATTGTCATCGGCTTGTGAACCCAATTTGTCAAATTCTTCTCTTCATATCATATCAAGCACCTTAGATTAGAAGGCAGATTATGCGCTCCTGGTGTGGCGTCTGGAGACTTGAGGCTTGGACTTCCTGTGGAGGTTCTTTCCTCTGTTGGAGCTCTAACGGGATTGTTGTTGGAGGAGGGGGAACGGACTCAAGAAACTGGAGCTCCTGATGATTGGTCACTTGAATATTGTAATTCTGCATCTGGGGCTCAATCTTCCATCATTCTCATGGCCTGAATCCATCCAACAACCTCTCAGCAGCAGGTCTCCGGTGGGGGGGGGGGTCAGTACCCAACTGTCACCTGCTTCTACAAACCCCTCACTGCTAGGACCCCAAACCATAGCCACACCCACTGTTTGATTGATTTCCGACTCACAGCACCCCCTGGTGTAACAGACTAGAACTGCCCCACAGGGTTTCCTAGGCTGTCATCTACTGTGTCACTATATACTCATATATATATACTCTTATAGATCATCCACTCACAGCGCCCCCTGGTATAACAGAGGAGAACTGCCCCACAGGGTTTCCTAGGCTGTCATCTATTGTGTCACTATATACTCATATATACTATTATATGGAGTTCTGATGTGGTGCTATGGGTTAATGCACCAGACTGCACAGCCGTTTGAACTGCAAGGTCGGCGGTTCAAGCTCACCAGCTGCTGCTCGGAAACCCTATACAGGGTCGCTATGGGTCCAAACCAACTCAATGGCACTTAACAACATACTCTTATATATCATCCACTCACAGCGCCCCTGGTGTAACAGAGTAGAACTGCCCACAGGGTTTCCTAGGCTGTCATCTATTGTGTCACTATATATTCATATATACTCTTATAGGTCATCCACTCACAGTGCCCCCTGGTGTAACGGAGGAGAAGTGCTCCACAGTGTTTCCTAGGCTGTCATCTATTGTGTCACTATATACTCGTATATACTCTTATAGGTCATCCACTCACAGTGCCCCCTGGTGTAACAGAGTAGAAGTGCCCCACAGGGTTTCCTAGGCTGTCATCTATTGTCACTATATACTCATATATACTCTTATAGATCATCCACCCACAGCACCCCCTGGTGTAACAGAGGAGAACTTCCCCAGAGGGTCTCCTAGGCTGTCATCTATTGTGTCACTATATACTCGTATATACTCTTTTACATCATCCACTCACAGCGCCCCCATGTGACAGAGAAGAAGCCTGAAGGTTAGAAGGCTGACACAGTTTGGGCGGGGAGGAGGTTTCTTGGGTTAAAATCCTGACCCTCTGCACCTTATGGTCATTATGCCTCAGTGTTCTGATCTGTCAAATGGGAGCAGTCATACTGCCTGCCTCACAGAATCATTAAAACCAAACCAGATGTTGTCCCATCAATTCCAGCTGTTGTGCAGAGAAAAACAGTACTCCCTGTTAGAACTGTGAAGCAGGCTTTTCTTCTCAGACACTTCTCAGACACCTCTTGGTGGATTTGAACCACCAACGTTAAGGTTAGTTGCGTGTGTAAACATTTATGCCATTTTACAGGGTTAAATTCTTAGATAAACATATGACATGTATAGTAACACATATTGTTACTATGTGTCATTGAGTCGGTACTGATCCATAGTGACCCTATGCACAGCATAACACAATACTGCCCAATTCTGCATCAGCCTCACAATCATTCCTACATTTGAGTCCATTGCAGCTGCCGCTGTGCGGGTCTATCTCATTGGGGGTCTTCCTCTTTTTCTCTGACCCTCCACTTTAACAGAGTTGATATCCTTCTCCAGTGACTGGTCCCTCCTGACAATATGTCCGAAGAATGAGAGATGAAGTCTGGCCATCCTGCCTTCCAATGAGCACTCTGGCTGTACTTCATCCATAACAGGTCTATTTGTTCTTTTCGCGTTCTATGGTACTTTCTCCTCCAACACCATAATTCAAATGCATCAGATTCTTCTCCAGTCTTCCTTATTCACTACTCAACTTTCACATGCATATGAGATGATTGAAAATACAATGATTTGGGTCAGGTGCACTTTAGTCCTCAAACTGACATCTTTGCTGTTCAACACTTAAAAGAGGTCTTCTGCAGCAGATTTGATCAATGTAATATGTTGTTTGATTTCTTGACTGCTGCTTCCATGAGTGTTGATGGTTGATCTGAGCAAAATGAAGTCTTTAACAACTTCAATGTTTTCTCCATTTATCTTGATATTTTTTCTTGGTTCAGTGGTGAGGATTTTTGTTTTCTTTACATTGAGGTACAGTCCATACCAAAGGCTGTGGTCTTTGATCTTCATCAGTAAGTATTTTAAGTTCTTTTCACTTTGAGCAAGCAAGGTTGTATCATTTGCATATTTCAGGATGTTAATGAATCTTCCTCCAATCCTGATGCCATGTTTTTTTCATAGAAGCCAGCTTCTCGGATTCTTTCACCATATGGTTTCCAGGGCTTCAGTGTTTACAGGAGCAAGAAGCCAAAGTCTGGTGAAAACACAACCCTGTGCACACCTTTCCTAATTTTAAACCTTTCAGTTTCCCTTGTTGTACAGGTTCCTTATGAGTGAAGTAACTGTTCTGGAATACTCATTCTCCACAATGTTGTCGTGGCTTGTCATGATACACACAATCGAAAGCCTTTGTGTAGTCAATAAAGCACCGGTAAACATCCTTCTGATATTCTCTGCTTTCAGCCAGGGTCCATCGGATGTCAGCAGTGATATCCCTCATTCCATGTCCTCATCGGAATCTGGCTTGAAACTCTCACCATTCTCTGTCAATGTGTGGTTGCATGCAATATTAATACTGTCCAATAATTTCCACATTCTGTCTGGTCACCTCTCTTTGAAATGGTCACAAATAGGGTTCTCGTCCCGTCAGTTAGCCAAGTGGTTTTCTTCCAGATTTCTCGGCAGAGATGAGTGAGTGCCTTTCGTGCTGCATGGCTTTGTTGAAAGGTTTCAGTTTGTAGTCCAGCAACTCCCCGTGTCTTGTTCTTTGTCAATGCCTTCAGTGCACCTTGAGCTTCTTTCTTCAGGATCGTATGCTATCTCTTGAAATGGTTGAAAATCGACGATTTCCTTTTGGTGCAGTGACTCTTTGTGTTCCTTCCCTAATATATATGGATCGATGTTGCTGTTAAGTGCTATTGAGTCAGTTCTGACTCATAGCTACCTGGTTTCTGAGGCTGTAAATCTTTGTGGAAGCAGAAAGTCTCATCATGCTCCTTGGAGCGCAGGGTGGGCTTGAACCCCTGACCTTGTGGTCTGCAGTCCATTGCTGATCCCGTGGAGCCACGGCTCCGCCATATGAACATATGAGGGGACTAAAAAAAATTAGTGGAAAATGAAATGAAGAGATAGTAGAATATTTTCACAAATGTTTTGAAGTCCCATTGTATATAGACACACAAAGGGTAAGCCAAAACGTATTCCTACAAAATCGTAGAAACCCTTCCTAAACAAAAAATTTTAAGTGTGAAATAATTGTTGCTCCATCATTTGTAGGTTTGTTGTTGTTAAGTGCCATCGAGTTGGTTCTGATTCACAGCAACTCTGCATAGGGCTTCTGGATCTGTTGATGTTTATGGGAGCAGGAAGCCTTATCTTTCTTCCTCAGAGCAGCTGGTGGGCTCGAACTACCGACCTTGTGGTTTGCATTCAAGTGCTTATCTTACAAAGTCACCGTTTCTCTAACCCTTCCTGGTGGCTTCATAGGATAAACACGAGACTGCAAACCACAAGGTCAGCCATTCGAGCCCACCATCCGCTCTGAGGGAGAAAGATGAGGCTTCCTGCTCCCGTGAAGGCTCACAGCCTTGGAAACCCTGTGCTGTGAGTTAGAATCTGCTTCATAACACATGACAACAACAATTGTTCCCCCAAGAGTTCTGCATTCTGGCTACACCATGTCAAAATGGCAGCTTGGGCACCCTCAGATTGTGTCCCCATCGATGTTCATGGGGTTTTAGGAGCAGAAAGAAGCCTGAAGGGTAAGGTCAGGGCTGTTGGGTGGATGGGGCCCCCTTCTGGATAGTCCTTACTTCCCTGAAAGGATGAGGAGGTGCTGTGTGTCCATGGAAATATTCCTCAATGCCACTTTCTTGGCCTTTTCCTCACTGGTGCAGTTTTCGGTGTTCTGGAAACTTCTTTATCTTAAGCTCTTGTGAATGTCCTGTGTCCTTCTGGAACATCTTTCAAGACAACCCCTTTGGAACTCCCAAAACCATCTCATAACTTGAGCTGGCCTCTCTGCCTTGAATTTACCTGGCCAGCCCATGTCCTCCTCGGAAGCCACAGTTTTGGTTGGAACTTTTCATTTTTTGAGCGCTCCCTAACCAGACTGTAAGGCAAGTGGGTTACTGAGAGAATTGTCCACAGCCATCCACTGATCACAGACACATATGTAAATACATTTTGTTCAGGATAAAGTCACGCGTGGATGAACTGCACCCCTGGTATCAAGCAATCCTTTCCAACTTAGCCTTGTATGTTGTGAGCCATGTGGTCAGTTCTGACTTTGCCCCTCACAGGGTTTCCTAGACTGTACTCTTCAGCAGATGGAGTCCTGGTGTGGTTCTGTAGAGTGAGCACTGGAGCATAAAGTCTGTTTGAACTACAAGGTTGGTGGTTCAAACCCACCAGCCACTCCTTGGTAGCCCTATAAGGGTGTGTGTGTGTGTGTGTGTGTGTGAGAGAGAGAGAGAGAGAGAGAGAGAGAGAGAGAGAGAGAGGAGAGAGAGACAGACAGACAAACAGAAAGATTAGCGATTAGCTCTGGCTGTACCAGTGAGGTGTGTGTGTGTGTGTGTGTGTGTGTGTGTGTGTGTGTGACAGAGACAGACAGACAGAGAGAGAGAACGCAGCACTGACTGTACCCTGACACCTGTACCCATGAGGTGTGTGTGTAAGTGTGTGTTTGTATGAGAGAGAGAGAGAGAGAGACAGACAGACAGACAGACAGACAGACAGACAGATCAGCGCCAGCTGTACCCTGGCACCTGTACCCGTGAGGTGTGTGAGAGAGGACAGACAGACAGACAGAGATCAGCACCAGCTGAACCCCAACACCTGTGAGGTCCCTCTTGTGCCCAGTGGAGTCACCAGGCTACAGGAGAGCTATTGTCATTTTGATTTTTCCAGTGAGTCACTGCTGGATTGCTTGCCCCCAAGGCACTTTCATTATGATTCAGTGCCAAGTGTGCGTGGGGGTGGGGCTGCAGGGGCCTCAGCTGACACCTGGGATGGAGCTGAGAAGACAGACCCCCACCTCCCACGCCGCTAGGAAGACGTCAGGATTACGCAGCTGAGCATCTGCCCCTTCCCTCCAGCCCCAGGCACCACGGAGCTGCCTTATTCCCTGTAAGGGGCCCAGCGCTTCCCGGTCCCGGTGGCTTGGCTCGGCTCACACTGTCAGCTTAACCCTAAGACAGTGTCCATGTTAGAGCTCCTAGAAGGTAAGTCTGGGGCGTCGTGGCCCACCCTCTGGAACGATCCGTTGAGGTTGCTTTAGGGATCTCGGTAAAACCATGCCTTTCAGTGCCTCTGCCGGTTCTCAGAGGGATGCGGCCCGGTAATGGGGGCACCTTCACTGATGGCAGTTTGTGACCTGTTTCAGCTGAGTGATGGTGGCTGGGAAAGTCTAGAGTATCAGACTCACAGCCCTGTTAGGAAGCCGGTTGTGTTTTCAGAGTCCTTGAGGGTCCAGGGCCCATTGCTTTGTGGAGTTCAGAGCAGGTGGGTGAGGGTTAGTCGAGGGGTAGCTGGGACACAGAGAACGGCTGTTAGATTCTCAAACCCCAGAACATCTCAACCAGCCGCTGGGGAGAGCCTCGGGGTTCATTGCTATTCCTCCCGGGAAAGGAAGTGGGAGACTGGAAGACGAATTCACAGAAGATGCCTCTGGACTTTGGCCATGTTCGGCAAGCGCCATGAAAGGCGTCCTTAATCTTTGTCAACAGTGAAGCTAGGAAAAGTACATCTTTTCAGGCAGTGTGTGGCCTCATCTGGTGGTCCTCTGAGGACTCCAGTGCAGGTGGTAGCCTGTGAGGAGGTGTCTGGGATCTTAGCCGATGTCCCTCTGTCCTTGCTTATTTACCTGAAAAGGAGATTTGTCCTAAAAATTCCTTAACATGCCCTTTCTCTCTCTCTCTGGTTCTTTGTGCTTCTAGTTAATGGAACCCCTGGTAGCCAGCTCTCTACTCCACGCTCCGGAAAGTCTCCCAGCCCATCGCCCACCAGCCCTGGAAGCCTCCGGAAGCAGAGGGTAAGGAAGTGAGCTGACTCCTTTAAGGCCCATGTGCCCTCAGTGACAGTGACACAAGTTTAAATGGGTGTCATGGGTCAGGAGGCGGCCACCAGAGGGCCACTGGGCTCTTAGGTAGGACTCAGAGCTGTTCATTTCTGGTGCACTGAGGTGCTGTGAGGGCTCTGGGTGGTCAGCCTTCTTGGTTAGGGCATCTTCATGGTTCACCAGCCCTGAGGTGAGTGTCTCTGGTGGACAGTTCTTGATGAGGCTCTGGTGGGGATTCTTGGTGGACCTCTGGTGGGGAGTTTTTGTTGGGGCTCTGGTGGGCAGCTATTGCAGGGGTGGGCACATGGAGAGCGCTCCCTCTTGCCCTCACTACTTTCAGTCGTCCTTGGAGCCTCTTGTGCTGTCCATGAGAAGAGCCTAGAGGACTGCTTCCTTCTGAGAAGGGGAGAGGGGCTGGGCTGACTCTCCTTTCAGGAGGTTTGAAGAATGACCGTCCCGGTCTCCTCACTGCCTGTCCCATGTGTTTGTCCAGTGAGACCACGGCCGGGACATGAGGAGTCAGGGAACGTACAGGAAAGTGTGTGTGTTCATGTCAGGTGCACAGCCCCAGACTGTTTGCTCCTCAGAGCCTCTGGAATCCAGCACCCTAGTGCTCTGTGGGTTTGCTCTCAGGATTTGCTGTAAGACAGCACTGCTGTGTCCCCTAGATTGAGGCTGCAGCCTCTTCACATCATGCCAAGGGCCTGTCTGTGGCTGGAAAGTGGGCGTCAGGGAGCGCAGTTCGCCCCCACCCTCACCCCCAACCACCACCCTTAGTCCTTTGGGAGCCTGTTGCACCAAGTATCAGATCGGATTCACTTTTCTTGCACTGACTCACCGGTCACAGCTTTTTTAGATTCGACGAGGGTGGGACTTAGCATGAGCTGGACCCACTCACTGGCTGCTTTGTCAAAGGCGAGAGAGAGAGTAAGGTCTCTTCAGTAAGAAAATGTAAACTTCTGGTCCCATTCCCTCAAGGGCCCCAGTGTCATTTGGCATTTTAAGTATGGGACTCACTCGGGAAGGACTCAAAGAGAGCAGCAAAATTCACTTCATCTTCTGAGGACAGTGGAAACACTGGTGTACCATTCTTTCTCTTGAATGTTGTCCGTCATTTCCCCTGGGGACAGTCATTAGATGTACCATAGAAAGACCCTTCTTCATGAGTCTTGAGATGGATTTTTTGGTGACTTGTTTGTTGGGTACTGTCTAGTCGAGTCCCACTCACAGCGCCCACATGTGACAAAGTAGAACTGTCCCACAAGGTTTCCTAGGCTGTCATCTATTGTGTTAATTTTGTTGTTGTCAAGTGCGGTCGAATCAATTCCGACTCATAGCGACCCTGTACAGGGTTTCCAAGGAGTAGCTGGTGAGCTTGAACCACCGACCTTGCAGTTCAAACAGCTTTGCAGTCTGGTGCATTAACCCACAGCATCACACTCCGTCTGTATACTCATATATACTCTTATAGATCATCCACTCATAGTGCCCCCTGGTGTAACGGAGGAGAACTGCCCCACAGAGTTTCCTAGGCTGTCATCTACTGTGTCACTATATACTCGTATACACTTTTATAGATCATCCACTCACAGCGCCCCCTGGTGTAACAGAGGAGAACTGCCCCACAGGGTTTCCTAGGCTGTCATCTATTGTATCACTATATACTCTTATAGAGCATCCACTCACAGCGCCCCCTGGTGTAACAGAGGAGAACTGCCCCACAGGGTTTCCTAGGCTGTCATCTATTGTGTCACTATATACTCATATATACTCTTATAGATCATCCACTCACAGCGCCCCCTGGTGTAACGGAGGAGAACTGCCCCACAGGGTTTCCTAGGCTGTCATCTTTTGTGTCACTATATACTCGTATATACTCTTATAGATCATCCACTCACAGCACCCCCTGGTGTAACAGAGTAGAACTGCCCCACAGGGTTTCCTAAACTATTTACCTAGTCTTTCCCCCATAGAGCCAATGGACGGGTTCAAATTGCCAGCATTTGGGTTAGTTTAAGTATTAGCCACCAGGGTTTTTCTTTGAGAGGAGACCACACATAGGCATGTCTCTCCATCTTTTGAGCTAACTGAACTCAGATTGGAATTTTTTGATGTTGCTCCTGCTTAGTTATTGATATTATAAGAAGGATTGAAGTTCCGGCCACAGTATGTTGGAGCTTTTTTCCCAGGCTTCTCATTCTGGGGATCTTTGCCTTGGCCCTGACAAGCTCCTCTGCCTTGTGGTTGGCAGGATGAGGCTAAACTTCGCTTTTTCTGTCTCCTATCTTCTCTGCATCACTGTGTGTATTAGCTGGAAGTGTTCATCCACCTAATAGCAGCTGTGGGATTGTTTTCTGTCATTATAATTCCCACCACTGTGAGATGATTATAAAGCAAGGCATCCATGTGGAATCTTCTGTACTGGGGAGGGGAAAAAAAGACAACTCCCATTTGTTTTACGGGAACAAAGAGTTTATCTTTGTTTATGAAGAATGTGATGTGGGCAGGGTGCTAGATGTGTCCACAGATGGTTGAGCTCCCAAGTGTTTGGATGTGGACCTTCAAGGAGCATTCTCCATCCCTGAATCCTTCCATATACCCATCATCCATCTGTCCATCCATCCATCTAACTATCCACTCTCCATCTATCCAATTATCAATCCATCTACCCTATCCATCTTTCTGTCTATCCAAACATCCATCCATCTACATATCCACCTATGCAAACATCTGCTCATCTAGCCTCTATTCATCTTCCTATCCATCTCTCCACCTATTTATCTATCCAATTATCTATCCATTCACATATCCATCTATCCAATCATCCATGCATCGACCTACCTACCTATTTATCTAATCATCCATCCACCTATCTACTTATTCATCTATCTAATCATCCATACATCCAGGGGTGATCCATTACATTCTGCGTCAGAGTGTAGAGACATTCATGGATTTGGAAGCTATTTCTGATCCTGTGAGAGGGGCCTTCATATTGGTGTGTAAGCATCTGTACCAAAGAACGCTGCCCCAAAAAAAGGGGTCTAGAATAACCAGACAGACAGACAGACTCTTGTTTCCAGTGTGGTTGATGTTCTGCTGCTCAGGAAGCACTGAAGGAAGTGAAAGATGAGATGTGCTAAAAGAAGACACTTCAAAGAATAAATTAACTCTCTGTCTCTGTTTTTAATTGCAAATTAGAAAACAGTATCTACTTCTCCTTCTGTGTTGCTTAGCAACATGGCCTGGAAAGTGAGTGGGTTGATTGCCCCCCCCCACACACACACACTTCTCACCCCCTTTTAAAACATAGGCACATAAGCTGGGGTGTCGTGTTCATTTTTTAGGCGTACTGAAACTTTGTCTGGTTTCTTAACAAATAAGAATTTGGATTTTGCGAGGATTTCGTCAGCTTCTTTTACCCTCAAAGTCCTTTTTTGGTGTTTCTCCTCACAACATTTTGTAGGGTGGCTAGCTGTAGGGTCGGCAGCTCACCAGAAGAAAGATGAGGCTGTTTACTTCTGTAAAGATTTGCAGTCTCATAACCCTACGTGGAGTCAGTGTAGGGTCAGCACTGGACTTCCAACTGCAAGGTCGGTGGTTCAAACCCACCAGCTGCTCCTTGGAAACCCTGTACAGGGTCATTAAGAGTCAGGACTTCACACCAACAGCAAACCCCATATAGATAACTCTGGTCTTTACGAGGCAGAATCCAGTCGGTGGCTAAATCTGTGTGTGAGACACACTTGGCTCGCACAAGGTGGATGTTGGAGGTTCTCTGTCACTTTGCGGGACTTCCCTGGGTCCCGTTTTTTAATGCATGAGGGGAGAGTGGAGTGGTGCTGTGCCGGTGGTCTCCCGTAGCCCCCCTACCTTCCATAGATTATCTGGTCAGCCTGATGGAGGGGGCAGGGCTGCCTCACAAAAGGAATCTGAGCTGCTCTAGGCTCTCTCCTGCAGAGAGGAACTGGTTGCCTCGGTTACGAGCAGAGAGTTAGTTGCTCAGAAAGGTGGGAAGGAAGGAGAGAGGAAGTGGTAGGTGAATGGTTGGGGGAAGGGGAGAGTGTACGTCATTGTCTTGCAAACACAACAGTTTGAAGAGGCCTTGTTTGTAGTAAAGGGACCACTGGAGATGTTGCTCTGGGACCAGCATTAGCTGTGAGGACAAGCCAGGGCTCCTGGTCAGTTGTGAGGTAAATGCTGGTGGGGCAGAGATTAAGGTTGGTAGCTGGAACCCAGGGGTCACGCCGAGGGAGAAGGATGAGTCTGCTCCCATAGCCTAACGATGACAGCCTTGGGAACGCTATGGGAATCTGGTCGGGTCCGGTCTGGTCTGCTCAGAATGGGGAGCTGGTGGTCCAGGAGGCAGAGTGGGCACAGACTGGAGGGCAGGCCCAGGCTCCTGAGCAGCTGAGCAGGAAGTCCTTGCCAGTGGACAAACTAAAGGCTATCTGGTAGTACGGTGGCTAAGCACTTGTTAACCCAAAGGCTGGAGGTTCAAACCCACAGGCTGCTCTGAGGGAGAAAGATGAGGGAATCCATAAAGATGATGACCTCGGAAACCCCAGGGGACACTTCTACCTTGTCCTGCAAGGTCGCAATGAGTTGGAACCACCTTGACGGCATCAGGTTCGGTTTGGTTTGTTGGAGTTTCAGATGGTGTTTCGATGATTTTATTTCCTTTAATGATTTTAGAGGCCAAGGGTGTTTTTCAGTGTCATCCCTAGGAGAGCTGCAGGCCACCCTCGAAAGCCCAGTAAACAAATCTTGCTGCCCTTCGTCTTACAGGACCTGTATCGCTCCCTCTCTCCGGATGAACTGGACTCAGTAGGAGACTCAGTGTAAAAGACCCCACCCCGTGGAGCAGTGTATCTGGTTTCTGATTGGCTGAAGGTCTCCAGTGTCCTCTGCAAAAGTCTTACCAGCGGCCTTCACTGAAGAGTTTTGCATACCTTGAAATGATAAAGCCAGAATCAAATAAAAACATAAATATACAGGAGACCCACCCAGTTTTAAAACATATCTTATGCTGATTTGATTGGAGGGAGGTTGAACGTTTAAACTCACTCATGAGCTGAGGTTTTTTAATATAAGGTCTGCCTCTAAATGGATTCCAATAATGTGAACCCAATAATGAAATAAAAGTAAGCCAGCAACTTACAACATACAGTCATAATTTCTGCAGGTAAGGTTTTCTTTATACTTATAACTAGGCAGGTAGACTTAATCTTCCTGCATTTTCTGTAAAGCAGATTAAAATGACATTAGCTGACACACTGAGGAACCCTGGTGGCACAATGGTTAAGCACTCAACTTCTAACCTAAAAGTTGGTGGTTCAAACCCACCCAGCGGCTTCACGGGAGAGAGATCTGGCAATCTACTCCCATAAAGATGACCTCCTAGGAAACCCTGTGGGGCAGTTCTCCTCTGTTACACCAGGGGGTGCTGTGACTGGATGATATATGAGTATATACGAGTTTATAGTGACACAATAGATGACAGCCTAGGAAACCCTGTGGGACAGTTCTACTCTGTTACACCAGGGGGCGCTGTGAGTGGATGATCTATAAGAGTATATATGAGTATATAGTGACACAATAGATGACAGCCTAGGACACCCTGTGGGGCAGTTCTACCCTGTCTCACGGAGTCACTCTGAATCTGACATGACTTAGAGCACAGAGCAACAACAGACATATTTCTGAAACTATATACTTTTTTAAAATTTGAATTGCTGGTTTTCTAAAAATGTTTGTCATCACACAATAATAATAAAACAAGTGTTCACTTAGATGTCTCCTTTCTGGGACAATAGAGCAGTCTGCTGGCCATTTTCTGTGACCCTAAGACAGCTAAGGGAAAACATTACGTCTCCTGAAGACTGTTGACATCGAGTGCTCAGAATATTCCTTGTTTTTTGTTGGCAAGTACATTTCACTTCTTAAAATTCTGTTTCATGGGAGACAACATAAAGATATCACCAGTTACATGGCAGCATGAGGAACCTATCCACCGGTCTCTCCATACCTCTCATTTGTCACTTAAGCTATAGTGACTTCAAATGTGTAAAAACAAAGCTGGGAAATTATTTCATTTCCTTTCAAATGTATCCAGACCTTAAAAAAACAACAACAAAAAAAGCGTCTGAACTTCTTCCAAAAAGTTACTTTGAAAAGCAAAATTCTGTTCAAAGCTGCTTTATGCATCGCGCCCCAGATCTCCAAATCACTGTTTTGAGAAACCCTGCATCTGGCTGGTATTTTGGAAATATTGGTACGCAAAACTCTTTTTGTGTTGAGCCAAGTAAGTTTATGATTATAACACATTTGTTAAATATTAACCTACTAATCCTGCTCTTCTAGCTCTCTGTTTGAATACTATAGTTCATGTTGCTTATGTATGAAATGATGACTTTGGAAACCTGAATGTGAACATTTCATTTAATGTGTGTGGGTTACTGTGTGGAAACGGTAGCTTAGTGACCATGTACAGGTTCCAACACTAACCTCTGGAGACTTAGAAGGCATGGTTTTGATACTCTGTGGGCTCCATATATCTCAGTGGGTCATAAATTCAAAACTGCATGATACCATTAGGAGATTGTAATCAATTTTACTTGCTCCCCCCCCACCCACCCACTCCCAAATTTTACATGAAAATTGAACTTCAAGAACAAAATATCTGATTGGAGCTGATGTTGATTCATGGCCTCGATAACTTGTTCAGCAAACCCATCACAATATCTGGTTTATAGTTACACGTGTTACTGTTGTACCTTCCAAGTGATACAATATTCCAGCCCAAAAGGGGAAAGGAAATAAAAAGGAATCCAGAATATTGAACAGCATTTGAGAACTCAGCCATAGGACAATTATACTTCATTATCCTGTCAGTGTCTGAGAGACACTGTTCTCTGTACTACATGATTTGAGAAGCGCCAACTGAACCGTTTCATCTTGAAAGAACAGTACCTAATCGTCCTTGTTCCAGACTTCACGTTTTAAAACTGTGTGCGGTGGAAGAGAAGAGAGCCGTGCTGAGTTCAAAAGCCAGCTTTGTCTGAGCTGAAACTGTAAACAGCCATGAAGTCGCGTAGGCTGGCGTCTGTTCTACTCATGTCTTTGTAAATGCGTTACATGGTGGAGTGGCGTCCACAGAAGATGAGTGTGTCTTGGATTAAACTGAAGGAACTCTGGTGGCACAGTGGCTAAGAGCTTGCTGCTAGCTAGAACGTTGGCAGTTCAAACCCACCAGCAGATCCTTGGGAGAAAGACCTGCCAATCTGCTCCTGTAAAGAGGACAGCCTTGGAAACCCCATGGGGCAGTTCTGCTCTGTCCCATGGAAGATACTATGGAATCGACACGGCAGCGGTGAGGTTGATTAAACTGTCAAAAGTACAAAGATAGCAGCACAGTGACCTGAAGTCCGATGGGGGTTAGACGCATCGAAACAAAAATCAATTCCAATCATTTTGACTTCCCTGCATTGATCATCTTAAGGACAACTCCTCCTATTTGTTCTGGATAAACGGTAACTACTGCCCATCGCTGTGGTGCATATGGTGAGCAGGCACCAGACCTGTGTGAATTGTCAATAAATAACACAGCCAGCTTTATGCCCAGGTTCCCCAAGGGGAATACTACCCCTGGCATTTCATCTTGTGAAGATTTGACTTTTCATTAGAGGGCTGTTCAGGGGCTATATAGTTCATTTATTTTTGGAAACTCAAGTCCCCTGGAGGTGGAAACAGCACAGTGAGATCTCATTCTAGGTGGAGCGTGATTCCATCAGTGCAAAACAAACCTAGCAACATAAAGAAGGGCTCAGTTCATTGGTGGGACAGAACTGGTGGCTTCCAAGCACTCTTTTCACTTAGGACTTTCTAGAATCAGCCCCTGGATTTTCCACCCGGGCTACTAAGTAGGACAGTCTAGCAAAAACCGTGCATTTGTGTTGTTCTGAGGGTTAGCCCGGCTAGGTTATGAGGATGACGTGCCAGAATTGGGAGGCACATACTTTTTCATTTGCACTTAATTTGTTGTTGTTGTTTTTCCTTAGATCTCATTAGAAAAAGTTATTATAAACATTTCCCTGCTTTCAGCATGTTAGCTTTGCAAAGCTAGTCCTGTGTCAAGTATGAAGTTTAGAGCGGAGTCAGGAAGGTTCTGAAAATCCTGTGTCTTCTGGATCGGTCTTGCTTAATCAATAAGTGGAAATGAAATCCACAGTGCTTCTATGCGGCTCTGAACAGGCCCCATTCCCTCCATCTGTGAAAATATATAGATATCAAATTATAATTTTTCAAAAAAAAAAGCAAGCAAACACATTTTGAACTAGTTTTCTTGCTAATCTACTTGTTCTATTGTTAACTACCAGCGGTATCTTCTTCTTATTATTGTTGTATCCACTGCAAATACATGATTGGGTTCTATTTTCATTTTAATTTTTTTTCATTTAAAATCAATGACAGCTAAAAGTCACACTGCTGAGTAAAAGAGATGGACAGTATAGACTTGTATCCCAGAAAGACCATGTTTTCTGTTGTGGGTTTGATGGTGCTGTTTTCACACATGGCCATATATTTATACAGACATCTCCGAGTTTATGTAAATGCACAGGGGTCAGCATGCATGTGGGCGTGCTTACAGAAGCATTTGTACCCGGGTCTAGACCAGGGATAACCTGCCTTATAAGTCACTGGCTCTGGTAGGATTGTCTGTCATGAGTTGATGAGTACACTGGTTGGGGAATGCGAGGGGACTTCAGAAATCTTTGGGGAAAGTGGAATGAAAAGATAATGGAACTTTTCCACAAACTTTTTGAAGCCCCCACGTACTAAATTCAAACATAGCTTGTAAAACCAGTATGACAAAATGGTTGTAAATCTTTGGATTTATTGATTTATCCAAAAAAGAATTGAAATCCAAAGACACCAGAGAAGAACTATTGTGTTAGCTTTTCACTATAACTACAATCAATGCTTGTATTGTTATCTGTACGCAAGGATTACAATGACTGACTGCATTCATGTGTATTGGCAACAAAGATCGCCATTTTGTGTTTCACTAAAATTGATGTGGGGAGCATTGAGCATTAAGTTGAACAGTAAATTAAAGATTTCACCCAAAAATCTTTGTAATTCGGAGTAAGCTTGGGAACAAAGCCAGGTAACCTATAAGGCAATCTCATGTTTTCTTCCAAAACACTGCTCGTGACTGTTGGCCTATTCTGAGTAGTAACCTGTGAGCTTTATGAGTGTAGTGTTGTTGTTGTTGTTGTTGTTGTTAAGTGCTGTTGAATCAGTTCCGACTCATAGCGACCCTGCACAGGGCTTCCAAAGAGCAGCTGGTGGGTTTGAACCTCCTACCTTGCGGTGCATGATCCCACAACGCCACCCCAGGACTCCTAGGCATAAATGGAGTGGATTTGCTTTGTATGCACACAAGTCCCCATTATGCACACTTGCATGAGTCGCCTTGCTGGCCTCGCTTGCATGTTTGTTATGACAGCTGTATTTGATTGACACACATGTAAACATACAGTGAATTCAATATGCCACTTGCCTGATGCAGCTTGTTAGCCTTTCAGCTGAAAAAAATCTTTGTAATTTTGTACCTGTAACGCATGTGGGAAAGTCATGCAGCGCTTCAAGGTCGTGCGTCTCGTTTGTAAGGGTGCATGATATATGATGTCTTGTAAACTGTGCTTCATTTCAGTAAAAGTGACCGATAAATGCCCAAAGACTGTCACTGATGCATGTGACCCATGAGTGTTTGTAGTATATATGGCCACAGAATGGGTTTGAAGCCAAGCTCCTGGGTAGCTGAAAGGCAGAGGTAAAGAACCTTGAAAGTTATTATTACTTTGTGTTTTTTTGCCATGTGTATTATGATTTTATACTCACCAGCAAACACAGAATTGAGTTTGCCCTTAGCACTCTTGGACCTTGAAATGTGAACGGTGTAAATCGGGAGAGGGTTTCTATGCAGAGGTTGGCATACCTTTCTGCTAACAGATTGAGTTGCTTGCTTTGTGCTCATAAAACCAATAAGGAAATGGCCCTGGGTGCTGGTAACCTGTTGGAAGCAGCAGAAAGGGGCCGTCCGCAGACTTTCACGGAGCTAAGGGCTGCTGGACTCCTGGTGTGGCGCTATGGGCTGATGCACCAGACTGCAAAGCCCTTTTGAACTGCAAGGTTGGCGGTTCAAGCTCACCAGCCGCTCCTCGGCAACCCTATATACAGGGTCGCTATGGATCGGCGACGACTTGACAGCACTTCAGAACAACAGCAACAACAAGGGCTGGTGAAGAGTTTCCTGACACGAACCAGTTTTGAAAGTCTCATCACTTTGTGCTGTGGCTGCATTGTCAATGGTTGTATCTGTGTTTCCCCTGGAACCCTGTCATTACCCCTGAAGTGAGCCTGTGACTCCGCCTTAGAATAACAATAAACCGGAAAAATAGCCCCTGCTTTTGGGTGAGTTTCTTTCAGACACTGGGAGTAAAATGGCTGTCTCTCAGGGTGGCCTCTATGTCCTGACCCTCTGTGAACGTTATCCGAGGGTGAGGCTGAAGATGCTGTTGGTCATCCTGGGATTCTACAGCCAATGGAGACAAATGAAAAGCTGAGGACTGGACTACAGC
Source organism: Chrysochloris asiatica (assembly GCF_000296735.1). Lineage (NCBI taxonomy): Eukaryota > Metazoa > Chordata > Mammalia > Afrosoricida > Chrysochloridae > Chrysochloris > Chrysochloris asiatica. Next base: position 2,820,526 of record NW_006408790.1, on the reverse strand, counting down.
GGGCTTTAGGGCACCATTCTCTCAGACAAAAATAATCCTGGGGTCCGGTTTCAAGGTGTTCTTCTCAGAGCCATTGATTTCCCAGGGAACAAGATGCATCCATCTATAGGAAAGGAAATCACTAAACAATGAAGTCAATAGGGAAAAGAAAGGCACCGATTCTCTGACTCTGGTTAGGACAGCTTCCAGAAGGTATTTTCATCCATTCATCATTTCCGTTCATCATGTGGACGACTAGACAAGTCTGCTGGCCTAGTCTGAAACATGTAGTCCTGGGATGGCACTGCGGGTTAATGCACTGGACTGCAAGGTTGGTTTGAACTGCAAGGTTGGTGGTTCAAAGTCACCAGCCACTCCTCAGAAACCCTATAAGGGTCACTATGAGTCAAAACTGAATCTATGGCACTTAACAACAACAATAGTCTGAAACATATTTCATGTTAAAAGAACTGTCAAATCTGAGAGCAGCGTGAGATCCTAACCAGATCATTGGAGACAACAGAGATGGTGGCAGAGGCAATGATACAGAGACAGAGCAGCAGAGGGCTCTAGGCTCAGGGACTTAGAAAGGCAGTGTGCCTGCAGGCAGGAGGCTGGCTTGCAAACTGTGCTCTTTGGATAGATATTTAAACCAATGTGTGTTTTCAATGTGGTTGTTGTTATGTGCTGTGGAGTCGGTCCCGACTCATAGTGACCCTGTACAGGGTTTCCGAGGCTGTAAATCTTTCTGGGAGCAGAAAGCCTCATCTTTCTCCCATGGAACACCTGGTAGTATCAAACTGCTGACCTCGCAGTTCGCAACCCGATTCGGAACCACTACGCTACCAGAGCTCCTTGTATAGTCAGGGTGGTGATGGTGGTAGTTATGTGCCGTGGAGTTGGAACCAACTCATAGCTATCCTGTACAGGGTTTCCGACTCTGTAAATCTTTACTGGAGCAGAAAGCCTCATCTTTCTCCCACGGAACAGCTGGTAGTTTCAAACTGCCGATCTTGAGGTTCGAGCCCCATTCGTAACCACTACGCTACCAGAGCTCCCAGAGTACAGTCATATACTCTTATATATCATCCACTCACAGCTCCCCCCATGTGACAGAGTAGAACTGCCCCACAGGGTTTCCTAGGCTGTCATCTATTGTGTCACTATATACTCATATATACTCTTAT
>NW_006408790.1:2816668-2819248 GCF_000296735.1 Chrysochloris asiatica | reverse complement strand
TATATACTCTTATAGATCATCCACTGACAGCGCCCCCTGGTGTAACAGAGTAGAACTGCCCCATAGGGTTTCCTAGGCTGTCATCTATAGTGTCACTATATACTCATATATACTATTATAGATCACCCACTCACAGCGCCCCCTGGTGTAACAGAGTAGAACTGCCCCACAGGGTTTCCTAGGCTGTCATCTATTGAGTCACTATATACTCGTATATACTCTTATAGATTATCCACTCACAGCACCCCCTGGTGTCACAGAGGAGAACTGCCCACAGGGTTTCCTAGGCTGTCATCTGTTGTGTCACTATATACTCATATATACTCTTATAGATCATCCGCTCACAGTGCCCCCTGGTGTAATGGAGGAGAACTGCCCACAGGGTTTCCTAGGCTGCCATCTTTATGGGAGCAGATGCTTCCTCTTCGTTCCATGGAGAAGGATGGTGGGTTTGAACCACCAACCTTTCAGTTAGCTGTTGAGCGCTTTAACCACTTCACCACCAGAGCGCTTTTGTTCATTCCATGATAACCTAAACATAATCCATGTTCAGAGAAATCTGCAGGGATTGGGAGATATTTTTTAATGTATAAAATTTCAAATTGCATTTGTATTGCCACAGTGGGTTAATACTCTGAACCACAAGGTCGGTTGAACTGTAAAGTCAGTGGTCAAGCTCAACAGCTGCTCCTCGGAAACCCTCCACAGGGTCATTATGAGTCGGAACCGACTCGGTTGCACATACCCACCAGCATAAGGTCGGTACCCTGGTCCAGTGTTGTTAAGCCCTGGGCGGCTAACTGGAAGGTCAGTGGTCTGAAGGAAGAAGGTCTGCTCCTGTAAAGGGGACAGCTGAACGTCTGAATTGACAGCAGTGGCGGTCGTTTTTTCTTTGTATAGTTGATCCAGAAATGAGAATGACAATCATCCTACGACTGGAGGGCATGCTGAGACAAAATGTGCTCTCAAGATGGCATATTTAGTTGTCCAGCCCATGGAGAGCTGTCTGCTGAGATTCTCGACGTTGCTATCAGCAGGATCAATGGGATGGTTTTAAAGTCCTTAATACAAATGTCCGTCGTTTCCAGGGAGCTGCCCCGCACTCGTTCCAGAGCCATTAGACCCAGCTTGGTAACATGCAGCTGAAGTTGCTGGGAGACTTTCTCCATGGCTTCAAAGAGTGTGGTGTGTTCTACATGTGTTATCGGATCCTAAGCTACATCACTGCCCTCGGGATGCGTTCTTACCTAGGCTCTGCTTTTATGACGGTGTCCCGTCAAACATGCAGGTACAAGCAGCCCCCAAACTGTCCCCTTCAGGCTGCCTGAAGATGATGGCATTTGAAATGTCACAGCATCCCCGGAGTTGCTCATTGGGTTAAAGTCCATAGATGGGAAATACCTTGATGTCAGGTTTTTTTTTAAGTATCTACTAAAATAACTATGTTTAGAACTGTTCTTCCATAAATCCCCCACACAGCAAACCGACTGAAACAAACACAAGAACCAACTAGGTAAATTGATTTAAGTATCTTGTTGTTGTTGTGTGCCGTGGAGTCAGTTCCAACTCATGGTGACTGTGTCTAGGGTTCTGAGGCTGTAAATCTTTACGGGAGCAGAAAGCCTCATCTTTCTCCCACAGAACAGCTGGTAGTTTCAAACTGCTGACCTTGTGGTTCACAGTCCGATTTGTAACCACTACGCTACCAGAGCCCCTTGATTTAAGTACAAGTACAGAAAAATAGACCTGATTTTCTTTTCCGGCTTCTTGTTGGCCATAAATAAAGGTCAGGCTAGTCTCACAGTGTTGATTGTGAAGAATAAGAACTTGCACATGTTCATTGACTCTCTTTACAATCATTCAACTGGCCGTTGAATATCAAAATGTCACAGTACTGAATCCCTGGCTGTTGAGTCCACTCCAGCTCATAGGACTCTACAGGACAGAACAGAACTGGTCCAGAGGGTCCCCAAGGCTGTCATCTTTATGGTAGCAGATTGCCTCATCTTTCTCCCCCCAGAGTGGCTGGTGGGTTTGAACCACTGACCTTTCAGTCAGCAGCTCAGCACTCAACCACTGAGCCACCAGCGTGCCTGGTTGCAGTGCTAAGTTGGTGGACACATGAAGAGTCGTGCTGATGACCAACATGCCTTGTACCTGCAGGAACATACTCTAGGGTCTGCCCTATCTAATATTGTTATTAGCATAGGCAATGGTGGGAAATGAGAAATAAGTGGTTGAAGTGAGACAGGAAGTAATTTTAGGTGACAAAATTAGGATTTAAAGAATTCACAGCTGGAAGGATGTCATCTTGAAAGAATAAATGTGAAGCCTTGCACTGATCCCCAGCACCACCTTCTGAATTAATAATAGGGTGATGTAGAGCATCTGTGAGTATATGGTTAAAGTATGAAGGGGTTAAAAAGGTTTACTAGTGAGTTCACACAACGCTTGTGATTGCCACCGCAATCCAGCAAAGATTGCAGCTAAGTCAGTCACACAGTGTTTACTGTTTCCAGTTCATGGAAGTTATGTTGACACTAGACTGCAGTTCATGAATTCTACAATCGCATCCAGAAA
>NW_006408790.1:2809883-2814553 GCF_000296735.1 Chrysochloris asiatica | reverse complement strand
TCAATGACTTTTTGCTTTCTTCCTGTATGATGTTCTTGATGTCATCCCACAATTCTTCTGGTCTTTGGTCTTTAGTGTTTAATGTATCACGTCTGTTCTTCAGATGATCTCTAAATTCAGGTGGAATCTATTCAAGGTCATCTTTTGGCTCTTATGGACTTGTTTTCATTTTCTTCAGCTTCCTGTGAGGATGACAAAATGGAGAGAGGCAAGCAGTGAGCCACAGGCTCTTGGAAAAATGGTGCTGATAACCGTATTTACTACAGGGTGGCCACAAACCTCCCATTTGTAAAAAGGACAGTGTCTACAAGGCACCCTAAAATGAAGCCCATAAAACAGGTCTGCCTGTCTGGAGTACTAGCTCAATAAAGCGAAGTCCACCTGTTCTAGGGAATCAGCACTGAAGCCATTGAACCACCTAAGTGGGGGTTTTGTAGGAAGGGATTTGATTTCTGGGTGGGAGATAGATGGAATAGGCAACATTTAAGTCCATTCCTGTCCCCCAAATACTTTGATTCCCTAGAGCCCCTTGTTGGTGTCAGTGGTTAACAAACTGAGCTGCTAACAGAAGGGTTGATGGTTCAAGTCTTCCCGGAGATACTTTAGAATAAAGGCCTGGTGATGTGTTTCTGCCAACTCAGACTTTGAACCCCGCCCCCCATGGAGCAGAGCTCCCATCTGGCGTATGTGCCTGGGCCCCCAGAAACCAGAGTCACCTGGGTAGCAACTGGTCTAAAATGAGCGGTATAAGAAGCCCCTTCCTTCTCATTGGAGACGCAGCATTCACGTCTGTAGAACTGATATACTTTACTCTGTTTGTGTATAAGAAACAAAATGAGACCTTTTCATTTCCAGATTACCCTATTTGAAATTGATTCTGTTTTTTTGGGAGGCTTTTTTCCCGTAAAACTGTCAGCTATCTGTTACCCTCGGTCAGGGTGCCATTTGAAATGATTTTGGGGTACATTTGCCTAAACATAAACCTAAAATTGAAAACTTCAAAAGCAATTTTAGCAGTACACAAATTTGTGATAATCCTTATCCTTCCTCTTTTTTTTTCTTTCTTTTTTTTAAAAACCAGAGTCAAAATCTTGAGGGTTTTTGTTAGTAAAATCTAGAGACCACAGCTGGCAAACACTCGAGTGTCACACACTTGATGACCCTTCCGGAAGACACACTTCATTGGCCCATAAGAGAGTTTACTGAATAATATCCAATGAGTTTATTAAAAACCTTACCTTTCAAAAAGATGTTTTCCTAGACTTTGGGTCAGAGTTCTGTGTTGAGCAAGCATGTGATGTTCTGATTAAAAGAAGAGGCTTTGGGGACTGAGCACACAAACCGTGAATGTGTTTGCTGGGAAACGCGGTACCCATCCATGAGTTTGGGTGCTTGCTGAAAGACTGTCTGTATTCTCAAACAACACACCACAGGGCAAGGCAGCATTGGCTACCTGAAGCCACGGCACGTCTACCTTAGGAAACACCTTTTTCAACACTGCTTGAAGACTCCTAAACTCTAAAAGTCCGGAAGCCAAGGACTACATCTGAGATATTGACTTAGTTCCTGTCAGCACCGGGCCCCAGGATGTCTCCAGCCAACGCCCTAGCGCTGGACACCCAAGGTTCCTATGCTGGAGAACCTACAGCTCCGCCCTGTTAATGCGTCATTGTCTCCAGACCTGAGAAACCGGCAGTTCTGTTCTCAGTCTCCTATCCCGAAATCACCGTCCCAGGGTCCCACAAATCTTCAGTTAATTCACTTCAGAATTTCTCTGAGATGCCATCAGTCTCTGGATTCCAGAAGTGACTTTTCTTGCTTACTTATCTGTCCAGGTAGCAGTACTGACAACAGAGTCTGTTGTGACTCTCGGGTTGATGTCTGAAGGTCGCAATGGAAATCCCTATTTCTAGTCTAACGTTACAAACGGACCATTCTGGCATCAAGGACGTCGGGTGAGATGGCATGGAAAAGTAGCTGAAATCACCAGACTTATCCATGTTTGTTGGTTTTTTATGGTATTTATTTTTATGATATGGTTGTTACACCACACTAGTGTAACCACAAAACTTCTAGATTGTTCTTTAAGGAAGCAGGCAGTTACTACTGCTGTGAGGGTAAATTTCATCCCAGTCCTGTCCCCTCTCAGCTTTGATGAACCCATTCCATGGAATGTGCTTATTTGAGCGGGCCCCAGGAAAGCTCTCATTGACGGTCCATTTGAATGGTCCAGCGGTGACTTTGCTAGACTTTCCCCAGATCTATCGGTCCTTTCATGAAAATGGAAAGCTTATCATAACCTGAGCAGGATACTGCTGGGCATCGTGTAAAGATATAAAACCTCAGTTAGGACGGAACGGAAGGTGAGGAGGTCGAAGGGAGACAGGTCAGTACTTCTGGGCAGCACTTCATTATGAACTCAACTTCAGGTGCTCTGCCCCTTCTCTCTGCTCCAGACAGCCACCAGCAGGCGCCAACACTGTCCCTTTCCCACCTCCTGCTCCCAACCAAGTGGCTCCACCAGGGGAACCGAAGGAGGTCTTTTAGGACAAACTGTGGTCACTGTTTAGATAGCTTTCAGACGTGCAAATTGTTTCCTCAAGGAAACAGTTCTGAGGTGGAAATGTTCGTTGTGGGAAGTCCTGCTCCTATTATTAAAACCTTTGGTGATTGGGGTATCGTCCCAGCTCTATTGCTGCTGCTCTGTAATCTCTTATGAGTTAACGCGATCACAAGGCAACCAACAAGCCTAGCTGTTTATCCCTGACCTTGCCTCAACCTTATTGTGTAACATTTAACAATCCACCCAGAACCTGTTTAGCGCTTCTGTATTGATCTCAAAGCGGAATGAAGAAGCCCACCCTTTCATCTTACGCCTAAGGACGTGGGAAGGCTGAATTTTTTCTTTTAGGTTACTCCATAAGAACAAATGGAAGAAGTGTTGTCTTTCTATTGTAAGACTAGAAAAGCAAATCAGTGAATCAGAGAAGAGTGGCGCCGCATTGGAGGCTCATTGGCAGATGGAATGTGGAAACACGGTGAGATGATTGAATTTGGCCAAACCTCAACACTGAGCTTAACGATGCTGAATTTTGAGATTAAGGGACACAGACTCATTGAACGTCCTGATTTAAAAGGACTAGCCTGACACAGTTATCCTATCCAACCGGTGATTGGATTTGTTAATCAGGTAGGCTAGTGAGTTGACCCTGCAGGATTTGGATATTCTTAGAACCTCCATTTCCGATGTGAAGAGCAGATAGTCCCCATAGGGGACGCACCCTCTCCTGAGCTCCCTGCTTTTTCTGACTCCGTGCTTTTCTTCTGTTCTCTTCCCTGACAGAGCTCTCAGCATGGCGGCTCCTCCACCTCTCTTTCATCCACCAAAGTCTGTAGCTCGATGGACGAGAACGATGGACCTGGAGAAGGTGGTGAGTTCTGACTTGGTGTCTGAGGAGGAGGAGGAGGTTCATCTTGAACACAGAATGGGTTGGCTCCATCTTACACCTGGGAAACCTCAAATCCAATTGAAGGGTCAATGGCGGGAGATAGGATTGACTGTGATTCTCCAACCCAGGGTTTGTATCGGTTCTGTGAGGAGACAATGGTGGCTTTAGTGGTAGAATTCCTGCCTTCCACGCAGAAGACCTGGGTTCCATTCCAGTCTGTGCACCTTGTGGGTAGCCCCACCTGTCTGTCAGTGAAGATTTGTGAACAGGCTTCAGTGGGCTTCCAGACTAAGAGACAGAGGGCCTGTGGATCAACTTCCGAAACTCAGCCCCAATGATCCAGGGGGCAGTTTGGTCCATCTTGCATGGGTTCAACTCGATGGTGGTTCATAACAACATGGGAACAGGGAATGGGAGTCGGTCTGCCTTGGTGATGTCTCCGACCTTCTGAGAGTAAGAAGCTCTTGCCTCACCTTTGGAATGTGTGGGTGTAATGGCTGCACTTGACCCAGATTCCATTCACTTTTACCGGCGGTCAGTTACTCTCTTAACTCTTAAAGCCCAAAGATGTACTGTCACGTAAGTGACGCAAAGTCAGAGATGAAGAGGAAGACCCCCCCAATGAGATGGACTTGCACAGCGGCAGCCTCAATGGGGTCAAACGTAGCAACGATTGTGAGGTTGGCCCAGGATCGGGCAGTGTTTCCTTCTGTTGTGCATAGCGTCACTAGGAGTCGGTACCGACTGGATGGCACCTAACAACAACAACAAACGACAAGTGAATGCAATATTGGAGCATATAGCTTTACACACAAAAGAGAGTTCATTGATGGCAATTGAAAAATACTCACATATCCTCTGTCACCTTCAGTTAATTCACTTCAGAATTTCTCTGAGATGCCATCAGTCTCTGGATTCCAGAAGTGACTTTTCTTGCTTACTTACTGGATTGTCTTGGACAAGCTCCTTCCCACCATCAACTCTCCCTATTTTAGGTCCTCTCCTGTAGAATGAGGGTTGTCGTCTATATCTGCCTACTCCCATACTGTTGTTGTTGCTCTTTGGTGCCCTCAAGTCGATTACAACTCACAGCGGCCTGATGTGTCCTTAGAACTGCCCCACAGGATTTCCTAGGCTGTCATCTATTGTGTCACTATATACTCGTATATACTCTTATAGATCATCCACTCACAGCACCCCCTGGTGTAACAGAGGAGAACT
>NW_006408790.1:2809221-2809783 GCF_000296735.1 Chrysochloris asiatica | reverse complement strand
ATCTATTGTGTCACTATATACTCGTATATACTCTTATAGATCATCCACTCACAGCACCCCCTGGTGTAACAGAGGAGAACTGCCCCACAGGGTTTTCTAGGCTGTCATCTATTGTGTCACTATATACTCATATATACTCTTATACATCATCCACTCACAGCGCCCCCTGGTGTAACAGAGTAGAACTGCCCCACAGGGTTTCCCAGGCTGTCATCTACTGTGTCACTATATACTCATATATACTCTTATAGATCATCCACTCACAGCGCCCCTGGTGTAATGGAGTAGAACTGCCCACAGGGTTTCCTAGGCTGTCATCTATTGTGTCACTATATACTCATATATACTCTTATATATCATCCACTCACAGCACCCCCTGGTGTAACAGAGGAGAACTGCCCACAGGGTTTCCTAGGCTGTCATCTATTGTGTCATTATATACTCATATAGATCATCCACTCACAGCGCCCCCTGGTGTAACAGAGGAGAACTGCCCCACAGGGTTTCCTAGGCTGTCATCTATTGTGTCACTATATACTCATATATACTCTTATAGATCATC
>NW_006408790.1:2803818-2809121 GCF_000296735.1 Chrysochloris asiatica | reverse complement strand
CCCCCTGGTGTAACAGAGGAGAACTGCCCCACAGGGTTTCCTAGGCTGTCATCTATTGTGTCACTATATACTCATATATACTCTTATAGATCATCCACTCACAGCGCCCCCTGGTGTAATGGAGGAGAACTACCCTACAAGGTTTCCTAGGCTGAAATGTTTATGAAGCAGATCCCCAGGTCTCTCTCCCAGGGAGCCGTTGGATGCATTCCAACTGCCAACCGTTAAGTTAACCACAGAGCACATAAATGCTGCTATACTCATATTAAAAAGATTGGCGTATACCAGGCTGCTGTGAAAGGACAGGGGAAGGGAAGCAAGAGAGCTAGATTTAGACAGAAAATAAGCACATTTGCCCAGGGTGACCTCACCCATGTCTCAGGCTCAGTTCCAGGCGGCTGTCGTAAAGGGAACAACAATAGAGTCATAGGGACTGTTTAGTTTCCCAGTGCATCTAAAAGTGAGAATGACTCTAGACTATAGTCTGTGAAGTGTGCAACAGCACGGTGAGAACGTTTGAGACTCTCTGAGAATGACTACAGTGGACACAGAGGCACAACGTGTGTTGGAAAATGGCACCCACAAACCTGCTCGACCCAGGGTGGCCATAAACCTTCCATTTATAAGAAATGCAGTATCTGCTCCATGCAACCAAACCTATACTTCATTTGGCGAGTTTCTGAAGCACCATCCTTGTTCACTCATCATGTTGTTGTTGGGTACCATCCATCGTGACCCATGGCGCCCCGTGTGACTGAGCTGAATTGCCTCAAACGGTCCACGTTTGTTCATGCTTTTCAGAAATCCCACCGGTAATGAATACAGATTGGTACAGAGGTGGGAGCCAAAGTCTGGTGACCGTCAGCTTCTATTCCTAGCACCCAACAATCCCGGCTAAACTTGTACACACACTTCACCCAGAAAGCCCCTTCACCCCTCAGCTTTCAGTTTCATTTGGAGAAGAAATTATTCGTTTCTGTGAATAAACAAAGACCAGGTGAGGAGCCCACCTGAGTGAGGAGACCACAAGCCTGAGTGGTCTCCATCCCATTGAGTATGCAGATGGTCTGGGGAGATTCCCACTAGGATTTATAACTTTAAGTATGTGCACTTGAAAGCCCCGCTATAAAAGGCTTTGTTACACCCTGAGATCTTAAAAATTATGCAGCATCTCTTTGGACTTTAGTGTGAATTGTGGAGTTTCACAGCCTTCAAAAGTTAACGCATAATTAGGCATTTGTAAAATATTCCACAACCCACTTCAGGGGGGTGAGGAGAGAGGAGGAAGACCCCACATTCTGCTCACAGGCATCTTCTGGGCATGTTGCTGGTTGGCACTTTGGTCTAAAACCTACTTGTTAGCCCTGGGAGGGCTTCAAAGGCAAACTTAGCTCCTAAGGAGTTTGGGGGAGCTCTCATTTGGGTGTGAAGTCAGGTAAGTGTTCCTAGACCTGGCATTTTCATGCTGGTACAACAGTCAGGCAGCTCTGAGACTCTTGGGAATTCATTTCTGCCTGTCCTTTATGCATCATGAATGGCATTTTTCCATGCAGAGTTGTGGTGGTGGGTAAGTGGCGTCGAGTTGGTTCCAACTCAGGATTTTCAGAATGACTGGTGTGTTTGAACCGATGACGTTGTGGTTCAAAGCAATCTTGCAGTCCAGCGCTAATCCTACAACACCACCCCACTAATATCCTGCTTAGTGCTGCGTCTTAATCTCAAAGTGGAATTAACAAATCCACCCTTTAACCTAACTCCTAGGTGGAAATCCTGGATTTTATCTTTTAGGATATTCCATAAGAATAAAGTAAACATTTTTTATTTTCCTATTGTCATGATAGAAAACGAAATTAGTAGTTTAGAAAAGAATAGTCCCTTATGTGAAGTCCACTAGAGCTAGTACTCGTGGTGTCACACTGTAGGATCAGCACTGGACAGCGAACCACAAGGTCGGCAGTTCAAACCCACCAGCTGCTCTTTGGAAACCCTATACAGGATCGCTGAGTTGGAACCAACTCTACGGCACTTTACAACAACAACACCACAGTGCTGTTTGGACTCCTGGTATGGCGCTGTAGGATCAGCATTGGACAGTTCAAGTCCATCAGCTGCTCCTCAGAAACACTATACAAAGTCACTGTGAGTCAGAACCAACTTGATGGCACTTAGTAACAACCGCAGAGTGCAGAAGGGTGGAATGAGATGACTGAATTTGGCCAAACCTTGCTAGGGAGCTCGTTGTTGTATGCTGTTGAGTTGGTGCTAACTCATAGCAACCCCTCGGTGCAACCCAGCGAACCACTGCCCGGTCATGCGCTCTCCTCACAAATCAGTCTCCACTGCAGCTGGATCCCATATACTTCCTCTGAGTTGCTCATTTGTCTTCATCAGTGCTGTTGAGAACACGCCATGTCTGTGGGGCCCTGGGCCTCACCTCCCTGCTCGGAAATCCTGAAGCTGTCCTTTCTATTCGAGGGTCCTCCTGAATGTCTCTGTGCAGCCTCTGTCTCCTCTCCACTGACGTCTTACTCACGATTCTTGCAGAAGTGGTGGAGGAAGGCTTCCAGATCCCATCCACAATAGCAGAGAGGTACAAGGTCGGGAGGACCATAGGAGACGGGAATTTTGCTGTTGTCAAGGAATGTGTGGAAAGGTGAGAAGGATTTCATTTGCACCAACTTTAAAGGCAATGCTCAGCATTGCATCATTTTCGCAGCGGGACGCACATGTGGAACGAGTTAATGTCTCAACCCCAGATGTAAAAAGAAGTTGTTAAAAAAAAAAAAAAAAATCTACTGACAGATAGAAAAATGTAGTGATTCCTGGGAATAATCTATGCATTCAGGGCTTTGTTTTTGTTTTAAATTGTTTAATGTCTCTTTTTTAAAAAAGACGTGCTGAGTCGTTTTTCCTTGTTTTGAGGCAAGATTTGTCGTAGTTAGAATATTCTTGTGTAGAGTTTTGCTTTCTAATGTGAGCTCTCATCAAATTAAATTCTGGTCGGTCTCCATGAACAGCGGGGTTCTTTTCTGACGACTCCGCTCTAAGTCAGTTCCGGTATAAACTGACTACACCTAGTTTCTTTTTCTTGTTACTGACTTTTATTATCAGCCCGGTGGCACTGTGGGTTAGGTGTTGGACTGCTCACTGCAACATAAGAGGTTCAAACCCACCAGCTGCTCTGGATGAAAGATGAGGCTGCATCCTCCCATAAAGACCGACAGTCCCAGGAACACATGAGTCGGAACGGATTTGATGACAGTGGATTTAGATTTTTTTGGTTGTAATCAGCATCTTTAGAAATCTGATCTTCATTTGTCTGTGGGGGTTGGAAACATTACATAGAAATCTACAGCTAGCATGACATCAGTAGATTGCACGCTGCATCATTGTAGGTAATTCATATTCTAATGATAACGTAACAAAAAGTTTCAACACACACAAGTGGATGATTGTGTGTAACTTGAATACGTTGGGAGTCAGGGATAACCTATATCATTTGTCACAGCAACCCTGTATAGGATTTCTGAGGAGCAACTGGTGGGTTTGAACCATCAACCTTGCGGATAGCAGTCCAGTGCTTATCCTACAGCGCCACGCCAGAACTTGAACCTGTATAGTACTAAGTTTGGAAAGGTTTAAAATGCACATGTAATGATCCCAACAAAAATACCATTTAAATACATTGTCTTAGTTCTTCAATGTTGCTGTTGCAAAGTGCTGTTGAGACAGTTCTGGTACTAGAATCGGTTCTGGTACTAGAATGGGAAGACAACAGGTGGCTGGTTTTAGCAAACAGATGTGTTTTCTCACAGTTTCCGAGGTTAGAGGGCCACATTTAGGGCACTTATCTTTGTCTTTCTGCAGGCTCTGGGGGACAGTCCTTGCCTCCGTTCTGCATCTCTGGGCCCAGGGTTCCTTTCAGCTTGCCCTGTGTCTTGGCATCAATCTTCCTCTGGATCTAGAAGGTTCTAAGCTCCCAGATCCGCTTCCTTGGTAGTGTCAAGTCCCCCTGCTCCCTTGTGTCTCCTTTGACCTCTGGTGAGATGGACGATGGTTCCGGCCACACCCTAGGGGACCCTCACAGTGGATTAGGGCCATGGCCTGAGTCAGGGCGCTACATTCAATCAGGGTTGATCACTTCAGATCACACTCAGGGAATGATTATGCTATTACATAACTGCCAGGATTGAGGATCACAGCCTGACCAAGCTGACGGGCATTTGGGGACCACAGTGCAATCCCTGATGTATGTAAATCCATCCATTGCTTTGTCCCAGTCAGTAGACCAAAGGAGAACTGCCTCGCAGGGTTTCAAGGCGGTTGCTTTACAGAAACTGACAGCTACACCTTTCTTCTCTGGTGCAGCTGCTGGAGTCAAACTGCCAACCTTTTGGTTTGCAACTAAGCGCTGGACTGTTGTGACACCAGGGCTCCCCTCATCCTCACACCTCCCAGAAAACAGGCTTCAAGTGCTCTGCTTACCGTACATTGTGTTCAAAGCCCACTGAGGGGACATTTTCTTTGTTTTACACAAGAATTCCGTCACATTAGCACCCTCTTCTCCATCTTATAGAAAGAAACCCAAGAGGTTAAATACCAAGGCCACCTAGCTAGTAAGTAGTAAGCACAGAGCTAAGTCACCTGTAGCTACCAAACCTGGCTCTTAACCACTCCACTCCATTCCCTCTAAAACCCGTCTCCCGTGAGCTTCGGACTTACCTGAGCACCACCCACCCTGTGAAGTCTTGGAGGGCGCTGCAGGGTAATACTCTGCACAGAAAAGTCAGTTTGAGTCACAAGGCCAGCAGGTGAAATCCATCAGCTATTCCTCGGAAACCCTGTACAGGGTTGCTATGAGTCGGAAGTCAATGGATGACACGTGACAAAACAACCCACCCTGTGGTGGCCTCTTCTTACGCAGTCTCTGTCCCATCAAATGACACATCACATTGGGTAAAGTTGCTGCAAACAAGCTGTATAAAACATTACAGCAAAGGTATCACTTTGAGCACTAAGGTGTTACTGACCCAAGCCATGGATTTTCAGTGAACTCATATGCATGTGATAGTGGTGTGCTGTGTGGTCGGTTCCAACTCCCAGCAACCCCGGTACAGGGTTTCTGAGGCTCCACATCTTTACAGAAGTAGAATGCTGGACAACGAATCAGGAAAATCAAAGGAGAATCGATGCCTTTGGCCACACGTATGTCAGAGTAGAACTGTGCCCACAGGGTTCTCAGTGGATGAGTTTTCATAAGTAGATCCCACTCATGGTGCCCCGTGTGTGTCAGAGTAGAACTG
>NW_006408790.1:2795938-2803568 GCF_000296735.1 Chrysochloris asiatica | reverse complement strand
AGTGGATGATTTTTCATAAGTAGATCCCACTCATGGTGCCCCGTGTGTGTCAGAGTAGAACTGTGCCCACAGGGTTCTCAATGGATGATTTTCCATAAGTACTTTCCACTCATGGTGCCTCGTGTGTATCAGGTAAGGATTTCAATGGCTTATATTTTGGATGTAGATTGCAGGGCCTTCCTTCCAAGATGCCTCTTGGTGGACTCAAACCTCCAACCTTGGTGTTAGCCAGCAGACATGTTCATGGTCTCACCCGGCATTTTCTCAGGAGCCTGCTTGTTGGTGGATGCTGTCTAGAGGATTGTGACTCACTGCATCCTCACATGACAGCAGAATGGCCCTTCCGTCTTCCTAGGCTCTTCTCTTTATAGGAGCAGATCACCAAGTCTTTCTTCCCGGCAGCCACTTGGGTCAGTTTGAACACCAGCCTTTTGGTTATCAGTGATGCGCTTATGTATTGAGCCACCAGGCTTCTTGCAGACGTGCCAAAGAACTTGGTTGGTGTGTGGAGCCCGGAGAAATGGTCTCTTCTTTGACACTCTTTGGTGGAGCATTTTAAGCCCGGCGCAAAGTCAAAGAGGCTAGAAAGGTGACAGAGAGGCCCGGGGTTTGAAATGAGGAACCGCCCTCTCAGACCCCCGAGCCTGGAATTGTCCTCATCAGACAAGAAAAAAGTAGGAGTGAACCAGTTGTGGTGGGGACAGGGTCTTGGAGCTTGAAACACTAACCTTTCGGTTAACAGCTGAGTGCTTTAACCATGGCACCACCAGGGGCTCCTAAAGGTTCTACATGGCAACCAGCTGTTGTTGCATGTGCTGCCGTGTTCATTCTGACTTACAACAAAACCTTGTGACCGAGTATAACTGTCACGTAGGGTCTCCTTGGTTATAATCTTTCTATTTTTAAAATAATAATGTTTTGTGTTTTCAGTGAAGGTTTACACAGTACGTTAGGTTCCCATTCAGCAATTTCCACACAAGTTGTTCAGAGACACCGGTCACATTCTTCCACAATGTGGGAGGACCCTTGCTCGTTTTTCCATTCTGGTTGTGCAATTTCCATTCATCTAGTCTCCCTGCCCCACCTCCGCCCCCTTACCGTCTCATCTTTATTTTAAAGTAAATGTTGACCATTTGGTCTCCTAGGTGATTTCTTCCAAGGGTCACTTATGGGTGATATTCATTCTCTTTTGAGCCAATTTTTCCTTTCGCTATTAGGTGGCCTCCGGAGTTAGTTTCCCTTCAGGGTGAACGAATGGTCTCCGGGAGTCTTCTGGTCGCGGCCGGTCTACTTTTCTTTTCTTTAAGGAATTTGAGGTTCTGTCCTTTCTCCCCTTCCCCGAGAAGTCATCCGTTGTGGTCTGAGCAGAATGGTCAGCATTGGTAGTCAGGCCCTATCTAGTTCTTCTGGTCTCAGGGGATATGAAGCTGGGGACTCGAACAGACTAACTTGAATGTAATCTTTGCAAGGGCAGATCACTAGGTCTTTCTTCCACAGAGACACTAGGTGGGTTTGAACCACCAACCGATCTGTTTGTAGTCAAGCGCTTAACCACTGTACTACCAGAGTTCCTTCCCCTCAGCTGTAGGCTCAGGGGTAGAATAGGGCTCACTCTCCACCAGCTGTAACGTTACTGTTACTCGTCCAAGAGAACAAGATCACGTGACAGATATGGAAATCCACAAAGCTACGTCATCTTTCACTCTTCTTACCGACTCTCCAGGCTCATTGGTCTCCTGGTGGACGTGATGAATGGACGTCTCCACTTCGATTTTTGAGAACATTGAGCAGAGCTCTATCCTTATTCTCTGGCCCTACCTGAATAAAGCCAGCTTTTGATTTTTATTTTATAATATTTATTTGCATGGCCATATACCGGAACAAACACACACCCATCCGACTGTATTTGCATGTAGTGACACTGGCCCCACACGTCACACTGTGTCACCCTTCTGTCTTGCCCCTGAAGGCTCTTGTTTGTGCTTCACTAACCTGTTCTTGTTGGTTTGCACTCAGAGACACTTCTCTATGGATTGGGCTGAACTCTTGTTCAGTCTGACAACTGTTTCTTGGGATAGTTTAGGTTCAAGGTTGAAAGATTATTTCTGGGCATTAGATTCAGGAGTTCTCCCTGGAGCCAATAAGTCTGGTTTCCATGTAAGTTTGAAGTTCTGTTCCACACTTCTCCTCCTTCTGATCAGGAATCGTCTGGTGGGTCCTTGATCAAAATGTTCAATGATGGTAGCTGGGCACCATCTAGTTCTTCTGGTCTCGCGGCAAAGGAGGCTGGAGTGTGTGGCGACAGTTAGAGCTTCATTGCTCTTCTTTCTCTGATTCCTGGGTCGCCCTCCTCCTCTTCTGTTCCAGTGAATAGAACCACATAGTGTTTTCATCTTCCAGGCATTTGTGGCAACGGCTCAAGATTCTTCTATGGTAGTCAATTAGACTACACTCTGGCCAACTCACAGACATTTACAGATTTCTTTTAAAAACAAAGCAATTGCCTGTGACAAACACACTATGATGCCAGATTCTCGGGGCAAGTGATGAGTCCCTTAAAAAAAAAAATGACTCAGTAGAGTTGACATTCAGTTCGCTTTTTATAAAACAAAAACTTTTCTTCCCTTTCCAGGTCGACTGCTAGGGAATATGCTCTGAAAATTATCAAGAAAAGCAAATGTCGGGGCAAGGTATGTATGCAGCCCATATTTTTAAATAGCGTAAACATTCTGGGAAGTAGCAACACAGAGAATAGGCCCCAAGTAAACTCTAGGTGGGCATGTGTTGACTTTAAGGGTGCATAGAATGTTATCGTGTTAGTCCCAACAAGGTGGACCGACACCGTGGCTGTAACAGTGCGTTCCAGCAGCAGTGAGTGTGAGGATGGCGCCGGGACAGGGCGCTGCTTCCTTCTGTGGGGCGCAGGTTCGCAGCTGACCCACGGCACCTAGCAACAACAATGTTAGAGATATATGCTTATAAACTCTCCCGAAATAAAAATTCGTTGGAATGATAAGGTGTGCGTATATAATTTTCTTCCCTGAAATTTTTTCATGCCAATTTCATCCCATCTTTCTGTATGGAATTAGGTTTTGTGCATTCTGAAATTTGCCAGCATAGTTTAAAGACCTTCTGTGTCTTTTGGAAACTGTAGGCTAGCTGAGTATCAGAATGTAAGAGAGAGAGTCATAGTTCGGTTCTCAGACAGCTCCCTTCTTGTATATTTCTGTGTGTGTGTGTCTGTATTAAGGTGATTTTTCCCTGTCACAGGAGCACATGATACAGAACGAGGTGTCTATCTTAAGGAGAGTGAAGCACCCCAATATCGTTCTGCTGATTGAGGAGATGGACGTGCCGACTGAACTGTATCTCGTCATGGAACTAGTGAAGGTATGAACAAAATACACATGGCACCACCAGTTCTATTCTATCGTACCTGGGGTCGCCGATTCAAGGGCCACAGCATTGGTTTTGCTTCCAAGGCACCAGACTTTCTGTCTCTCGTTTCTCTGCATCGGTATAAGAATAGTAGTTCTAGGATTATAAGAGTTTGAGCCTCGGTCTTGCTCTAAGTCACTCCATGGTCTTGTGTGTAACTTCTCTGTACCCCAGTTCCCTCAAGTGTAAAAGGAAGATAAAACGGTACCTACCAGGACTGCAAACCACAAAGTTGGCAGTTCAAACCCTCCAACTGCTCCTCATAAAGTATATACCGGGTTGCTATGAGTCGGAACCGACTCAACGGCACTTAACCACGACAATAACACCAGGATCCCTGGAGTGGCACTGTAGATTCAGCACTGGTCTGCAAGTTACAAGGCTGTCAGTTCAAACCCACCAGCTGCTCCTCAGAAAGTATATACAGGGTCGCTATGAGTCGGAACCAACTGAATGACACTTAACAACAACAACAAGCAAATAGTCAGGCGCAGGCAGTTAAGTGCTGAGCTGCTAATCAGAAGGTCCACGGTTTGAGCCTATCAGACGCTCCAGGGAGAAAGATGAGGCCATCTCCTTCCGTAGAGATTGACAGCCTTGGAAACAGTCTGGGGCCGTTCTACTCCCAGCTGTGGGGTCGCTGAGTCGGCATGGACTTGTCAGCATAGGTCTGGTTTCTGTGGTTTACCAAATAATGCTGTTGTGGGGATGGAGGAAATGAACGCCGTAAACAGGTCCCCCAGTTTGTGTCAGAAAACCTTAGGTACCGGTGTCCTTGGAATCCTTAATGCTGTTGTTTGTTGAAGAAAACAACTCACTTATTCATCAACTTTATCCAACGGAAGGGACGATGGTGGCACAGTGGTAAGCACTCAGTTTCTAAAAGAAAAGTCAGCGGTTCAAACCCTCCAGCAGCTCCTAGGGACAAAGATGGGGCAGTTTGCTTCCATAAAGATGCCAGCCTTGGGAGTCCTGTGGGGCGGCGGTTCCACTCTCCCTACCGAGTCCTCATGAGTCGGAATCGACCCCATGGCAGTGGATTCCTAGGATCTCCATTCTTGTAAAAACAGACTTAAACTTTAGTTACTAACCTTCTGGACAAATGGCACTTCCTATCAGACAAGGGTGCGGTTCCTGTAGTCACGTAAAGTTAGATTTTAGCTCAGTGAGAACATCAAATCCACGTTAAAGTGCCTCAGGAACTCCTGCCTATTTTCATGGTCATTTGAAATTTCCTGTCATTCAGAATTTTAAGAAACTCAATGTTTATTTTTCACCTTTTTATGTTATTCTCAAGTCTTTTCTGGTTAAGCTAACTTAAGGTTTACATAATCACCAAACAGCAAATACACACACACACACGTGCACACAGACACACGTACACAGAGACATGCATGCATACAGACAAGTACACATAGACACGCGTACATACAGACACGTGTACACACGTGCACACAGACACACGCACACACCTGCACACAGACACACGTACACACGTGTATGCAGACACATGCACACAGACACACATATACACAGGCTTATCTCGTTTTACCGGGCTTTGCAGATGTTGCCTTTTTACAAATTGACAGAGTTTGGCAACCCTGCAGTGATCAATTCCATGGGCACATTCACCTCAAACCCCAGGCTCGCCTTGTGTCTCTGTGTCCCTCCCCTGTTGGTCATTCGTTCTCGCGGTATCACAGAGTTACCCCTCAGGCTCAGGCACACACAGTGGACGACACTCTAATGTAGACATAACTTGTCTATGCACCGGGAACCAAAACTGGGTTAGGTTCATTTATTCTATTCGCTTTATCGGGCTGGTCTAGAAGGGAATCTGTCAGCTCTCCAAAGTCTGTCTGGATGTACACACGCACACACACACACACACACACACACACTTACGTAAAAATGCGTATGTACACCGGGGGCTCTAAAAGCGCTTTGAAAAAGTACATTATCATTTAATGCCATTTCTCCATGAATCTTTTGAACTCCCTTACACACACATAATAAAATATGTTTATATATGTAGCAAATAAAATTAATGTGAGCAACAAAATTTAAATATAATAAAATAAATAAAAATTATTGGTCTGGAGATTGGTAGAATCCAGGGGGTACAAGTGGTCCACATGCTTGGTTGGTCACCAAAAGGTTGGAGGTTCAAGGCCTGCCCAGAGGCACGTTGAAAGAAAGGTTTAGTGGTGTACTTATGAAAACTCATCCACCGAGAACGCTGTGGGGCACAGTTCTACTCTAACACACACATGGGGACACCATGAGTGGAATCTACTTATGAAAAATCATCCACTGAGAACCCTGTGGGCACAGTTCTACTGTGATACACACGGGGGCACCATGAGTGGAATCTACTTATGAAAACTCATCCACTGAGAACCCTGTGGGCACAGTTCTCCTCTGACACACACGGGGGCACCGTGAGTCAGCACTGACTCAACAGGATTTGGTGTTTCACGACAGGATACAGTAGCGATGATATTTGAAATGTTGGAATGGAGACTGGGACAGCAGAGATGGTGAGAAAGAAAAGCTGAGATGAGGGCTGGCAGAGTAAAGCTCGTGGGCGGGAGGCTCCAGGTGGGGAGGGGGAAGCCATGACTGCAATTGGGGGCAGGGATGGGATGAACGTTTACTCTGGGTATGATGGGTAGACCAGAAGGATGGATGTGAGACAGGCCCTAGAGGGGGCACTTGCTTCAGAAGAAAGGAGGTCATGGGCCTTGTTTGGAATCTGGGGAACAAGGACAGCGGTGGAATCCTCCCGTTGGTGCCGCTGAGTCGATTCCGGCTCACAGGGACCTTGTGGGACAGACTTATAATGTCCCTTAGGGTTTCCTAGACTGTCATCTTTAGGGGAGGAGTTTGCCAGCTCTCACTTCCATGGACCAGCTGAGTGGGTTTGAACTTCTGGCACTTTGGTTAGCAGTTTAGTGCTAACTGTTGTGCCACCTAAGACCCCAAACCAAACCTGTTTGCACTGAGTCGATTCTAATTGGTAGTGACCTTGGAGTGCAGAGTGGATGGAGGGCAGCCCAGCTGGAGACTGCCTTGTGATCTGATACCAGTGGGTCACGAGACAGAAGACTGGCCCGTGACTCATCTGTTTCCTCTCTCCTTTTCTCCTCCTCCTTGGTTTGCATGGAGCTGTTTGCTTCTTTCTGGAATACACATACCAAGGAACTGCCCCAATAAACCTGATGTTTCCATATCTGCAGCTAGGGGTCTCTCAGCAGGCAGAGACCCTCCCTGACCCTCTCTTGGAGCTCCAGATGAGATGACTCACCCTCACGTCTGAGGGTCTTTAAAAGCTGAGTGGCAGGAAACCCCCTGGAGCTCAGAGACCAAGCATCTGTCCTTGGCCCCCTCTGCAGGGGACTCCCTTGAACCATCTGTTAATACTTTGCTTTTGTCTCCTCAGGGTGGGGACCTCTTTGACGCCATCACTTCCACCAACAAGTACACTGAGCGTGACGCCAGCGGAATGCTGTACAATCTGGCCAGTGCCATCAAATACCTGCACAGCCTGAACATCGTGCACCGGGACATCAAGCCGGAGAACCTGCTGGTAAGAGAGCCCCCAGCACTGGAGAGCCTGCTGGTATGAGAATGCCCCCAGCACTGGAGAGCCTGCTGGTATGAGAAAGCCCCCATCACTGGAGAGCCTGCTGGTGTGAGAAAGCCCCCAGCACTGGAGAGCCTGCTGGTGTGAGAAAGCCCTAGCACTGGAGAGCCTGCTGGTGACAGAGACCCCCACATGAGAGAGTCTACTGGTGAGAAAGAACCCCACATTAGAGATTCTGCTGGTGAGAGAGAGACCCCCACACGAGAGAGTCTACTGGTGAGAGAGACCCCCACATGAGAGATTCTGCTGGTGAGAGAGAGACCCCCACACTGGAGAGCCTGCTGGTGTGAGAGAGACCCCCGCACTGGAGAGTCTACTGGTGAGAGAGAGACCCCCGCACTAGAGATTCTGCTGGTGAGAGAGAGACCCCCACACTAGAGATTCTGCTGGTGAGAGAGAGACCCCTACACTAGAGATTCTGCTGGTGAGAGAGAGACCCCCACACTAGAGAGTCTACTGGTGAGAGAGAGACCCCCACACTAGAGAGTCTACTGGTGAGAGAGACCCCCACATGAGAGATTCTGCTGGTGAGAGAGAGACCCCCAC
>NW_006408790.1:2794843-2795838 GCF_000296735.1 Chrysochloris asiatica | reverse complement strand
CATGAGAGAGTCTACTGGTGAGAAAGAACCCCACATTAGAGATTCTGCTGGTGAGAGAGAGACCCCCACACGAGAGAGTCTACTGGTGAGAGAGAGACCCCCACACTAGAGATTCTGCTGGTGAGAGAGAGACCCCCACGCTAGAGATTCTGCTGGTGAGAGAGAGACCCCCACGCTAGAGATTCTGCTGGTGAGAGACCCCCACGCTAGAGATTCTGCTGGTGAGAGAGAGACCCCCACACTAGAGAACATATACATGCATTTCCATTTGCTGTTATTTCTTTAATAACTTGTTTTACTTTCATTATTCTTTTCCTGAATATTACATGGCATGAGACCAGAAGAACTAGATGGTACCCCACTTCTACTGCCAACTGCTCTGAAAAGGATTACATTAGAAGTTTCTAGATAGAGTAGGAATTAAATGTGGAACAAAACTCAAAATCATAAAAAGGCCAGGCCTGCTGCTGAGATAAAGCCTCAGGAACTCCTCAGACCAGGTCTGGAACTGAACTCATCCCATGGCTCAATTTCCAGGCAACCTAGAGGGAAACAGTGACACCAGGGAGGTACACACCGTAGGGTAAGCAACCATTTGAGATCACAAGGCGGCATTGCTCTAAGGACAGACAGCATTCAGAAGTGTTTGGAAATAAGGAGGACTAGGGACAGGGAACACAGGGAGGAGGTGGGATGTGTGACGTTCCATTGTGAGGGTGCAGTCATTGACATGAAGCCAAAAGTGTGTGATTTGTTGGATGCGAAGTTGATGATCTGTTCTGAGAACGTTTACCCAATTCACAATAAAAAGTACAAAAACAGGGAATATACATACACCATCGCATCCCTTTCGACAGTCCCTACACATCCAATTCAGTGGCATTGATGCTGTTCACCCTTTTGCCAAGTTGCTCCTCCCCCGAATGTGCCCTCCACCTGAACGTGCCCTCCCCCTGAACGTGACCTCCCGTGAACGCGCCCTCCCCGTGAACGTG
>NW_006408790.1:2790959-2794484 GCF_000296735.1 Chrysochloris asiatica | reverse complement strand
GTTCTTTAAAAGAGCACAATGCTCAAGGAAGACATACTTTACTACGCTAACTATTGTTTGGTTTAAGATTTCAGGGGATATTTTTGGTTTAAGGTTTAAAGATGATCTCAGGGTAATATTTTCAGGGGTGGGTTCATTCTAGTCTCCATGGCTCCAGAAAGTCTGAATTTTAGAATTTGAAATTATTCTGTTCTACATTTTCTTCCTTTTGATCAGGTTTCTTCATACAGTCTTTCTTTAAAAAAAAAATTTATTTTTTATTTTTTAAATCATGGCGAGGTTCCAGCTGGCCCTCAGTAACTAGCAGAAAATTAGCCTTTAAAGTTGATCAGTAAGTGCTGATGAACCCTTAAGACCACCGAACTTAGTAGTAAATAAAATCCAGCCATAGGAATGGGGTAAGGTTCAAACAGAACCCAAGTGTGTCAGAGTAGAACTGTGTTACCCAGGGTTTTCAGTGACTGGGAATATCTGCAAAGATATTATTTACCAATAACGTTTTTATGCTTGAAAGTTTTTACTTGGAAAAATAAAGAGAAAGACATTTTGGAATTTCTTAGCCTCCCAACTTTACATCTCAGGAATGAATACAAGGAGGTTTAAAAAAGTTCTTGGAAAAATGATTTGAAAAGATAATGGAATTTTTCTGTGAACTTTTTGAAACGCCCCCCCCGACCCATCTCATGAGTCCCCCGCATAGAGCAAATGGTTAATGCACCCAGCTGCTAACCAAAAGGTTGGGGGTTCAAGTCCATCCAGAGGTGCCTCGATAGAAAGGCCTGGCAAAGCCGTTGAAAACTCTGTGGAGCAGAATTCCACTCTGGCAACTCATGAACTGAGATCAGAACAGCAACAATTGGTAATATAGTCTGTGATCTAAGAGAAATACATCCTAATGGGTTTTAAAGACGTGAGTCCCCTCCCAGCATAAAGACAATCTTGAAGAATGGTGTATAAACCAGAGCTATTCATTTGAGAATGACTAGGTTTGCTCTTGCTAAACTCCATCTCGGTCAAAGTCTTCCTCTCGATTACATAGAACTCAGAAGTAGGTAGAGAGGCTGCTGAATGCCAGCCGTGTGCCAGGTATCATGCCAGGGAAGGAGACACTCCTTGGTCTTTTTGGAGTCCACACTCAAGCAGGGAGGCTGGAGAGTCACTAGGTGAGTGCGTGGCCACTATCACATCTTCGCAGTGGTATTTGCAATCTTGTAGCTGCTGCCCAGTGAGGGCAGCTGAGGGCACACGACCAGGTTGGGATGTAATTACAAGCCAAGTCCACATCCCCACAGCAGTTGCTGTCGGCTGCAGCGTGGTGTCTCAGGGACAGGAGCTGGGCCTTTGTTTGGATTCTCCTCTAGGGTCTGAAGATGTAAGCCCCCACCCCTTCAGCAGCTCTGGGTTGTGTAGTCTCTGCTCATCACCACTCTCCAGAACGTTGTCACATCATGAGCCCTGCGCACAATTGTATAGTCTCTGCTAATCACTGCTCTCCAGAACGTTGTCATGTCGTGAGCTCCCTTCTGTTGTGCACACGGTCGCTCAGTTGGTTCCCAACAACACCAAGGATACTTATTTAAGTACTGTGCTTGCTTCAACATATTTTACTTTGGTGGTGTTGATGGTGATGTGCCTTGCAGTCGGTTCTAACTCATAGAGACCCTGCATAGGGTTTCCGAGGCTATAAATGTTTCCGGGAGCAGAATGCCCCATCTTTCTCCTGCGGAACCGCTGGTAGTTTCGAACTGCTGACCTTGAAGTTAGCAGCCCAATTTGTAACCACAAGAACCAACAGATCTGTGTTGGAAGAAGTGTAGCCAGAGTGCTCCTTGGAGGCCAGGATGGCCAAACTTCATCTCTCATACTTCAGGCATATTGTCAGGAGGGAGACCAGTCACTGGAGAAGGTTATTATGTTTGGTAAGGTGGAGGGTTAGAGAAAAAAAGGAAGACAGTCAGCGAGATGGATTGGCAAAGTGGCAGCATCAATGGGCTCAAGCGTTGCAACAATTATGAGGTTGGCCCAGGATCGGGCAGTGTCGTTGTGCTGTGCATAAGGTCTCTCTATGAGTGGGTACCGATTTGATGGCACCTAACACCACCACCAACAATGCTATCAGAGCTCCTTATATTTTACTTTGTTGTTGTTAAGTGCTGTTGAGTTGATTCAGACCCATAATGACCCTGTAGGTTTCCAAGGAGCAGCTGGTGAGCTTGAACCACCAACCTTGCAGTTCAAATGACTTTGGAGCTTGACGCATTAGCCCATAGCGCCACACTCTAAAATAAAATGTATCTTCTTTTTTAATTAGCGAATATGATGTATACATATCTGTTGTTGTCGTTATTAGATGCCAGAGCGTCAGTGACAACAGACTGAAACTCTGCCTGTCCTTCACCACCCTGACATCCTGGCTACACTTGGGTTCATTGCTGCTGCCTCTCTCAGTCCATCTCATTGGGGCCTGCTCTTTTTCTCTGACCCTCCTCTTTAACAAGCATGGTGGCCTTCTTCAGGGACTGGTCCCTCCTGATAATATGTCTTACGAATCTCGCTTCTATATCCTTGGTCAGGGAGTTCATGAAAAGTGAACCAAGTGGTTCTAAACAGAATATATCTACTTTTTAATCATTCGTCTACGTGATGATTTTTTTTTTTTTAGTTTTTAATTGTGAACTCAGTGATAGTTTACATGGGAGAACATCGACTTTACACCATGGTTTCATTGCAATGATTACAGTCTCCTCTGTGCATCATCATTCTACCGTATTTGCTTCCATTCCCTGTTTTTTTGGGGGTGGGGTGGGGTGGGGGGTGGGGATGTACACAGAAATAGGAATAGGTAATAATTTAAGCAACCAAAGGGCATATTCTGCAAGGCTACCTCCTGGCCGCCAGCTCTCAGTCCCTCTCTTTCCATGAGTCTAGAGTCCTCAGCTGCTCCCTCTCTCCATGTCCTCATCTCTGCCTCTATCTCTGGTGTCGCTGCTTCTCTGGATAGGATCCCGCATTCTGTTTGTATTCTTCTCCCTTGATGGTTCTAGGATCCTCTGTTTCAGTACAGTAAGATTACTCCCTCGTTTTTGTTGCAAAACATCTACCTTTACCATTGTGACAGTCACAATTAGTCATGATAAGTAACTGTTACTCACTATTGAATCATAAGGACCTTATCCCCATCTTCTTTCACCAGACCCGTCTAGACAAGATGGGGTTTCTACCTTCCTCCACACGTCTGAAACTAAACTTCCTCTTGAAAACTTGTAAACCACCCACTTCACGCCTTTATCACCCCCTCATTTTAGGTAGCCAACATCTAAGTTGCTCGTTCCTATCTACCCTGTGTACAGAGGGGATAGGATTGATACTCGATGTGAAGACTCCTTCCCTCTCTGTTGGTATTTTGAGCTACTACATCCATAAATATAGGTCAAGTTCATCAAATTGTAGCAATTTACACTCAATTCCTTTATCAAAAAAATTTTACAAGGAGCTCTGGTAGCGTAGTGGTTACGAATCGGGCTG
>NW_006408790.1:2787694-2789989 GCF_000296735.1 Chrysochloris asiatica | reverse complement strand
GAATCCTAACCACTAGATCACCAGGGAGAGATCCTATAGGACTCTATGTTAAATGCCACCAAGTTGATCCCGACCCATAGCGATCCTGTATAGGGTTACGAGGAGTGGCTGGTGAACTTGAACCCTGACCTTTATGGTCCCATGAATTAACCCATATCGCCCCCGCAGGACTCCATAGGGTCCCATGGGGCAGAATCAAATGGCCCAAAGTTGTGACTCTTTCTGGAACCCAACTGCCACCCACCGCTGTCTTCCACGGAGCGGTGGGTGGGTTCGAACTGCTAATCTTGCAGCTAGCAGCCCAATGTTTAATCCACTGGGCTAGCAGGCCTCCTTTGTTTGAAGTAAAGATATTATAAATGTTTGATTCAATTACGCATTTCTGTTTGTGCAGTACAATCGTATACATAGAACTGTTAGCATTAAACTAAATTCTAACACAATTGTATGAAAATATTAGCTTATTTTTTTCACCACAGTGGCGTAACTTTTTAGGTATTTCTGAACATGGTTTTACAAAGTCCTACCAAAAACTGTTACTATATTTCTAATGCTGAG
Source organism: Chrysochloris asiatica (assembly GCF_000296735.1). Taxonomy (NCBI): domain Eukaryota; kingdom Metazoa; phylum Chordata; class Mammalia; order Afrosoricida; family Chrysochloridae; genus Chrysochloris; species Chrysochloris asiatica. Next base: position 2,789,431 of record NW_006408790.1, on the reverse strand, counting down.
TTAGGAATTTTTATATTGTTGAACTAGAATTTTATAGCTTGACGTTAAGGGTTTGCATTGAGCATGTGTGACATCTGATCAGATCAGAGTATTCTAATTAGAAAGTTTGGTGGAGTTGCCAGTGGTATTAGCCGTCATGTCTTGGTGAAAGTCTGGAACTGACCCGATATGGAATCGATTGCATTTTTATTGTTGTGCCAAACTCTGCCAGTTCTGTGTTTTTGTTAAACACGGAATTGCTAATCCTGGTGTTTCAGTAACTGATTGTAGGAGAGAGGGGTGGGTGAGGGTGGGATTCCGGAGTGAGCTAGCCGGAGGGGCCTCGCCCAACGGAGCGTGGGTTCAGCTCCGCAAACCTGGGCCATGTTTCATCTCGTCTGTTTCTCTGGGGGTTTAATATTCGCCTCAAAAGAACCTCACCACAGCCCCTGGGCTGCAGTTAACACACTTGACTACTAGCAAGAAGCTCGGGAGGTTCAAGTCCACCCAGAGACACCTCAGAGGAAAGACCTGGCCATCTGCTTCTTCAGAGCCAGCTGTTGAGAACCCGCTGGAGCCCAGCTCTGCTCGTCACCGTGGGGTCGCCGGAGTTGGACCCGACACCATGACCACTCATGGTTATTACTATTTCCTCTTGATATGCATTGTTATTTTGTGCCGTCGAGTCAATTCTGACTCATAGCAAGCCTGTGTTTCTGAGTAACGACTGGTGGATTTGAACTGCCGACCTTGAGGATAGCAGTCAAGTGTTTACCGTATAGCACCACACCATGATTCCCTTTGTATAAGAAGAGGCTTTAAAAAGTCCATGGGAAAATGAAAATGTCATGAGATTTCCCTCCTTGTGTAGGCCTTTCGGGGTGAGGAGAAAACATGTGAATTGTTTTGTTTCATTTATAGCTGTGAGCCTACACATACCTGTTGTTGTTGTTGTTGTGTGCCTTGGAGTCGGTTCCGACTCATAGCGACCCTGGACAGGGTTTCTGAGGCTGTAAATCTTTACAGGAGCAGAAAGCCTTATTTTTCTCCCACAGAACAACTGGTAGTTTTGAACTTCTGACCTTGAGGCTCGCAGCCTGATTCATAACCACTGCACTATTAATTGGTACCTGCTCACAGTGATTCTGTGTGCACAGTGATTCTGTATACAGGGTCACTATGAGTCGGAACCGACTCCACAGTACAACACCACCAACATATCTTCTCCAAGGAGCAGCTGGTGAGTCTGAACCGCTGACCTTGCTGTTCAAACCGACCTTGCAGTCCAGTGCTTATCCTGCAGTGCCATCCCAGGACTTCAAGTACCTACGTTGTGGTTGTTAAGTGCTGTCGAATCGGTTCTGACTCATAGCAACCTTGTATAGCGTTTCCAAGGAGCAGCTGGTAGGTTTGAACTGCTCATCTTGTGGTTCGCTGTCCAGTGCTGATCCCACAGTGCCACACCTGCACACCCTACTCGATGTCTACGCCATACCACAGTATAATAGGTACTATTTGCTAGTTTAGAACTAAAAAGAACCATCTGCCTTAAAAAAACAACGGTCTTAATCAGGTCAGAAGGCCCCTGGATTCCATAACCAGTTTGCATTGAAGTCCTGGTGTGGCACTGTAGGTTAAGCACTGGACTGCTAACCACAAGGTTGGTGGATCAAACTCACCAGCTGCTCCTTGGAGACCTATACAGGGTCCTTTGAGTCAGGACCGATTCCACGGCACTTCACAACAACAACAACAACA
>NW_006408790.1:2785375-2787141 GCF_000296735.1 Chrysochloris asiatica | reverse complement strand
TAAGTCGGAACTGACTGGTTCCGAACCCGTTTGGGGTTACATGACTAAGGTCCACCGTCTTCCATTTGCATGAGTCACCACTAGAGGGCAGACTTGTGCCCTTGGGAGCAAAAATATCAGTCCTTGAAAAGTGTATTCACAGATAGGGCTTCCTTTAGCAAATTAAAGCCTTTCCCCACCAAAACGTATGTTCCAGAACTAGTTTTTATTAGAAATAAACACAGAGCAAATATCTCAAAAACTAGAAAGCTTATGTTCAACCCAATTTCACCCTGGGACAGTATGCTTCTTGGGGTCACAAGGTTTACTCAAAAACTCAAGATGTTTGTACGTGCTCTTAGCCACCCAATAATGGACACACAGTTCTGTGTGGGTTTTATCTAGCAATAAGCAACCCTGCTACCTCAAACAGTTAAGTGCTTAGCTGCTAACCTAATGCTGGCAACGTGAACCCTCCCAGGGCAGAAAACCCAGAGATCTGCCCCTGAACGATTCCCACCTAGGAAACCTACAGGGCATTTAACCTCATATAGTGCACACGAGGATCAAGTGTTCTGTTGCTAGAAAAACAACCTCTCAGTTGCTGTCGAGTGGATTTTGTTTCCTGGTTCCCCTTGGACACAGAACAGCCCAACAGGGTGTTGAGATCTGTGACCAATCAGATTGCCTGGCTTGTCTTTTGAGGGTCATATGAGTTGGTTCAAACTGCCAACTTTTCAGACAGCAGTTGAGTGCTTAACCATGTGTGCCACCAGGGGATTAGAAGTGTAACCTAAGGGAGAGAAAATCAGATGCCTTTAAGAGAGAGCTTCAAAAAGCTCGCAGAAAAATAACAGAATTTCCCCACCAATTTTGTAAAGCCTCCTCATCTATGGGTTGTTGGTATTAAGTGCTGTCCAGCAAGTTGGTTCCGACCCATAGCAACCCAGTATAGGGTTTCAGGGGAGCAACTGGTGAGCGTGAACTCCCGGTTTTTCAATTCAAACTAATTTTGTAGTCCAACGCATTAGCCCACAGCGCCACACCAGGATTCCGTCTATGAGTTATATATATTTATATAAATTTTATAAGTTTTATATATATATCTACAAAACTCCTGATGGATCAGCACTGGACTGTGGGCCACAAGGTCGGCAGTTCAAACCCACCAACCACTCCTCAGAAACCCTATCAGGGTTGTTATGAATCAGAATCGACTCATTGGCACATAAGTTGAGGGCTGTCAAATCGGTTCTGACTCATAGCAACCCTGTATAGGGTTTCTGAGGAGCGACTGGTGGGTTTGAACTGCCGACCCTTCTGTTAGCAGCAAGTGCTGTGTGATTATTACAATGCTGCGTCCATACTGTGAAGCATCGATGATGTCGCTGCACGGTTATTCACTCAGGAAAATGTCCACGGTACTTTGCTGCTCTGGAGATGGTCTCTAAATGCAGAGGCAGAAGTTCAAGGTCATAGTTTGGCTCCTGTGGACTGGTTTTCAATTTCTTCAGCGTTAACCTGAACTTGCATCTGAGCAATTGATGGTCTATTCCACAGTCTTCCCCTGGCCTTGTTTTATTTTTATTTTTATTTATAAATGTTTTATTGTGAATAATGTGATAGTTTACATGGGAGAACATTAGTTTTACATTCATTCTATCTTATCGTTTCATTGCCATGGTTACAATCCCTTCCATGCATCATCAACCAACCAAAGGGTATACCCTGCAAGCCTGCCCCCCACACCCTATGGGTCTTCAGCACACAGCCCCTCTCCCTCTCTG
>NW_006408790.1:2778719-2780467 GCF_000296735.1 Chrysochloris asiatica | reverse complement strand
AGCGAGCTGATTTGGCACAGTGGCAGCGGAAATGTGTTCAAGCTTAGCAACGATTGGGAGGTAGGGCCAGGCAATGTTAGGTTCTGTTGTGTGTAGTATTGTTATGAATCGGTACTGACTCGATGGCACCTAACAACATCTGTGAGTTGGAACTGACTCGATGGCACTTAACAATGACAGCATGTGGCACTGTAGGATAAGCACTGGACTGTTAACCACAAGATTTACAGTTCAAACCCACTGCTGGTTTTTTGCTATGAGTCTGAATCGACTGGACGATGCTTCATAGCAACATTGAAACTTTGAGCCAAATGGCTCAATTAATTGGCATTGGTTTCTGAGCATATATTAGAGGATCTCTTATGTCTAAGAGAAAATTTAGGGGCAGTGAGTGTAAGTTCATGGGGTGGAACCACTCAGAAAATATGGGTAAGAACAGCTACTCCAAACCCTACATGTGGAAGTTGCTGAATTTGGATATGTTCGGCTGTGTCTGGTTCCAACAACAAAAATAAAGAGGATAAATTATGAACTAAATATGGGCACTCAGAAATGAAGTCTTTGCTACGTGCCAGGGGGCGTGGCCATTTTCAGGATGAAAATATAAGTCCTGATTGGACCCAACACGCATCTGCTTTGATCAAATGTTTGAATAAGCTAGGCGATATCAATACAATGTTTAGAGAAGGAAAAAAGCCACAAAATGTATTTTAAGAAGTTGTAAATGGGGATGTATATATCAAAATCTGCTTCACTGAACAGCTCTGAATAAGGGATTTGTGGAGCCAGCAGCGAATCGAAGAGGAATTACTTTGCGTTTTGGAAGGGTTGTTGGAAACCAAATGGAATGAAGGAAGTAAACAGTTCCGCTCCATCTGGGAAATAAAGGGGCTGATCTACCACAAGTTCCCATCTCAGGTTTCCTTTCATGAGGAACATTTGTTAGCCATGTGGATGAATGGAACAACTGACGACTTAAGACAACATTTCATGGATTTCTTGTGTCTGTGAACAGCTAAGGCTTTCTGGAGGCACTGTGAGCTAAGTGCTCTGTTGCTGACTTAAGCATCAGGGGTTTGAGCCCCCAGCAGCTCCTTGGGAGAAAGATGACTGCCTCAGAAACCCTGTCCGGGTTCACAATGAGCCCAGGGCGGTGAGAGCAGTGGATTGGATTTGGGTTTCTGAAAACATCTGGTATGGCACTGAGGGGATGCGTAGCCCTGTAAAGTCAGTTTGAGCTGCAATGTCAGCAGTTCAAGCTTACCAGCCCCTCACAAGAGAGTGGAGACACCAGCAGGTTTTGCAGTTCTAATATTTCAGATGCTCCTTGGAAATCCTATACAGAGTCGCTATAAGTCAGAACTGACTCGAAGGTACTAACACCAGCAACAGTCTTTCAGAAGGAAGCGTGGTAGCACCATGGTTACGGCATGGCTGCTAATCAAAAGGTTGGCGGTTCCAACCCACCCAGCTACTCTGTGAGATCTGCTCCCATAAAGACGACAGTCTCGGAACTCTAATACCCAACAACAGTTCTGTCTGTCCTGTGGAGTCCCTATGAGTCAGAAGACACTCAACAATGATGGGATGGGTTTTGATGGTGAAACAATTAAACTACTAACCTAGAGATGAGAGATTCGAACCCAACCAGTGGCTACGCAGGAGAAAGACCTGGTGTACAGATGACAGCCTAGGAAACCCTGTGGGCAGTTCTCCTCTGTTACACCAGGGGGCGCTGTGAGTGGATG
>NW_006408790.1:2773059-2777823 GCF_000296735.1 Chrysochloris asiatica | reverse complement strand
GAGTATTGTTGCTGTTGTGTGCCATCAAGTTGGTCCGATTCATAGTGGCCCTCTGCAGAACAGAATGAAACAATGCCCAGTCTTGCTCCAACCTCACAATCATTGACATGCTCGAGCCCATTGCTGCAACACTGTGCCAATCTATTTATTTGGTGGTCTTCCTCTTTTTCGCCTACCCTCCACTTTGCCAAACATGATGCCCCTTTGTCCAGGAACTGATCCTGATAACATGTCTAAAGTATGAGAGAGAAAGTCTTCCCAGCGTCCCTTCTGAGGAGCGTTTTGGCCGTTCCTTCTTGGGGCGGCAGTCCACGGTACTTTCATTATTCTCCGGCAACACCATAACTCAGATGCATCCGTTCTTTAATCTTCCTTGTTCTTTGTGCACCTTTCACGTGCTAGGAGGGAATTGCTCTGCTTTCTTTTCATTCTGTCTTTTGGGTGCATCATTGCTCTGCTTTCTTTTGATTCTGTCTTTTGGGTGCATCATTGCTCTGCTTTCTGTTTTATTCTGTCTTTTGGGTGCATCGGAATTCCAAATGACCTTTGATCTTTCCTTTGAAAACAAGTTGTTTGAGACACTTTTTCTTAGAGCAAATCTGTTATGTGTGTTGTTGGGCTTGAATGGAAGAGAATCAACTCGGTATCTCCTCATGGTAACATATATAGTTTCTTGATTGATTGGGTGAAAAGACTGGAGAGTTTTACCACCTTAAAAGGGAAATCTGGGTAGAGTACATACTCCATACCTGAGAAACCTTTTTGTCTTGCCACAGGTGGAATGAAATGTTCTATCTCTTTCAGTGATTAATGTTTTTAAATGAAAATGGATCTTGTTGGAAGCTTGGAGTGCTGAAAATAAAGTATTTGAATATAGGTGTAGATTTTTTTTTGTTCTGTGACTAATGAATGGCAGTTCTATATTGGAATGAAGAAGTAATGACTTTCATAAACTGAGTAGTTTTTCACATCTCAATTTATATGGGAGTCAGTTTTACTTGTTGAAATCATCAAATACGGAGGCACAAAAGGATAAAAGATAGCTTTCACAATCACCCAGAGATAAATGCAACAATGTTTTTTGTATTCTTTCTGATTTCTTTTCCCTTGCACTTTTTTTTGGGGTGGGGGCTGGTTTCAATGGACATTTCCTACCAAAGATACTGCTGTCTGCTGACGTACAGATAGGTATGGATTTTAACAGTGTTTTGTAGCAGCCCAAGAACGAATGATTTATTTAACAAATTGCCACCTGTTGATTGTTCTGATTCACAGTAATCTAAAGCAAGAGCCTGAGAGTTCTTATGGCTCTGAAGGATAAACAATGGACTGTGAACCACTAAATCAGTGGTTCAAACCCACCAGCTCCTCCATAGGAGAAAGATGAGGTTTTCTGCTCCTAAAAAGATTTACAGCTCAGAAACCCTCTACAGGGTCAGAATGAGTCAGAACTGAATCGACGGCACTCAACAGCAGGAAAGAGTCTTGTGGCCTAACACTGAAGAGCTGGGCCGATAACCACATGGTGGGCAGTGCACACCTACCCAGTGGCTCCCTGGCTATCTGCTCCCTTACATATCATTGCTGTTGGGTAGACAGGGATGGGCAACGTGGACACTGGCTACCCAAAATGGGGGTGGGCCACAAAGGCAAGAAGTGACTGGCTTACAAGCTTTCAACAGGGAGCCTAGATCCAGAGGGCACAGAGGAAGGTAGAATCTCCACTGAGTAGTGTCCAATCTGTCTAGGTGGGGCTGATGCAAGGAGATGGGGATAGGTTTCTTGTACTACAATAGTGAATAATTGCTATCAGGACTGACTGTGAAGGTTAGAAATGTAAATAAAGGTAGACGTTTTGTAACCAAAGGAGGGGAGTAGTTGACTTTTCAGTCCAGGAGCAGAGGTCCCTGGGACCATCAAGGGAGAAGAGCAGAGTGCGGGACCCCACCCAGAGAAGTAGTGATGTCAGAGATGGAGGCAGAGACGATGACGTGGAGAGATGGAGTGGCTGGGGACTTTAGATCCAGAGAGGGAGAGGGGCTGTGTGCTGACGACCGGGGTGGCAGGCTTGTAGGGTATACCCTTTGGTTGTTTGATGATGCATGGAGGGGATAGTAATCATGGCAATGAAATGACATGCGATAAGATGAATGTAAAGCTAATGTTTTCCCATGTAAACTGTCACATAATTCACAATAAACATTAAAAACAAAGATTGTTGCTGATTTCTGGTGTAGATGAGTCAGTTCTGACTCCCAGTGACCCCATGTGACAGTAGAAGTGGCCGTAGGTTTCTGAGACTGCCATTTTCACAGGAGCAAATCATTGACAAAAGCTTAGGGGGGCCAGTTCTACACTGTAGTATGGGGTCACTGTGAGTCAAAATGGACTCCACCAGGGCATTTTACAGCAACAACAACAAAGAAGCTCTCCATTTGTCTATAACACTGAATCATTCTATGGTCTTTCTGTAAAATTCGTGTTCACAATTCGTTAGATTCATACCACAATGCCCCACATTTGTTCAAGATAGCTTTTGACCAAATGGTCTACAATGGCTTTAAAACAAAGATGAAAATGTCAGGGGGCAGGGAAACTAGATGAACAGAAGCAGAACAACCAGAAGGAAACTCATAGGAATGCTCACGAAGTGTGAGGAATGTGATCAGCGTCACAGAACAGCTTGTGGAGGAACTGTTGACTGTGCCACTAACCTGCTGTGTGAACCTTCTCGGAAAACACAGCCCAGTGTTATCTTTACGAAGACGAAGAAAAAGCTTCTGTGCTCTTGGCTTCAAGACAACTGTACCTTTCGCTTCTCTTTCAGGTGTACGAACACCAAGATGGCAGCAAGTCACTGAAGCTGGGTGACTTCGGGCTGGCCACCATCGTGGATGGCCCCTTATACACCGTGTGCGGCACCCCGACATATGTGGCTCCGGAAATCATTGCTGAAACTGGGTAAGTGCTTCCCTCCGGTCCTCAGGCACCCCTTGCTTACTGCGTTTCTCAGATGCTGCGTTTTGACAAACCAGGGGTCTGTGGCCACCTTGCCCAAGCAAGTCTATCAGCAACGTGTTCCACAGCGTCTTGGCCTATCTCTGAGTCCAGTTTCGGTCATCTTCACACAAGTTCCAACATTTTCATGACACTTGCTAGTGCACACTTAATGCATTACTGTGTACACAGAGTCCTGGCGGTGAGTGGGTTAGACATGGAGCTGTTACCAAAAAGGCCGGTGGTTCAAGTCCACCAGTTGCTCCTAAGGAGAGAGATGAGGCTGTCTGCCCCCATAAAGATCTCAGAAACCCTATATAGCAGCTGTGTGAGTCAGGACCCACTCAGTGGTAGTGGTTGGGTGTGGTGTGAATAACTTTGAGATACACTGGGAAACTGAAAAATGTGTGTGATTCATTTTATCTAGAAACTTGCTTTACAGAGGTGGTCTGGACCCGAACCCAGTGTCTCCAAGTCCTGCCTGTGGTTAACACAAAATCCACAACCAACAAGTCATTCCAACCCAGTACAGGGGTTCCCAGGCTGTAAATCTTATAGGAACAGACAGCCTCCTCTTTCTCCAACAGAGCAGCTGGTGGGTTTGAACTGCCGACCTTGAGATTGACAGCCCAGTGCTTATCCTAAAGTGCCAACAAACACCCAACTGTTCTGCCCATGCGGACAGAGAAAGCCTTCACATTCCTTGAGTTCTCGCTCTGTCTTCAACTTTTTACAGTCCAGCCGCTTTCTCTGTTGTTCAATCAAGTTGCCAATGACCGCAGTCTAGTTTTGAACTTCCCTTTGGGTTTTGTTAGAGGTAAAACATCAGTTATTAACCCCTAACAGAGGTCCCCACTAACAGAGAAGCAGAGTCCTGGTGTGGCGCTGTGGGATAAAGCACTGGGTGGAATGGTCGGTTTGAACAGCAAGCTTCAGGGAGATGCTCTCTCACACAGAAACCCCCTTAATGGTTCTGTGCCCCTTCTCTCCTCGAGCCCCCATCTCTCCCCAAGCCCTGGTTTGGCGCTCCTGGAGACCTGTGGTGTCTTCTGTGGAGAACAAATATCCTTCTTACATATCAGAGAACCACTGAAGGTTTGCCGATTCTGTGGGAGAAACAGATTAGCACCAAAGGTGTAGGGGGGAAGGGAGGTGGGCTTGGTGCTGACAATCCAGTATTGGTTACCATCTAGCCGATTCTGATTCAGGATGTCCCCGTGTGTCACAGTAGAACTGGGCTTCATGGGGCTTTCAAAGGCTGGGATTTCAGAAGTAGATCTACAGGCCTTTCTTCCAAGGAGCCGCTGGGTGAGCAGCCAAGCTCCACCAGGGACTACGGACCTACTATGGTGGTGTTGAATCCATTCCTACTTATGGACAGAGTAGAACTGCCCTATGGGGTTTCCTGGTGTGGCACTGTAGTCCAGCACTGGACTTTGAACCACAAGGTTAATGGTTCAAACCCACTAACTACTCTTTGGGAAACCCTATACAGGATCACTGTGAGTCAGAACTAACTCCACAGCATTTAACAACAACAACAATAAGGTTTCCTAGGCTGTCATCTTTGGGGAAACAGATTGCTGTCTTTCTCCTACAGATCTAATGGGGAAGTTCCAAATACCAATCTTTAAGTTAACAGACCCACCCAGCAGCTCCAAAGGACAAAAACCTGGAGATCTGCTTCCCTAAAGATGACAGCCTAGGAAACCCTGTGGGGCAGTTTTCCTCCGTTACACCAGGGGGCGCTGTGAGTGGATGATCTAT
>NW_006408790.1:2768167-2772114 GCF_000296735.1 Chrysochloris asiatica | reverse complement strand
TATTTGGATCTAGACACACATTAATTTTTATCTGTGTGCCTTATTTTTTAAAATTCTTTCCTTGAGCTGTTTAGCCCCTGGGATTCCTTGGAGGGTTCATTTTGCTTGCTTTTGTATGGGTTTAGCATACAAGCCCATCTGCTCTCCAACCTGATATCTCAAGCTCTTACACCAGTTGTCTTTCCAGGTACGGCCTCAAGGTGGACATCTGGGCGGCGGGCGTGATCACGTACATCCTGCTGTGTGGCTTCCCGCCGTTCCGTGGGTACGGGCAGCCCCTAGGATCCCTTGCCCTGGGAGCTGCGGGAAAGAACAGAATGGGAACTTGGCCGTGGTGCCTGCTACCCCGTTTTCCCCATGTCATGCATGCCAGTGGTTATGCCTGCCACAGATTCCCTGTAGAACTTAGAAACACATTCTTCCTTACTAGTGAATGTTCTGCCTTGCTTAAACATACGCATCTTACGCACTTACGGGGTGAGGAAGGGGGTCCGATTCATCACAATGATGAGCCGTACAGGGAGTTGGCACTGAAGGCTGTTGTCTCTTCACTCTCCCTTGTTGTCTGCACAGAAGTGGGGATGACCAGGAGGTGCTTTTCGACCAGATTTTGATGGGACAGGTGGACTTCCCGGCGCCATACTGGGACAACGTGTCTGACTCAGCCAAGGTGGGTTTCCAGTGCCTGCCCGCCCCGCGTCCTGCGGGCCTTCATGGGAATATCGACTCCCTGCCGCTGTGTGTGAAGGATGAGTACCACCCTTGGTGGATATTCACCACCCTTGAGCCATAGTGGTTTCCAAGGCTATCTTATTGCTGGGAGCAGACCACCCATCTTTCTCCTGGGGAGCGTCCGGTGGGCTCCAGCTGCCAACCTGGCGGTCTGCTCCCATAAATACCACCACCAAGAAGCCCCTGTGAGGCTGTTCTACTCTGTCACATGGGGCTACTGTGAGTCAGAATTGACTCGATGGTACAACAATGTCGTAGGTATGTTTACCTTTGTGCCCACCTGACATAACAGCTAGCTACCTACCTGCGTCCTGGTGTGTCGCTGTGGATCACCACTGGTCGGCAGGTCAAACCCACCCACTGCTCCTCAAAAACCCTATACAGGATCACTATGAGTCAGAACCAACTCCATGGTACTTAACAACAACAACAACAACAGAGACTTTGGTGTAGTGCTGTGGGTTAATGCGCCAGAGTGCAAAGCCATTTGAACTGCAAGGTTGGTGGTTCAAGTTCACCAGCTGCTCCTTGGAAACCTTATACAAGGCCGGTATGGGTCGGAACCTACTCGACGGTACCTAACAACAACAAACAGAGACTTTGTCCCCAAATGCCTCGTTTTCCATGTAAAGTGGCCAAAGCCTCTGTTTCCTGCTGCTCAGTTTAGAAACACGTAGGTCGTGTCGAGAAAAGTCAGTGGTCATGCAGAGTGGGCAGGACATGAGGTGCCCAGCTGGGGAGGCAGGTGAAACCTGCCCAGGAGCCAAAGCTGTCACTCAGAGCAGGACTGGGAGTTCTGGAGCAGGACGGTCCAACTGCTACAGGCATCACGACGCTTCAGTCCTGAATGAGGAAAGCTAAGAGGGCTCTTCACAGCAGCAGAGATGAGGGGTCAGCACCTGTGCAGGTACCACACGCTGTCCACCTTGTCGGGAGCTGCTGTATCATCCAGCACCCCAACAAACACAGCAGCATAAGTGGGTGACGCTACAGAACTGAAATGCATTACTGCCTCATAGTGCAAGCAGCCAGAAGTCCAACCTGTTTCAGGTTCTAGTACCAAACCCCAACCCACTGTTGAGACCGTTCGGACAGAGGACCACCAAGTAGAATGACCACACAGGGTCCCCAAGGCTGCCAGCTTCATGGAAGCAGACAGCCCCATCTGTCTTCCAGTGAGCGGCTGGTGGCTTCGAATCCTCAGCGTCACGGCTAGTCGTCATTAACCACTACGCTAGCAGAGCTCCTTCTTGGACGTCGCTGGCCTTGTGGGTGGCCGACGTCATGTGGCGTCTCTTCCCCATCCTGTGTGTTTCTGTGTCTATAACTTAGAAGGGACCATCCTACCCTGCTGTGACCTCGTGAAGGTCACAAACAAGAAACTCTATTTCCAAACAGGTCATATCTACAGCTCACAAGGATTTCAACCCTTAACACAGATAGGGCCATTTTCTTCCATGGGAACCGCTAATCCTGGGTTGACAGGATGAAGTCATTATTAAGACAAAACTGTGACTTGTTCTCATGGGGTCATTCCAGTCATTTCAGAACTCTTCAAACATTTATCTCTTAAAGTTCTATTGCCTTGGTATCGATTGACCTGGGAATTTTAAAAGCAGTTCTGACCCATTTCCTCAGACTTCTTTGACTGCTGAAGAATCATTTCTGGGTAAACTTTTTCTGGTTCCTCGGTTTCAAATCTAAGTATGTCATCTTGCAGTGAAGAAGGAAAAAAAAAGTCCACTTTTCCTTTAAACTGCAAAGGTGAAAATGGAATTTAAAAACAATGTCTAAATGTGATGTCTATGTTAGACTAATTAGGCAAGCTCTTTAAGGCATAAAATCCTAGAAAAGGGAAAGAATATTAGTCCTTGGATATACACACTTGGTTTCTTTTCTGTGGAAAAGCTTTCTTTGTAAGAGATTGATTTTAATATTCATTCATTTTTTGAATTTTTCCCGTTGGTTTTTGCCTAACAAGGAACTGCTCACTTTTTCTTTCACTTTTGGGTAAGATGAGTTGATGAATTCAAGGACCAAAACCACAACAAGCACGCTCCTGTTAGGTGCATGCTGACTCAAAGTCATCCTCTGTGGCACTGCTGAGACAGAACAACCTCGTCTTCTCCCGAGGAACATGCTGGTGGGTTGAAACCGCCAACCTTGCCTAACCCGCAGAGCCAACAGGGTGCCTTGACATATGAAGGGGCTTCAAAAAGTTCATGGAGAAACCCCAGTGAGATCTGCGGCTGAGCCCCCTCCTGAGCCCCAACATGGACAACGCTGAGTGAAAGGCAGACACACACAGTCACACTTTGTGTCGTGTCATTTCTGTGGCGTGCCCAGAATCGACAAATCCACAGGCTGAAAATTGCTGAGGCGGGGGAAGGGGGGAACATAGGGTAACTGCTCATAGAGCGCAAGGGTTTTGGAGGAATGATAAAAATGCCGTGGAATCAAAATGTGGTGGCGACCCCATGCTTTGAGGATGTAAGACAAGAAACCCACTGAATTGCACATTTTATGCATATTCTATCGATGTAAAAAAATTCTTTAAGAAATGTATTTGGAAATGGTGATTGGATTTTGCAATGTGGATGACTAGTGTCTTTGACAAGAATGGTGGTGATATTTGACCAGAGAAGAGTGTGCAAGAGAAACAGGAATGGGCATTTTGAGCATCAATGTGGATAATAATAATAATGTATTGAAACACATCTAATAGGTTTAAGCACATGAATTCATAATGATACTTGAAAGAAAATAGTGAAACATAACCCAGACTCACAGTGAGGAATACTAGGGAGCCAACTAATTATGAAACGAGCAAATAAACAACCGCACAAAAGTAAAGAAAAGGAAAGAATGTGCAGCCTGTTCTAGCAAAGCTGCTAACGTGTGTTAGAGCCCTGGTGTGAGGCTGTATCTGCAAGGTCGGGTGTTCAGGCTCATCAGCTGCTCCTTGGAAACCACATATGAGGTCGCTCTGAGTCCGAACTGACTTGATGGCACTTAATCGTACGAGTTATTTGTGAGAAAAAAAGACACTGTTGTTGCTAGCTGCCATCAAGTCTGTTGTGACTCACAGTGACCCCGCTCACACTGGAATGGCCTACCATCCAGTCTGTTGTGACTCACAGTGGCCCCGCTCACACTGGAATGGACTATTATCGAGTCTGTTGTGACTCACAGTGGCCCCGCTCACACTGGAATGG
>NW_006408790.1:2760624-2767096 GCF_000296735.1 Chrysochloris asiatica | reverse complement strand
GGAGGAGAATATTGAAAGCGCCATGGGCTGCCAAAAGAACCAATAGATCCGTTTTTGGAAGAAGTGTAGCCAGAGTGCGCCTTGGAGGTCAAGATGGCCAAACTTTGTCTCTCATACTTCGGACATATTGTCAGGATGGACCAGTCGCTGGAGAAGGATATCATGTTTGGTAAGATGGAGGGTTAGAGAAGAAAAGGAAGACCCCCAACGAGATGGATTGGCCAAGTGGCAGCATCGATGAACTCAAGCGTGGCATCAGTAGTGAGGTTGGCCCGTATTGGGCAGTGTTTCGTTCTGCTGTGCATAAGGTCACTATGGGTCGGTACTGACTTGATGGCACCTAACAACAACAACAATTGTAGCAGATTTGCCTGATGCAAATTTACTTACGAAATATCACTGAGAACCCTGTGGAGCACAGTTCTACTCTGACACACACGGGGCACCATGAGTTGGAACAGACTTAAAGGAACTGACTACAAGCTTTCCCAAATGCTTCTCCTAACCTAGAGAGACTGTGTTGAAAGCTCCCAGGTTTAAAGGTAGCTAACGGGGTCTCCTGCTCTCTCTATAGGAGCTCATCACCATGATGTTGCTGGTGGATGTGGACCAGCGATTCTCCGCCATCCAGGTCCTGGAGCACCCCTGGGTCAATGTAAGTGCCTTCTCCTTCCGGGTCATTGCCCTGAAGGTCCTTTAAGACAGGGTGCAGATCTCCTAGTGAGGCCACTGCCTTTTTAGCTGCGGAATCTCAGACTGGTTGTGAGATGGATGCCTAGGTTCATGTTTGGGGCCATGTGTTGGAGCTCCCCCTGTGGCTCCCATGTGACCACCTGGGGTGATGCCCGTGGGGGCCATGCCCATGATGTGACCCAGCTTGGCATAGCATAATCTCTAAGAACAGAGAGCCGCCCCTGTGTGTTCTGGGGCCACCCAGATCTGTCCTTAAGATGCAGGTTCTATGTCGGTACAAGGAGCTCTGCTGGCACAGTGGATTAAGCATTAACCACAGGTTGGCAGTTCAACCCCACCAGCTGCTACGTAGCTGTCTGCTCCCGTAAAAAGATTCATAGTTTTGGAAACTCTATGGTGCAGCTCTCCTCAGCCCTACAGAGCTTTACACGTTGCTGTGAGTCAGGATGGATTCCATGTGGTGGGTTTATGGGTTGATGAGATGCTGAGTTTCTGAAACCTCTTGGAGGTCGTGATGGCTACTCTTTGAGCTCGAGGGTCTAATGGTTTCCTTAGCTATAAAAAGTTCTGAGGCCGAGCCATTACATTCTAGCCCTTCAGTTGTCTACCTTGGAGGAGAAGACTTGTTCATTAGTGCTGCTTCATCTTTCTCATGGGGATGATTAACCCACCAGGGCTCCTTGGATAAGATTTGTTGTGATTAATTATGATAATAGTTAATACTTCAAACAACAAGAGAGGGATCCGGGAAGAATTCCCATGTTCCGAGGGGGAGATGTGCGTTGAGTTCCTGACCACTACATCTCATACAGATAGAGCCACCACCTGGATGTCAGTGGAGCTTCTGTGTTGCTCTGGAGGGATTGGAGGGGCTTCCAGACACACAGTAGGAAGAAAGGTCTGGTGATCTTCCAAAGATGAAAATCCATCATAGGGGTGCACACAGCTAGGTAGCGTTCAATTCTGTTGTTCATGGGGTTACTGTGTGTTGGGGCTGACAGTATTCTCGTAACTGTGCATGCCTGGACTGTGCTCATAGTTCATCGGACTAACTGGGGTCTCTGTATTCCCATTCATTGACTGTTCCTCCCTACAACATTATAACATGGACGGTATTGTTATAACCACCTGGTGACATGATGCTTAAACTGTAAGCTGCTAACAGAATGCTTGGTGGTTCAAACCCACCCAGCAACTCTGTCGGAGAAAAAACCTAGTAATATGTTTCCATAAAGATTGTTTTTAAGTGTTGTCGAGTTGGTTCAGACTCAGAGACTCTGTTTAGGGTTTTCAAGGAGCAGCTGGTGAGTTTGAACCGTCCACCATGTAGTTCTAACCAACTTTGCTGTCTGGTATATTCTCCTACAGTGCCACACCACACCTGGGAAACCCTATGGGACGGTCTACCCTGTCCTACAGAGTCCTAAATCCCCTGGCCTTGAGTTAATTCGGACTCTAGCGAACCTATAGGCAGAGTAGAGCTGCCCTGTTAGGTTCCCGGGCTGTGAATCTTTATAGAAGAAGCTGATGGCTTCAAACTACTGACCTCCTGGTGAGCAGATGAGCGCTTAACCACTGTGCCACCAGGGCTCCTTAGAGGTTTGCCATGTGTTGGAATCAACCCCTTACTACCCAACAAGTATTTGTATCCTCGGGGACAGATGAGGAAGCCAAAGCCACGTGACCAGGCCCACTGGCTGTATCTTGCAGACTCAAAGACAGACAAGTTAGGGTAGACATGGGCCACAGCCAAACAGGCTCCCGGGGGCTCGTGGGTGTCATTTTACCACCAGTGAGCAGGCCGCAGCAGAAGACTAGAGCATGCAGGTCCACTTCTCTGACATGTTACCTTGGCCATGAGTCAAGTGATTTCTTTTCCTCCAAATAACAAGTTCTTGGGGTTCCTGTGAACCTGGGACCACCGTGTGGAGGCAGAGGTTGTAAAGAGGTGGCTGCACCCTGGGGTCTCCTCCGGGCTGTCACCTGGTGGTTGGGAGCCCTGGATCCTCATTTCATACTCCTGAACCCCACCCTCTCCCCCCACCAGACAGGAGCGCATGTGAGAAGGCGAGGGTGTGTGCAGGTGCAGCTATTTGCTTCCATCTTTCCATAGATGAGGTCAGTCAGAAAGTATTGCTACCAGCTCATCCTCACACAGGCTCCTTCCCAACACAACATGTTTAAACGTGTCTCTGTGATTGGTGGAGGGCTGCAAACACGTGCTCTCAGGAACACACGTGTCTTCATCTCCTTAGGGTGTTTTCCAAAAAATGCTACATTCCAAACAGTGGCTTCTGAGGGGATCTGTTAGTCCAGTGAAATTCCAGGCAGAGAGATCAGCTCAGAAGGGTATAGCAACTTGGTTTGGGGATCCAAAGGGGTCGTCTTGATAGATTTTCTCAAAAGACTCAGGAAGGAGGTCAGCAGCGAAGAGAAGGCACCCCCTATGAGATACAGTGGCAGCAGCAGTGTGTTCAAAGGTTAACAATGATTGTGAGGCTAACACAGGACTGGACAGTGCTTTGTTCGGTTTTGCATAAGGTCACTATGAGTCAGAGCCAATGGGATGGCATCTACCAACAACAATCCTCCTTTGAAGAAATCAACCCTCCCCTATTTACACGACATCAAAATGGCAGGGTGGTCATCTTGGAGGAACTGCAGTCATGTTCCTTTGAAATGTTCTTTTAGTTTTAGGGGATAAAAGAATCTGAAGGGACAAGCTCGGGGCTGTAGTGTGGGTGGGTAAGGTTTTCCTGTTATATTCTCATAGGATAGCCCTAGCTATCTTTGAAGAATAACCAGGTGCGTCATCATGGTGGGAATAATTCCTCAGCACAATTTTCTTGGCCTTTTTCTCACCAATGCGGTTTTCAGTTTTCTGAAAATGTCTTTATAATAAGTTCCTGTGATCATCCTGTATCCTTTGAGAAAAATCTGTTAAGATTCTCCATCTATCAAGTGTCCCGAAACACAGTCTTTATAACCCCATGACCTTCTGAGTTGACCTCTCTACCTCGAATGTAACTGGCCCACAGACCCCCCTTGGTTGATTGGACCCCTTTGTTATAAGTCACCTCTCATGAGACAAAGACAAGTGTGTTACTGAGAGAACTTGTCTGCAACTATCCACCGACACGCATATTTGTGACATCTCATATATATTATAAGCCCGCCCACTAGTCATTCTGATTACTTATTTACGATTAAAGCAATTTTTAAAGGTTAAAAAAAAAAATAAAAGACACGGAAGACCACAGGGACTTACTTTGAAGATGCTTGAAGGAAACTAAAAACTGCATTGGTGAGAAAAATGCTGGGAAAGTTGTGCCAAGCAATCTTTTTTCCATAGTGACAATGCGCCGGATCCTTCTCTGAGGGTAGCAAGTCCTGTCCCAGGAAAGTATATTGTGAAGCTTCACTCCATCCACCCTACAGCCCTCATCTTGGGCCTTCAGATTTCTTTTTGACACCGAGACCCAGAGAACATTTTAAAAGAACATGATTTGAGTTCCTTAAGAACTCCAGAACGTCTATTTTGACTTGGTATAAACTGAAGAGCGCAGAATTGTTCACGGAAGGGTTGATGTTGGTGGTGGTGGTAAGTGCCCTGTATAGGGTTTCTGAGGAGCGACTGGTGAGTTTGAACCGCTGACCTTGTAGTTCACACTGACTTTGCAGTCCAGCACATCACCCACAGCGCCACCCCAGGACTCCAGGTTAGAGACATGGAAGCCTCCCCGCAGAAGCATAGAGGCCAAGGTGGAGGCCATGTCAAGAAGCAATAGCTTCACATCGTGCTGTTTCTGCTGCATAAAGGGGCCTATGATTTTGTAGCAGTACTTTTTGACTTACCCGCTCTAATTTATGAGCACATGGGATGTTGTTGTTGTAAGGTGTGTGTGACTGGTAGGGACCACATGAACAACAGTTTGTCCACGTTAGGTGTGTCCGCGTGAACAACAGAACGTAGCCCTATCCAGACTGCGCCGTCCTCACTGTCTGCCGTATGTGAGCACACGGTTACAGCCACTGGGCCGATCCATCCCTTTGGGGGTCTTCCTCTTTTTCGCCGACCATCCACTTTATGAAGGTCTCTCTCTAGACAACATGTCCGAAGTATGTGAGAAGTGTCAGTGTCCTCACTTCTAAGGAGCTTTCTGTCTGTAGTTCTTCCAGGATAGATTTGCTGATACGGAGCGGGTGGTGGGCTCGAAGTACCCACCTTTCAGTTAGCAGGTGAGTGCCACCGGAGTGCCTTCTGTAAAGACAGTGGCTGAGGCAGTTCTCCTCGGCCCTGTAGGGAATCCACAGCAACCATCTAGGATGGGAAGGGGCTGGGTGCCGTTACTGCACCCACGCTGCTGGTGAGGAGACCCAGACTGCATGTGTGGTTTGCCCAAGGGAGCCGTGATTGTCCAGACTGGCAGGCAGGTACTCCCCCTCCACAGCCCTTCCCTTCGGTGGGCACCTCTGAAAGCCAGGTGCATAAGGTGGTTCTGACTCATGACAACGACTCAGGGTCCCTGTGGGGTGGGAGGGAGCCATGCAGAGGAGAGAAGGGGGTTCCCAGTCTCCAGCCACATTGGGCTATGGGTATTTGCTATCAGATGGCTTTGTGTGAACTCGAGCATGTTTTGCTTATAAAACTCCAACAGCTGTGATGCTGATGGAGACAGCAGCATCTGCCACCCTAAATTCCAAGCCCAGGGCCCTGGACCAGCAATGTTCCATCCACTTCCTTGGGAGAAAAGAAATAAAAGGAAGACGACTTCCGGCCAAGGCTGGCTGTTTTGCAGAAGGCCTGTCTCAGCAGTGCCGCTCTGCCCCCCAGCCTGCTCCCAGCCTGGTCCCACTCTGTGAATAATTAGGATCCTCGCTTTGTCTGGAACCCCAGCGCCTGCTATCATTTCACTTCCCTTCTCAGATTCCTTAAAACCATTTCCTCAAAGCAAGGATGATATTTAAGGCATCATCTAGCAGATTTAAAACGAGAAAGAGAAAAGAAAAATTTTACCCTTGCTGTAATTTAAACACACCTTAGGTTCTAGGGGTCAGAAAACATATTGGTTTTAGAAATGCAAGAAAGAAACTCTTTTAAACTTGATGTATACAGTGACATGTATACTTTTGAAATCATATTTATGTAGTAACTAAGTCAGAAAATGGATTGTGTTCTTTGTCTCAAAAAATAAGAGGGGGTGGATTGTAGGGGTTCACTGCCAACGCTGAGTACTTGCTGAGGCCAAATAAATCACCAAACCATCAAGACAGAAACATCAGGGGTTAAAAGGAAGTCCACATAACAAGACAGTCTGCTCTTGGCAGTGACGTTCTCCGATGTCCGCTGAGGATGTGGAGGAAAACGTAGTGGCAATTACGTAAACCCAGAGGACATGCTCAAAAACCTTTAATTTTCTCCGCTGCTTACCCAGTGACCCCTTCACCCCGCACATGTGAAATTGAAAGCTGTCTCAGGAAACCGAGAGGAGCGGGTCAGGGGCACAGAACCGAGGACCGCCGGCTGCACTCTGACATATGTTCCATGCGCTCAGCTGTGTTTTACTCAAGGAGCCCTGGTGGCGTGATGGTGAAGTGCTCAAGTGCTCACAGGCAGGCCAGCAGTTCCAAACCACCCAGAGGCTGCACGTCAGAAGAGATCCAGCGATCTGCTCTCAAGTCCACTGTGCCTCAGAGTGGGCAGTTCAACTCCATCGTGGGGTCTGGGTGAGTTGGACTCCAACCATCCACAACGGGTTTTGTTATGTGGTGCAGTGAT
>NW_006408790.1:2754499-2760015 GCF_000296735.1 Chrysochloris asiatica | reverse complement strand
GACTCCATGGCACACAGCCACCACCACCACCACCTACATGCATAAGGAAGGTCCTGTTGTTCAACAGTTCAGAGCTCAGCTGCTAACCCAGAAGTCAATGGTTCAAATCCACTGTGGCAGAAAAGACCTATTTGCTTCTAGAAAGATGAACACGACAGGTGTAGGCATCGACTTGATGGCCCCCAGCAGAAACGTCATCTGTATCCACTAGTTAGAAATGACGCTGTGGAATTCCACTTTCCTCTGTGTGTGTGGGGGGGTGGGGGGGGGAGACCCTCTTTGCGCTGCAAGAGAACTGTAACTGACTTCACATTTTCCCCCCCAGTGCTGTCTGAACCGCAGACATGGAAGATACATGGGGCCAAGCTGAGAAAACGTAAAGGTACTTGGAATAGCACACAGCTCAGGACAGTTAACAAGTATCCAGGGCCAACAGGTGGAGGACACAGAATGTGTGGCTAACCACCTCCCTGAACAACAGCCTCCTTTGCCACGAGACCAGAACTAGATGGCACCCGAGTGCCGTGACCGAACATCATGGTCAGAGATTCCAAAAGAATCCTGATCAAAAGGGTGAAAATGAAGAGCAGAATTTCAAATTCTCTTGGACTCTGGAGTCAAAAAATAGGTGAATGTATTACCCTGAGATAATCTTTAACCAAAAAAGATCCCCTGAGGTCATTCTTGAAACCAAACGATTTAGCATTATGCTCTTTTCAGATCTGTCTGTGTGGGCTCAAATTGGCAATATAATAATAACTAGAAAGGTTTCACAGGAAACTTTGGGGGCAGAGAGCGTATGTGAATGGAGAGGAGCAGGAAGTAAGGGCGGGGTGCACAACTGGAAGAATGTCACCAAAGTCTCTCAACTGTACACGTGGAAGCTGGCGTAGGTTCTACTGTGTATGCCGTCAACAACAGTAAGATAAATGAAGTTTAATAAGGGTCAGAGCAGGTAGCACAAGAAGACATAGAAAGTCCCTACAGCTGCAGAGTACGCGGATTAACTGGCATTTGTATAAAAAGAACTCAGAATGTTCTGGAAGTGAACTTCTCAAGATGCTGTTTTTGTGTTGTTGTTGTTAAGTGCCATCAGGTCATTTCCGACTCATAGCGACCCTGTATAGGGTTTTCGAGGAGCAACTGGTGGGTTTGAACTGACCTTGTGGTTTGCAGTCCAGTGCTGATCCTACAGCGCCACACCAGAACATTCGACTCATAAATTCCTACATATTATGTAGAAATAAATTCCTACAAATTCTTAGAAAAAGCCTGCCAATGAATGGAAGGAAACCCAGCTTCAATAAAGAAAGACAATCCACAGGGCAGAGGATTCACTACGGCAAGACCCCTGCAGTGGTTTACTGGACAAAAGAGGAAGCTTCCTGTCCTGAGTGATCTTCAACACGCTACCCTCTTCTCTTCCTCAACCCACACCTGAATCCTAAACCTGCCCACCGCCATGGGACCAAGCCCGACTCATAGCAAGGCTGTAGGACCAGGTAGAACTGCCCCACCCGGTTTCCTAGGCTTTCGTCTTCACAGAGCTCCATGGCCAGCTCTTCCTCCTACCTGCGTTCAAGCCACTCACCTTTCTGTTAGCAGCCGAGCGCATTATCCACTGCGCCACCAGCCCCCCCTTCCCCCGCCACCCTGAGAGAGATGGGGGCTGGGGGCAGACAGCTGTGAGCACTCACTTTCCGTTTTGCCAGCTAATTTCTTTCTTTCCGTTGCAATTTTCTGTCAAATGGTGGGTGGGGATTTGTAAATCAAAACCCACTAACCTCAAACCACAACCACCTGCCTTTGGGGAGGACTCCCCCAAACCAGAGCGTCTGGTAATAATATTCTCCCTCTTTGTAAAAGACCGCCAGGTTTGTCACATTAAGAAAATTCATAGCACATTGTTGGCACGTGATCTGTTCTGAGGGAAGGTGATAAAGATGTAAATATAAAAATGTATGGTTTCTAATGGCCCTGTTTACTTTATGGATGAGAGGTGGTGAATTAGCTAAATCTCGTCATCAGATCAGACTGGTTCAGGTACAGACCCATCCCCCACAATGACAGTTGTGTGTGTATCTTAATACAATTATGATCAAAGCCTTCCAAATGGACCTGGGTAAGTCAAAAAGGATTGCTACTCAGGCCCCATTTCGTACCTGCATGTTTTAACTGCAAAAAAACGTGTTCCGTCAGTCTCTGCCCTCAGTGAGCGGCTGCGGACGTGCTACCTCAGGAGCGCACTTGTCTAGTCTCGTTGTTGTTGTTGTTGTTGTGTGCTGTGGAGCCGGTGCCAACTCCTAGCTACCCTGAGTAGGGTTTGGAGGCGGTAAATCTTTACAGGAGCAGAAAGTCTCACCTTTCACCCAAGGAACAGCTGGTAGATTCGAACTGCTGACGTTGTGGTTAGCAGACCAACTGGTGCCCCACTGGCCTCCTTGAGTCTCGTTGGTGGTGGTCGTGGTTGTGTGCCACCAAGTCGGTTCCAACTCATAGCAACCCTGTATAGGGTTTCCGAGGAGTGGCTAGTGGGTTTGAACTGCTGACCTTGTGGTTCCAACTGACCTTGTGGTCTAGTACTCATCCTCAAGTGCCACACTATATCCGTTTGGGTGTCTTAAATAAAAGATCTAATCAAGACTGGTTTCTGGGGAGTTTAACTGGGCCAGCTCAGTTCAAGGCAGAGGGGTCAGCTCAGAGTTGTAGAGACTGCTTTGGGGGGACTTCCAAGGGGTCATTTTGTTAGATTGGCTCAGAAGACACAGGACAACCTCTGGGGCTCATGTGGAAGACGTTTCAAGGAAACGGAAAGTTGCGTTGGTGAGAAGGGCTGGAATTCCCCCAACCCAGCGGAGAGCCTCCTCATTCTTCCTGGAGGATTTCACAGGACCGTACCCCATCTACCCTCCAGCCCTGATCTCGCCCCTTCACACCTCATTTTGTTCCTCAAACTCAGAGAATCTGGGTGGGAGGGAGACAATTTAAAACCCTCAAGGATGCCAAACTGCCATTCTGAGGGGACCTCAATGGAAGAGTGTAGAATTCTTCGGGGTTGTTACCAGCCGTCAAGCTGATTCCAACTCATAGTGGCCCCGTATAGGGTTTCTGAGGAGCAGCTGGTGGATTTGAACCACCGAAATTGCAGTTAGCAGTCCAGTGCTTACCCAGACACCACCTTCAGAATTGTATGGACTTAGCTGGAGGATATGTCGAGAATCAGTAGCTATATATTTTTATATTATAGTTTAATAAAGGTTTCTATGATTATGTCTATCACTTGTCTATTAGTTAGTCCTGCTGTACTGGGTTATGCTGCTGGGATTCTGGAAGCTATGCCGCCGGTATTTTAAATACCAGCAGTGTGACCCATGGTGGACAGACTTCAGCGGCGCTTCCAGAAGGAGAGGCAGCCGACCAAACAAATGTGTGTGGTAAGAAGTACAGCCAGAATGCTCCTTAGAAGGCTAGTTAGCCAGGCTTTGTCTCTCGTACTTCAGACTTATTATCAGGAGGGACCAGTCCTTGGAGAAGGACATCATGCTTGATAAGGAGGATCAGTGAAAACCACGAAGACCCCCAATGGAATGGGTTGACGTAGTGACGGCAGCAATGGGTTCAAAGGCAGCAACAGTTATAAGGATGGTGTAGGACTGGGCAGTGTTTCGTTCTGTTGTGGGTTCACTGGGCTGGAACCGACGTGATGGCACCTAACAGTGATTTTGTAGCAATAGTTTTTTACTTACCCTCATACACAGAAACGCTACCTGCCGCGGTCCCGTCGCATCTTCCTCATCATTGGTCTTCTCCAGCCCATGGGGTGGGCACTGTGTCTTCTGAGTGACTTCGGACCATGGGTGGTCATCTCCCGGCACCATATTGGGCCAAGTGAAGGTGACAGACTCAGGAGCACTCTGGACAGCTCTGCTCTGTCCTACTGTGTCCGCTGTGAGTCGGAGCCACCTCGATGGTCTGGGCATCCGAGAGCCTTCCCCTTCTCATTCCTCTGGTGCCTCAGACCTGCTGCTGCTTTTGCTGCGGGATTTGACAAGCTTGTGGTCCACAGAAGACCCCTGTGCCATCAGAACCTTCGTGTTTCATTGGGCTTATTCCTCGCCTGTGTTAGTCTGGAAGCCTGCAAACATGCCCACCACACGTGACCCTGCTGGTACCTCACATACTGATGCCCCAGATCCCAGTGTCTCCCAATACCCACGTCACCACAGTGTGACACAATGACAGAGGGGTCGTGGCCTTGTTCCCTTCCCATCATGGGATGGCTGCTTCACTTTATCAATCATGGAGCTCTTTGGGGGCTGGACGCTTCGCCCGTGAAGACCTGCCAAGGGGTGTGGCGGGTTGTGCTAGAAAGAGCGTAGCATTTCCCACCTGGCATGGTCCTGGCCGAGTCACTGTCTAACTGTGTGGCCTCCAGCAAATGGCTTAACCTTACTGAGCCTCAGTTTACTCATCTGTGAAATGGGGCTCCTTGTGCACATCCTGGAGGATTGTCTCGGGATGGAGGGAGAACCACGTAACAACAGGTGCTGGCTGCAGCACCCTCGTCTCTCCACCTTTCTTCCCTTCTAACCTCTCTCCCTTCAAAACGGGGCTCTCGCTTCTCCCCTGAGTTCATCTTGCTTCTGACATGTCCAAGTAGGAGAGGATCAAAAAGTTAGTATCAGAGATGCGTTGTTGTTGTTGTTGTTAGGTACTGTCGAGTCACTTCTGACTCATAGTGACCCTGTGTAAGGGTTCCAAGGAGTTGCTGGGACGTTTGAACCCCTTGCCTTGTGGTTTAAACTGAGTTTGTGGTCCAGTGCTTATCCTACAGCACCACGCCAGGGTATGGAGAACTGTAGAGATTGAGAGCTGTAGAGATTTTTCATTACTGCTTTCACTATGGAGTTTAAGGAGCCTTGGTGGCAGAACAGTTAAGTGCTTGCTGCCAAAAGGTTGATGGTGCAAGCCAATCTCTCCAGCATCTCCTGGGAGAACCATGAGGCAGTTTGCTTCTGTAAAGGTTCTTGTTGTGAGGGGCCACTGAGTTGGTGCTGAGTCACATGACCTGCCATTGCTGCCCCCACTGTGTTGGTCCATCTCGTTGGGGGTCTTCTTCTTTTTCACTGACCCCCACTTTATCAAGCATGATGTCCTTCTCCAGGGACGGTCCCTGCCTTTACCATCCCCCATAAACTCCTAACTACAGATGACAAGTTCAATCAATGTCTAGCAGCCCTGCCTTGAGCTTCCCACCCAGGCATCTGTTCATGAAAACATCTCCTTCCCTCCTCTCTGCCTCTCCCCTCGCCTCCCCCCCCACCCCCCCAATCATTGTCTGCCAGGTCAAATCCAACATCCATCATATAGTCCACTCTGACTATTCACAATGCAGGTCACAAAAATGGCAGGCTGAGCAACGCTGGGATCCAGGGGGTGAAATTAGAAACACAGAGCGCTGAGCTGGGTAGCAAAGGGGTCTGCAAGCGCTCCAGAGCCCAGGGGTGGTGGTGGTG
>NW_006408790.1:2739336-2753308 GCF_000296735.1 Chrysochloris asiatica | reverse complement strand
CAGAGTGGGGTGTGTGGAGACCACAGAACTGGGTGTACTTGTTGAAGCCGTGCTGGAGGAGAGCCCCTCTGTGGCACACCCGACTGTCTCCTTCCTGTCTCTGCCGTGTCTGGCACTGGTTCGCCTGGTCCCTGTGGGTCTTCTCCCTTGTTAGCATGCATTGTCTGCCTTCGAGAGTGGGTAGCCCGTTTCATGAAGTAGTGAGTGGAGACGCCAGAGATGGCCCAGTTTGTCGATGTGTTTTTAGCAAAGGAGACCTGACCAAGGTCCCAGCAGAGAGGGTGACAATGAACTCCAGGGTCTTCGCAAGAGATGCATGTAGACAGCCAGGATTTGCGAGCTCAGTGCTGGGAGGTTGTCTGGGACAATAGAATGGCCAACTGAGTGGTTGGCTGTGTTTGTGGGCTGTGTGGAGCCCACCGCTCTGAGGTTCTTTGGTGTTGGCTCTGGTTGATGAGCTTGAAACAAGGGGGAGAAGAAAAGATGTTTCCTTTTTTTTTTTTTTTTTCCAGATTAGCTTGTCCTTTGATATATGTTCCAAGAACCGTAATTGAAAATAGATTTTTATTAGAAACCCAAAACAGAAATAATTTTTTCATGTATCTAGGACTCAACCTCTGAGGGTCGTGGGACACTCCTGAGCAAATTAATTTGTGGACAAATATGGAAATTAACAATACTCGGGAGCCGTGTTTAACGAGACGATACGGCTTGATTTCTTTCTGACATCTCCAGAATTCTACCATCCTTGTCGGAGTAGAAGATTCCAGCTTCATTCTCCTTTTATCTGATTTTCTTTTCTTTCTTTTTATTCTAGGATGATGGCCTCCCAGAAAATGAGCATCAGCTGTCAGTAGCTGGGAAGATAAAGAAGCATTTCAATACAGGTCCCAAGCCAAACAGCACCACCGCTGGCGTCTCTGTCTTAGCAGTAAGCATCTAAAATACCCACCTATACGTTTGGGGGGCTCACTGTGTGTTTTTTTAAAAAGCAACCCGCCAAAGAGACAGGCGTTTCTCAGGAGACCCTTCCGGAGGCGGCAGACTTGGATCATTTCTTTAGACAGCTTGACCACTTAACAGGGACGAGGTGGTTTGGAGCGTCCATGTGTTTTTGCAGCTCATTTCCCTGGTAGTCACATCATTATCCCACAACCTCAGGGGGTCTTGCAGTATATATTAATTTCATGATTTTTTTTTTTAAAGACAGAAAAGCTCTCTGGCTTTTGCCAGTGTAAACACTTAAGCGTTGGGAAAGCAAGAGAGTCCAGGGGGTCTTTTTGCAGAATGCTGAAGGGAAGGGAAGCTGAGAGACATTAGTGAGAAAGCCTGGAACACCCCGTAGACAGCCACGCCCACCCTCCTGCACAGGGATTTTCATAATAGTGTCAGATTAGTTTGTTTGTTTTTTACAGCAAGACGTAAACAACAACAACAAAACACTTAGGAGACTCCCCCAGGTGAGAGGGTTGGTGGTGAGGTTGGCACAACATACAGAAGACCCTCAGACTAGACCCCAAAGAAAGCCATGATAGAGTAGAAAAGCCAACAGTACAATTTCCAGCAAAACCGAGTTGCCATGAACAAGACATCACCTCATCTTGCTTCTTTGAATTTCTGTTCTTAAAGTTTCATGTTTTGTTAACATTTGCCATTTTATTGATGTGGCCGCACTGGGTTTTACTTTTTATTGTGAATTGAGTGATAGTTTACATGGGAGAGCATCGGTTTTGCATGCAACCAGTTGTATTTAATTTCATTGCAATGATTACAGTCCCTTCCAGGCACCATCGATTAACAGTATTTGCCACTATTCCTTCTTCTTTTTTTTTTTTTTAATTTACACAAAAACACACAGGAATGATACATTCATTTAAACGAACAAAGGGCACATTCTGGAAGCCTGCCTCCTGGTCGCCAGCACCTAGTCCCTCTCTTTCCATGAGTCCGGAGCCCTCGGCTGCTCCCTCTCTCCGTGTCCTCACCTCTGCCTCCATCTCTGGTGTCGCTGTTTCTCTTGGGTGATGGTTTTGTTTTCCTTTCTGTCCTGCACATACAGACGTAGACTACAGAGTCTGAGAACAGCTCTGGGCAAAGATGGAATTGTGGCAGAACCCTAAGGAAGGCTTATGCTTACAGGCACCATATTCTCCTGTAAATCTCAGCCCCAGACTGATTGAGTCGTTAATCACCCCCTTCTCCCTACTCCGGGAGCCTGACACTTTTAGCAGAGTACCCACCTGTGAAAATCAGTTGGAATGCTGTTCTTTTCTGAACACAGACAATGTGGTGTTGGACACGAGGGAGGCTCTACATTACCTCACAGTCAGGAGTGGAAATGAATATCTAAGCCCTCCCATGGATGTTTTTATTTTCTTTCTTTTTAAGAAGAGCTGATATAGCCATAGATAAATAGCTGACATGGGAAATTCAGCTTTCCCGTTTCTCTCCAGACTTCCATCACTGGCACGTGGTACCCAGAGCCACGTTCCACCATGGCTTAAACGGTGTTGGGGAGTTAAGGGGTACAACGACAATGCCAAGTCAGAAGCTCACAGTTCGAGATGCCCTCAGTGCTGTGGGCATTTTGTGGGTCCACGTGTGTCTTCTCACCCTCTTTCTGTGAAACCTGCTGCCCTCACCTTCTGTAGACCATCTGTGTGATACCCACTCAGCTTTCTGAAAGCACCAGAGGCGTGATGGTCTCAGCTGAGAAGAGGACCAAAGATTTTTGTGGTTTCCTTCTAGAATGGACAGCCAGCATGCTTGTCCCAGAGAGAGAGGGGTTGCATTTCTTTTCCTGGTCCCGGGTGACAGTTGGCATGTTGTTTCTCACCTCCCCACCCCCCTGCCCTGGTCTTTTATTGTATTTTAGTCTCTGGTTGGACTTACCGTGGCTGCTCAGTACTAGCAGGCTCATAGATTCTGGGAGTCTCCTAAGGCGAGAACTTCAGTACAGTTTTCCAGCTAAGGGACAACATGGATCTGAAGGGAAATTTGATTTCAATCCAACCTGGGCTGATTCTGGAAGTGAATCCATGTGACTCTAGTAAAACTCCATCTTTTTATAGCTAGTATCTGAAAATCAAAGAACCATGGCCATGACCCGCCCCCAAATGTCCTGAGTAATGCAGTTTAAGATCAGCTCCCTTCCTCGCATACTGCCTACAGCGAGCTTCTGTTTCTAAATTGTAAAGTGTGATGCCAACTCACTCAGCTCCCGCCCCTCCGTGGGAGAAAGGAGGTCAACTGCTCCTGGAAAGGTTGATAGTCTGGGAAACCCCAAGGAGCAACTTTACTCTGTCCTATAGGGTCACTGAGAGTCCTAATCGACTCGACTGCCTTGAGTTATGTTAGGTTACCCATGACAAAGTTTTAAAACTACAGATCTCCACTAATTAGCAAGCTGATTGGCTGTTACCGGGCTAACCATATCTCTAAAGAACAATTCAGATGTTAGCTGCTAACGTTCCTGTTTGAGACAAGAGGCAGAGCAACGCTGTTAAATCCACCCCATTACGCTCTGCTCATCCTCCATGCAAACCTGTCTCAGATTGGCCAGGTGACTCAGTCTACCTTTGTCACGACTTTCAGGGGGCCACTGGATAAGGCTCCGTGGACAAAAACAAACCTGTTTCATTCTTCAGGTGCAAGGGTTGCATCTCAGGAACAATCCCAAGAAAAGAATCCAGCCATGAGACCACACTCCAAACAGAAGTGAAGCCACACTGCGGAGCTCCATGAGGCAGGGTGTATGGGGAGGCCTGCGGGATGCACAAAATAGTCAATAAATGATAGTCGATATCAAGAGAGGGTTCCAAAAAGCTCATGGAAAATGAGATCAAAACGTAGTGGAAGTTTTCCAGGCACTTTCTGAAGTCCCACTGTGTGTCTATAAATATAGATCTGTGGCCCTGGTGGTACAGTGGTTAAAGCAGTCCATTGCTTAACAAAAGGTCGGCAGTTTGAACCCTTCAGCTGCTGGGGGTGGGGGTGGGGTGCAAGATGAGACTTCTGCTTGGAAACCCCATGGGGCAGTTCTCTGTCCTCCAGTGTGTCCGCGGGCTTGGTTTTGGTTTGTGTATGTAAAAAAGTGTGAGGAGATGAGTAATTAAATGACTAGTCCTCAGGTCACCCTGCACTTGCCCTGATGTAGAGAGGAAATGCTTATAAGGACTTGGCGGCACTCCTTCTTGGAGCCGTAAAGGAAGGGACAGACTGCTCCAATGTAGCTGAGTACGCGAACGCAGTTTAACGTCTTCTCCTGGTTCTGAACTGTAAGCATTTTGAGTTCTTGATGTCAGGTTATCCTTCTCGGTTTCACTCCTTCTGCATTCCGGGACCAGAGAAAGGGCAGGTGGTCACTTCGTAGGAAGGACACAAGCATGATTATCAGCTGGAGGCCTTTGAAAGGCCACCCAGGGCTGTCCCTATAGCTGCGACCTTCTGCCTCTCAGAAAGACCTCATTGCCCACACCCTCCCTACCTTTTCCAATCGTTAAGGGCTTAAAAAAAAATTCATACAGGGGAACAGAGAAAAGGAAACAAAAGGTTATTTCAACTTATAAACATAAAATGGAATGAGAAGGAGAGGTTATTAGATTCATTAAGGGTGTTAGATCCGACTTCCTCCCTCACATAATAATAATAATAATATTTTAACCGATAACTTCCCTATTGCTTTCAAAAGCTCTTCTTTTACATCTGTCTCTTGCAAATGGATCAAGCCTGCAAAAACCAGAAAAGGAGGCTTAGTCTTTGGAGCGCTTTGCTGGGTCTGAGCCCACTGTAAGTGCAATATGATGCTTGGCCTGTAGGTGGCAGGAGAGAACTAGTTACTAAGTGCCTCTCCTCTGGGTGGAAGGAAGTCTATCTCCTAAATGTATTTGGAGGCTTTGGGGGCCTTTTCCTAGATAAAAAGCAATGTACTTTAAAAAAGAAAGAAAGATTAAAATCTCACATTGCTATTCCATGAACACTGGCTGAGTCGAGTTTATAATCACCCAATTCTCCAAGCAGTTCTTAGTCTAAATGCCTCATTTCCTGGCATGCTTTTGAGATGTCTTTGAATGCAGAAGCTCCATGCTTGGAGGCAGCGGGAAAATCCTTCCAAGGAAAAAGGTGTGCGCTCAGGATTTGGGACTGAATCTTTTACTCCCAGGGAGCTGAGGGCTAACATCTTATTTTAGGATGAGCAGCTTTTTGAGAGTCTCCCGGTCTCCTTTTCTTTGTGTTAATCATAAGCACTTGACTCCTTTTTTGATCGTGAGGGGAGATTTTTAAATTTTTATTTTATTTTTCCATATTTTCACAGAGAAAATGTACTGACTGTTTTATACTGGTCTCTTTAGTTCAAAAGTGCAGTTACGACGATTCACCGTTAAGCTAGCCCTGCTTTTGAAGATTAACTCTTAAAGCAATTCAAATGGCTGTGATTTATGGGATTTCCCATCCTGATCCTTTTCATCTGCTATTTCCTTCAAATTTGAGCCTTATGGGGTATGATTTCGGGGTGGGGGACTCCAGTCTGCTTTCTCTTAGGTGGGGCTAAGTCCGAAACCAGTACCGGATGAAAGCATTTTCCATTCTGTGGTACAGGAAGAGGTGTTTACTGCTTTCGAAATTGAGAGCTCATGATTAAGTGGGCCTCCAAAAGCTTGCTTGACAAACTAGGTCTCTTCTAGCAAACGGCCCTCTGGGATATTCGCGAGGGATCCGAGTCTTCCTGAACCGTGGTGGTAACCCTCTCTGTAACCCATCCCCAGAGTCGATCAATAACAGCTTTGGTGGGACCTAATCGACGTAATCAATGTGGACGTCGTAATGGTTAGCTCAATGTGGACCCACTGAGTTGCCCCCATTTCTCTCTGCTCAGCTGGACCACGGGTTTACCATCAAGAGATCAGGGTCTTTGGACTACTACCAACAACCAGGAATGTATTGGATCAGGTATGAGATGGCGGAGCGCAGCTCAGTGTTTCCATGGTAACGTGCTGACAGCTTCCATTAACCAGTGCCTTCAGTAGACAAACATGCTTCCGACTTGTTACCTAGCCCATATGCTGCTTTGTTGGTTTCATTTGGATCTGGATTGAGATGCCACGCCCCCATTCCTCTCCTCCCTCCCGGTCCTGCCATTCATTCACACTGACATCCGCTGGCTTCTGATCCATTGTACATATTCAGCGTCAGTTCTCCTGCTTAAAAGGACAGTATATTTAGCACGCACGCCCGGCGTGACTCATTAAAGCCATGATTTCTGTCTCCTCCGGCCCCTCCACAAAGGGAGGGGCTTTTCCATAGACATATATACTGTCATTTTAAAACTACCAGACCTAAGCGTGACCCTGTTAGATGGATGAGGCATTGGCCACTTTGGGAGTAACCTCTCCTGCAAGTACGATGAACGATAGAATGCCTTGTGCGTGTGGGTAAGCTTGTGTGTTCCAACCCGCCTCCACCTTTCCGTTTTCATTTTGTTTTAGTTTTGACTGTCTCCTCCCCACCCTTGCTCCCTGGAAAACCCTCTATGTACCAGCTACTGCATGAGTTTACTTTTCAATATTTTGTAACTGGTGGGTTAGCTGACTTGTGTGCTCGAGCAAAGGGGACTTGGGGAGGTATTGATTTTTCTTGCTTTCTTTCTTCAACTGGGTGAAGAATCCTATCCAATATTGTTCTCTGTTCTAATCACTGGCCTCCAAGGGACAGTGTCTGGACCCATTTAAGGTGACTGCAAACACAGCGTTTTGATGGTTTGACAAATGAATTCTGCACAGCCCTCTGGAGTTTTCTCTTTCTCCATCTTAATGTTTCTAAATGATGGGCAGATGAAGGCCCAGGTCTCGGTGTGCTTCCCCCAGATGACTGGAGCCTTGGACTCTGCCTACAGTGATGCAGTGATTGTTTCATGAATTTAACTGCAACGGTTTTACAGACAGACAGACCTCAGCGATACTGCAGGTTGGGCTTCATGGAAGTGACTATCGTAATAAAGCGGGTCACACGGATTGTTTCCTTTACCAGCACTGGTAAAAGTTACGCCGACACCAGGTTCAGCTATGAACAGTGCAGTGACAGGGTGGAAATCCTGGAAGTGTTGTTAGAATGACCAGCACAGTGCACAGACACACGCAGTGAGCACATGCCACTGGGAAAATGGCCTTGATAGATTTGCTCAAAGCAAGGTGGCCACAAACCTTCTATTTAGATATAGAAAAAGCAATATCAATAAAGCTCAGTAAATTGAGGCTCAGGAAAGCATTTCTACATATATGTATAATTGTTGTTGTTGTTAAGTGCCGTCGAGTCGGTTCCGACCCATAGCGACCCTGTATAGGGTTTCCAAAGAGCAGCTGGTGAGCTTGAACCACTGACCTTGCAGCTCAAACGACTTTACAGTCTGACACATTAGCCCACAGTGCCACACCAGGACTCCACATCACAACAAGTCTGTGGGAAACTGCCATCATCTTTTAATTTCATGTTTCCACGGACTTTTTGAAGACCCCTTGTATATGCATATATACACATAAATACATGTATATGTATATACAAGGGGTCTTCAAAAAGTCCATGGAAACATTGAATTAAAAGATGATGGCACTTTCCCACAGACTTGTTGAAGCCCCTTGGTACACACAGAGAGATGGGAGTTGGAATCAACTCGACAGCAAAATGGATTTGGGACGGGGGCATCCATGCAGCCATCATATGTGTGCATGTACGTAGCACTAGTTGCCAGATGTTACCCTAACTTTTTGTCTATAGTTAGCCACTCAAAGGCAAGGATGTCATTAAACACTAAAGGCTCACCATGGCAACCTTTCCACCAACACTGAGCCAGTGGCAAGCCTCAAATCTGTTTTAAGCCATAAAGAAATAGCCCCCCTTCTGTGTTTAAACACTTAAAGTCAGATTCACATAGAACAGGCTGTTGGACCCTCCAGATACAACAGGTACTGTAGCCGCTGCACAATCACCTTCTCTCCTCCCACTCAGTTCACTTTAGGGTTGTCAGGTGCTGGGAGTCGGCTCCCACCCATAGCAACCCCATTATTGTAGAGAGAACTGTATTTTACTTGACCTCCTTTTCTTTGGAGAAAGGTCTCCCTTGGTGTAGAAAACGATCCGCCCAGCTTTGGTTGTTTACTTTAGAATAAGGGACATTCAGGACTCCTGAGGTGGCACTGTGGAACAGGCACTGCAAGGTCAGTGGTTCAAACCCACCAGCTGCTCCTTGGAAACCTTGCACAGGGTCTCTGAGAGTCAGAACCAACTCCAAGGCGCCTAACAACAACAAGGTACGTTCAGGGAGTGCATACATCATGCGATCTCAGATGCACGTGGATGTTTGCACATTGGCTGCGCCCCTGTGCACACGGTACCCCCAGAGCAGACACCCAGAAGCCTCGGCAGCCCAGGAGCCCCCCGCTCTGTGCACACTGACTAGCTACACCTGGTCTTGTGTTGTTGGGCACACCAAATCACAGCCCACTTTGCTACCTTCTTTTAGCCCCAAAATGATTGTCTGTCAACTATACTCATATACCTCTGCTGAACATATATTAGTAAAACTGAACCACATTAAAAATAGGCACCAAATACCTCTAATGACAGTTTTGAGCATTTGCATAACAAACATTACATATATAACTCCATCTAATCACCCCACGCTGTCAGAAAAGACAAACCAATAGGAATTAGAAAATGTGCCGATTGAGGACTAGGGGAAACCATCAAGCACCAATGATGTGTGGAGCCAAGTATTTTGTTTTTAACCCTTTGAGAATCCCACCAGCCAACACTTTCTTGACAAATGGACAGCAGCAGATGGGAAATCAACATCAGATAATCCGCTCCATTTCCAACTGGGGGCAGAGTAACAAAGCTCACTGCCTACACTGTGCTGGTGAAGCTAAGTGGGAGAAGACAATGCTCAAAACCGCTCCGTGTATGTGCTCAATTAGGAAGTTTTATCACGCCATTTAGCCCCAGAACGACCACACTCTCCTCGCGGATGGCAGATGCTGGCTTTTTATCTCCATGGAAGTGGGCACATTTGTCTGAGTGCTGGCAGCCAAGTTTCTAACATAAACCACCGTTATGGGCATGCGGCCCCATTGCTGTGATTACAAGGGCTCCAGGCTGCTCTAGGCACTGGGACCTGAATGGGCAGACCTAGTGTGAAAAACCATCCCCTGGGGGCACCCAGAATTGGAGTGTCCCTCATACATGCTTTAGGGTGGTTGTAGATGAAAGGGGCTCTGCTGGTGCGCTGGGTCAAGCACTTGATGGCTAACTGGAAGGTGGGGAGTTTGAACCCATCAGCAGCTCCGAGGGAGGAAGATGAGGCGTCTGCTTCTGTAACAATGAGAGCCTTGGGAAGCCCAGTTCTGCTCTACCCTATGGGGTCACTTGTGATGGCAGTGGGTTTGGTTTGCTTTGGTGTGATGCGGTTTCACACTTGGCTACTTGATGACAAGTGGACAGTTCAAATCCCCAGCCACTCCACAGGAGAAAGATGAGGCCTTCTGCTCCTGTAGAAGTTGGCAGCCTGGGACATCCTGCGGAGAGTTGTATTCTGCCCTCAGGATTGCTGTGAGTTGGGCTGACTCAGTGGTACTGGGCTTGGGTTTGGGGGACACACAGATGGGATCTAGTTCCTTTTTCTCACCTGCCTCTTAACAGAGTTGGAGGAGCGGCATCCTCTATTTAGCTCTTCCTGCTCTCCTCACCCTAAGTCCAGGGGAGATACTGCCCCAGATAGATGCTCACTGGGCCGTTCCATACTCACTGCACAGTGACCGGAAGGCACAGACAAACCCACCCGCTGCCATGAAGTCAATGCAAGCTCCCAGAGACCCCACAGGACACATGGAACTGCCCCTGAGGGGTGCTGCTGAGTGGCTGCTAGGTTGGAATAGCTGACCTTGCAGTTAGTGGCCCAGTGCCTAACCCACAGTGCCACCAGGGTTCCTAACAGGTACACACCAGCGCGTTTCTTGCCGGAGGAGCCCTGCTGGTACAAGGGTTAAGGGTTGGCGGTTTGAATCCACGCAGCTACTCTGTGGGAGAAGGATGAGGCTGTCTGCTCCCATAAAGACAGTACCTGGGAATCCCGATGAGGCCGTTCCGCTTGGCCACACGGTGGGTCCCTGATGAGTCAGAATCAACAGCATTGAGCACAGCAATGTCGTCTGAAAGTCGCCTTTCTCAGGAGGGGGGACCCCGACACGTGAAGGAGGAGCCTCGTGCCTCCAGCAGGCAGAACTGGACAACGGCCAGCCCGGTGGTCCCATGAAGACAACAAGACAAGGCCTCAGGAGAGCGGAAGAAGAGAGAAGACAGGGTTCCTGAGACCCAGCGTGAGAGAGGAGGCATGCAAGGTTGTGGGGCGCTGGTGAGGCTGGGGGTCTGCTCAGTGCACCCATCAGCTCACGTTTTAAGCCTGGACAGAAGCCCAGCTTGGGGTGAGAAGGACTCTGTGACCGTGGCCAGCACCACACGGCTCGGCTCCAGGCAGGGTGTGTTCTTGCACGGTGCCTGGGGGCCGGCAGGGCTGAAGTAGACAAACCCTAGCTCTCTCTAGGCTTCCCCTGGACCAGAGAGCTGGGGGGCTTAGAAAAGGAAATGGTTTAAACTTCAGAATCTGCCAAACTCAGGAAAGTAAGAGGGCTGATTTTGCAGCCGTGCCTGGGTACCAAGGACTGAGTTATAAGACCCAACAGTGAACTGCCTGCCCCACAGGGTTTCCAGTGCTGGAAACTTTAAGGGAGGACATACCTACCTTTCTCCTAGGAAGTGGCTGATGGGTTTGAACCACCACCCTTTAGGTTAGCAGCTGAGTGCTTAACCACGGAACCAACAGGGCTCCTTGTTGTTGTGAAGTGCTGTTGAGTGGGTTCCGACTCATAGCAACCCTTTTTAGGGTTTCCCAGGAGCGACTGGTGAGTTAGAACCGCTGACTTTGCAGTCCAATGCTTATCCTACAGTGCATCACCAGGTCTCCAAGGGTTCCTTAGACAAAACAGAAAGCCAAGCTCACTGCCCTTGAGTCTGTCCTCCAACCCATAGTGACCCTGTGTAGGGTCCCGGAGGCTAAGTCTTTATAGGAGCTGTTGTTGTTGTTGTTACGTGCCATCGAGTCGGTTCCGACCCATAGTGACCCTGTACAGGGTTTCCGAGGCTGTAAATCTTTACGGAAGCAGAAAGCCTCATCTTTCTCCCACAGAGCCGCTGGTAGTTTCGAACTGCTGATCTTGCAGTTCACAGCCCAATTCTTAACCACTATGCTACCAGAGCTCATTATAGGAGTAGATGACCTCATATTTCTCCTGAGAAGTGGCTGGTGGGCTTGAACCACCAACCAGGTGGTTATCAGCCCAGTACCTAACCCACAGCTGCTAACCAGGGCTCCTGTTTTTTACCTTAGATGGACAGAATCAAATTAAACTTGTTAGACTTCAAGTCAGTTACAGCTCGTAGTTTTCAAGGCTGAAACGCCTCACAGAAGCAATGGCCACGTCTTTCTCCCTTGGAACAGTGGGTGGGGTCCATGAGCCATGCAGCTCTTTAACCCTGGGCCCCAGGACTTTGTGGGTGTTAGGGTTAGCAGTTAAGCCCTCGAGGGGTTTGAACCCACCATCCGCTCCGAGTGAGAAAGACTTGGTAGTTAGTCTGCTTCTGTAAAGATGACAGCCTAGGAAACTGTATGGGGCCATTATGGTCTGTCCTATAGGGTGCCCGTGAGTCAGAATGGGATTGGCAGCTCTGAACAACAACAGCAATCAGAAAACCAGAAACTGGAGGTTCGAGTGCACCAGAGGAACTTCAGAAGAAAGGTCTGGCAATCCACTTCTGAAACGTTAGCCATGGAAAACCCTGTGGAGCACACACAGGGTGGCCGCGAGTCTCAGGGGACTTGATGGAACTGGTCTTTTAATGGTGGTTGTTAGGTGCTACCGAGTCGGCTCTGACTCACAGCAACCTGACGCACAGCAGAACGAAACTCTGCCCGGTCCTGTACCACCCGCACAATTGCTGCTGCCACTGTGTCAGTCCATCTCACTAGGGGTCTCCTTTTCCAATGACCCCCTCACCTTTCCAAGCATGATGTCCTTCTCCAGGGACTGGTCCCTTCTGACAACATTCCAGAGCATGAGAGATGATGTTTCACCATCCTCCTTCTAAGGCGCATTCTATGATAAGTCGGTTCCGACTCATAGTGATCCTGTGTAGGGTTTCCGAGAGTGGCTGGTGGATTTGAACTATTGACCTTGCAGAGTTACCAGCCTTGTGCTGCTCCTACGGTGCCACATCCTGGGACTAGAGCAGAGGAAATATGTGAACTTTGTCCTCTGGAGTCAGAAGATCACTCCCACCAAGTGGCTGTGAGAAATCTACTGCAGATCAGACCGACCCGGGCTTCTATTAAAGAGCCACGTCAGCTGGACACGTGTGTGTAAGGATCGGCGGAAAGCATGGGCCAGCTCTGAGTCAACCTACAGCATCATTCCTACCAACCCTTTAAATTGGAGACATTCTATATCACATACGTTGATACTCTGGGGTTCCTAGCAAGACGGCAAAAGGGTATTAGAGCAAAACAAACCAAGGTACAAAAGTAAGACAGTAGACCACATACAAGGAGACAAAGGAAGAAAGAAACCCGTTGCTGTGGCTTCTGACTCGTAGCACCTAGCCTAGAGTAGACGGGTCCCATGGGAGCAGCCTGCCGCATCATTCTTCAGCTGAGCGTCTGTGGGAGCCCAGTGCTTACCCAGTGTGCCACCAGGGCTCCTTAAATACATTGAGGAGTGTGGGCCTTTCCCTCCATCCGTCAGGAGACCTGTTTGCATAGTGAGGGGGCATGCTTGCCTGCTAACCAAAAGGTTAGTGGTTTGTGCCCACCAGTCTGTTTCCACAAAGATTGTTGTATTTAAATGTCATTGAATCGGTTCCAACTCAAAGCCACCCTGTATAGGGCTTCCAAGGAGCAGCTGGTGGGCTTGAACTGCCAACCTTTCGGTTATCGGTCCAGTGCTGATCCTACAGCCTTGGAAACCCTATGAGACAGGTCTGTGCTACTCTATAAGATAGCTGTGAGGCAGAATGCTCTAGTTTTTGGTTTGGTCAATTTAATTGTATGAGCAAGTGAAACATTACTAAAATTGGCCAGCCAGTGGTCACTCAGCCCCTCCAGAGTAAGGGAAGGGGTTCTGAGAACAGTGCTGGTATGTGCTCCTAGGTGGAATGAACAGGTATGCATGCACTAAAACACAGTGATGTTCCATCATTTGTGAAGAAACGAACGTGGGTGTTCGCTAGCGATAAGTTGACAGAAGCAAAAAGGCTCAAAACCGGAGTGCATTCGTGTGACTCTGAAAAGTGCGCTTCCTTAAAGCCAGTTGTTTCTGCCTTATCAGGAAACCTTGTCTCCCAGCTCAGAAGAGGGGAGTTATGCACAGCTGTTGTTCAGCCAGAGCGGAAACGCCCAGGCCTTGTGTCTGCTGAGACAGAACAGCTTGTTTGAGCAGAGTGTTGGTCACATTAAACACGTCCAGGGAATTTCACAGGTGGGGGTCTCCCTGGGCATGGACTTGCAGCTCAAGCTGTGGACAGAGCATTAGGGCTGACCATGCTTAGAGAGAGGAGCCCTGGAGGTTTAGTGGTTAAAGCACTTGGCTGCTAACAAAAAACTTGGTGGTTTGAACTACCAACCACTCTGTGGGAGAAAGATGGGGCTATCTGCTCCCTTTAATATTTACAGCCTAGGAAGTCCTGGTGTGGCACTGTAGGATAAACACTCGACCACGAGGTCAGTTTGAACAAGGTCAGTGGTTCAAACTCACCAGCTGCTCCTTGGAAACCCTATACAAGGTCGCTATGGGTTGGAACCAATTTGATGGCACTTGACAACTTCTACTATGTGGCACAGTGAATGGATGATATATGAGTATATATGAGTATA
>NW_006408790.1:2726937-2737496 GCF_000296735.1 Chrysochloris asiatica | reverse complement strand
CTCTGTTACACCAGGGGGTGCTGTGAGTGGATGATCTATAAGAGTATATATGAGTATATAGTGACACAATAGATGACAGCCTAGGAAACCCTGTGGGACAGTCCTACTCTGTCACACCGGGTGTGACAGTGAATTGGAATTCAATCAGGACCAGCTTCAGCATTCTCTGGGAGTTCTGGTTCACCTGTAACCTGTGGTGATTAGCACCAACACTTGGTCCCCTTCCCTGCTCTTTGTGCTAATTTACAGGACACTCTTGGGGATTCTGCCACAAGTCCAATCATGTTGGCTCCCACTTGTTGGCTCCCACGAGTGAAGTCACAGGCAGGTTTAAGCATCGGTGCCACATGGCATCAACATTGTGGCTTCGACAAAGGCAGGAGAGTCTGGGGTGCTCAGTATTGAGTGAAGGGCACAGAATTTGAATTTGTGATGCAACATTTCAGGGCACAGACTAGGTTTCAAATGCTTTACTTTGGAGTGGAAGAGAGGAATTAATCAGTTTGATTGTGCAACGGGGCTTCAAAATGTTCGTGGAAAATGGAATTAAAAGATAATGGAATTTTTCCATTAAACTGTTGAAGCCTTGTCGTAGGTATATTTTTAGCAATACCTGTTTTAAAATCTGTCCTAGCAGATAGCTTACATCTTTGGTGAATTTATCCCTACCCCAAACTATGTGAAGGGCCAGAGTTCCATGGATAAAGAGGAATCACAGGTATTTCAGAGGCAAGATCATTTTATTGTCCCAATTAGCATTTTAAAGACACCCTCAGGAACAGAGAATACAGTGATGAGAAACTGGGCTTTGATGAATGCTCTGGATCAGATAAATGAGCATAGTTACTGAAGATACTAGTTTTTCCTGAGATCATTCGGTCATATATGGGTTGTAAATCATATCCTTAAATACTGACTTTAATATTCAACTTCTTACTCTTTTGTGTCATGCCATTGCTTTGCCTTGTAGTCTTCTGTTACTTAGAAAAGAAAGTCCATATAACTGTGTAAAATAACTTGACCCTGTAGTAATAAGAGATATTCAGCTGTATAATCCTAGTCTCTAGTATAGAGAAAGGGACCCTGGTAATGTAGTGCATTAGGAGCTGGACTGCTAACTACAAGGTCAGCAGTTCGAATCTACCAGCTGCTCCGCAAGGGACAGATGATGCTTTCTGCTCCCAGAAACCCCATGTAGGGTGGCTATGTGTCCGAAGTGGCTTGACACCACCACTGAGGAGTTTGTATGGTATTTTGGAAATATGTACACACAAGAGGTCAGTGTGCAGTTAAGTGTATAAAGTTTGATCAAGACAAGACATGCCTAGGGATTTAGAAGAAAAAATAAGGTGTGCTGCAGGAAGTGATAATGTGCACAAAATAAGTGCGTAGAGAGGAGGGTGAGATGAAGTATGGAAGCGAGAATTTAAAGTCCGTTCATTGAGATACGCTTTCTAACTGCTTTGGTTGTGAAGGAAGACAATCCACGTCACATGACTGAAGCTAAAGGAAAAGGCATTAGTTTATCCTCTTTTCTGTGAAGTCAGAGCAGGACTGCCCGCAGGCTTCCCGAGACTGCCGTCCTGGGAGAAGCAGATGTCTCATCTTTCTCCGGCTGGTGGGTTAGAACCGCTGACTTTTCAGTTTGTGGCTGAGCACCTAAGCACAGTGCCACGAGGGCTCCTCCAGTAGTGTAGACGATGAGCAGTCTGGCGTCCTTGCTGGACTCGGTTTCCTGTCTTCTCAGCACTGCCCTTCTTGTGTTGACTGAGTGTCACGCTGTGCACGGCACCAGGGTCCTCCCTTGGGGTGGTTCATTCCCACTCAGGGTGACCCCACAGGGCTCCTCGACTGTCATCTTTACGGGAGCAGATCACTAGGGCCCGCTGAGTGGGTTTGAACCACCGACCTTTGGGTTAGAAGCCAAATGTTTATA
Source organism: Chrysochloris asiatica (assembly GCF_000296735.1). Classification (NCBI taxonomy): domain Eukaryota; kingdom Metazoa; phylum Chordata; class Mammalia; order Afrosoricida; family Chrysochloridae; genus Chrysochloris; species Chrysochloris asiatica. The sequence continues at coordinate 2,735,560 of NW_006408790.1, read as the reverse complement.
ATCATTATGCCACCAGGATTTCTCTCTTCTGAATATGGTGACGTCACTGTGGCACAAACGGTGAAATGCTGGGACCACTAACCTAGCATTTGTTGGTTCAAACCACCCAGAGGTGCCTCAGAAGAACGCTCTGGTGATCCGCTGCTGAAAGATCACAGCCCTGAAAACCCTCTGGGACCGTCTCCTAACACTTAATTATACATTTTCATCTTGTATCAAACTGTAAAGAAAAAACAGAACAACTTCGTTACAAAGCTTTAGGTGTTTAGAAAGCATTTTCACATTCGTTTTGACGTGGAGCCACTCTGTGAAGGTGGGCAACAATGATTCTTGCTCCGATTGAATGGTTGAGAGAAGGGAGTTGTTGGTGAGACTCAGGATTCCTCCCTCAGGGCTGAACACTGCCCTGGTCCCTACACCTCACTTCCTCCATTCAGTCGTCAGAATTCAATCTGGGGCCAATAAGTTTTTTTGTTTTTTTTTCTATCTCTGGAAAAGGTAGATACAGAAATCTTTTTTTATGACCAGGAGAAGCGTTTATATTACTCTTGGATTAACGACAAAATGGTTTTTATGTAAGTCAGACTAAATGGAAGGTCTGTTTTCCACAAACATTTCATCTCTCCACAAACAGAGCCTGTTCAGTTTGCTTTAAGAGTAACAACCCCGTATCACAACTTTACGGCGTTTCAAATAAAGTTAGGAATTTGATTTTTATGATGGCTGAAAATATCATAAAACTAGTGGTTATGAGAACCAAGAAATACCTCAGCGAGTCCTTAGAAAAATTGCAGCAAAGAACCAAAAGGGGGCATTTGCTCAGGGGCTGAATGGCGGTGAAACCCTCTAGGGGACCCCGAGTGGATTATTAGATGTTATCTTTCTCATTGGGCTGTTGAGGGTGCGGATTGTTTTTAAAGTGGACCAGTCGCATCTAACTGAGCCGTTTACTGTCCTCGCTGTCCGTGCAGACTCCGTTCTCTCTTTATTACCTCATTTTGGAGCTGTGATTGTTCTGTTTTAGACCTGAAATTGGCCTAATGCTATGTACTGCCATGGTAAGTGGGGGCTTTGTTTTCGCTTCCTTCTCTGGATCAGGCTGGCTAGAAATTTATCTCCGTTCTTGGAAGAAGTTCACAGTCAATTTCCAGGAAGAAAAATGGGTGTGTAGATCCCTGCAAAGGACAAAAAACTCATCTTTTTCCAAAAGTAGACTCACCTCCAGCCTCGTCAAGTGAGGCTTTCAGACAGCTGTTTGTCCACGTCCATGTTTCCTTCTGTTTCCTTCAGTTCTCTGTTCTCTGGATGTTCCATGTTTTCCTACTCTCTGTACCAACTGGTTCACCTCACATTAAATCTGGGGTGAAGTTATGAGATCCCCAATTCCAATGCCCCGAGCACCCCACCTTGGACATCATTCACTACACCGCCAACCCACTGCCATCAGTGAATTCGGACTCATAGTGACCCCATAGGGTTTCGAGGGCAGACCGTCCCATCTTTCTCTCTTGGAGCTGTCCCCACAGCATCACCAGGACCTGCTTCAACATTAACCAGGGCCCCCTCATCCAACCCCTGCCTCATAAGTGACCATACATGCTGCTGGATGCTGTCAGGTCAGTTCTGACTCGTAACAACCCCAAGGTGGTGCTGCGGTCGGCAGTTCAACCTTGGATAACCTATGAGTCAGAACCGATTCGACAGCACTTAACAACATCATAGGGTTCCCAGGCTGTAACTCTTTACGGAAGCAGAAAGCCTCATCTTCCTCTTGTGCAGCAGAGGCTCAATTCAAACTGCCGACCTGATGCTTAGGGCCCAGTGGTTAACCCAGGAGGCTCCACATACCAGGACGGAGGAACTCCGAGGGAGGGTTGTCATTCAGTTTAATTTCATTCCAAACCATGCTCAATTCCAGGTGTGGGTGTCATTCACAAGACGCCTTCCCTGGGATCCAGCCCCCTCCCTAATCAGCTGACTCCTTCCCTGGGATCCAGCCTCTCCCTCAGCTGACTCCTTCCCTGGGATCCAGTCCCCTCCCTCCTCAGCTGATGATAATGAGATCATTTAGGCTGAAGAGGCTACCGGCTCCTTTACCTGCATGTCTATTATGCCAGCACGGCCGCCCTATGCTGAAGGCTGCTCTCCCTCCATTACACACACACACGGCTTCTGGTTGGGCTGGGATGGACTGGGGTTCACAGAGAGCTCGGGGAACACTGTTAGACACACCACCTCCACCAATCTGCCTGTGTCTGCTGATGCCATAGGGGGTTTTGGGGGTCCAAGAGCACTCCAACAATAGAGACTATTGGAAACTTGGAGCACGCAGCTGCGTTGGCTGGGCTCCCTTGGCCACCCTTGGAGTCATTGGCGCTGGCCTAACTCTCCTCTTTCTCATTTTATGCCCCTGCCAGACCACCGCTCTTGATAAGGAGAGGCAGGTTTTCCGACGAAGACGCTACCAGGATGTGAGGGCGCGGTACAAGGCTCAGCCGGCACCCCCAGAACTCAACTCAGAATCGGAAGATTACTCCCCCAGCTCCTCCGAGACTGTGCGTTCCCCCAACTCGCCCTTTTAATGAGACCCTTGTCCTGGAAGCCCGAGCTTAACCCTTTGAGACTGAGGTTTTCCCAATCCACGTCCAGTGGTGGTACCATCTGATCTCTTTGGCCCCCAGAGATGCGGGTAACGGTTCCCTTTGCTGAATGAGATGACATGTGGGTTTGGGTTTTGTTGGGGGGTGGGGGGGACAGGGATGGTGACTTGCTGCTACCAGGGTGCTCAAAGGGTTAAGACGGATGCGCCATTATTGTTACTATTGGTATTTTTGTTAGAAGCAGGGATGTCTGTCTGTCCAGCCAGGGTCAGCACATGCGAACCCTCTGAGTGAAGAGGTGTCTACTGGAAACATGTTCTAGGGAGCTCTCCAGGTCTTGGGTGACTACGCACATGCTTTTTGATTTGGAGGTGATGAAGGGGTGTCGATTAGGTACTGAGATGTCTAGATGAGGGAACATCTGGAAGAGTATTTTGCTTGTCCCTTTACATGAGTTTAGACAAAATAGAATGGCAGGTTTCTATTTAGGCATAAGCATGCCTCCTTCACAGAGGCTCTGATGGAACAGTGGTTAAAGACTTGGCTGCTAACCAAAAGGTCCATGGTTCGAACCCATCAGCCACTCCACAGGGAGAAAGATGTGACCATCTGCTCCCGTAAAGATTTGCCACCTTGGAAACCCAATGCGGCGGTTCTGTCTGTCCTATAGAGCTGCTCGGAGTCAGAGTGGACTCAAGAGCAGTGGGTTTCCTCTTCACAATCCGACAGAGAAATCATTTTGTGAATAGAGGCGTGGTTGTCACTTACAGTGGGAACTGGATCCCAGATGGAAGGGATTGGTTTGTGACAGACAACAGACTGACCTAGCAAACAGCCCCCCTCCCCCCAAAAAAACTGTCTCCATGTGAAGATGTGCTGACAACGCCCCCAAATGCTGCTTCTCCATCTGCTGCTAGTGGACCCTCGGGACCACCATATCCCACATTGTGTTCGGTGAGGTAGGGTCTGTCCATCCTTCATCTGTGCTGACCAGAGCAGTATGTTGCCAGGAGATCCCTTAATAGGTATCGTAATAGGGTCGGGATCTCACCTGGTCTCTCATGCACTGCTGCCTGAGAATGCTCCGGGAGAGTCAGGTGCTTTGCAAAGTGGGAAAATTGTTCCAGAATGTTCTAGGGTCATCCTGATGGGTTTTTAAGGAAACATACTTCTGGGAAGCCAACTAAATTTCACTTTCATATTATACCTTTAAGTGGTGGCTGTTGAACATTTTCCTCAATGGACAGATTCCTGTGGCCAACCATGACGTTCCACTCCAGATATGGTCCACATTGTCATTTTCTTGGTATCACTTCCCCCATCTAGAACAAAAGGGGAGACCTACAAAATGCTTCCAGAGTAAAACTTCCACTCCTCAAGGTGCCCTTGAGTCATTTCTGACTCATAGTGACCCTGTTATACACAAAGACTGAAATGCTACCCCATCCTGCACCATTCTCACAATTGTTGTCATGCCTGAGCCCATCGCTACTGCCACTGGGCCAGTCCGTTTCCTTGGGGGTCGGTCTCTTCTTAGCTGACCCTCCATTTTACAAACATGATGTACTTCTCCAGGGACTGGTTCCTCCTGACAATGTGTGCAAAGGATTTGAGACAAAGTCTCACTGTCCTCCCTTCTAAGGAGCAAAAGATGACAGCCTAGGAAACCTTATGAGCACTTCTCGGTCACACGGGGACACTGTGAGTGGATGATCTATAAGAGTATATACGAGTATATAGTGACACAATAGATGACAGCCTAGGAAACCCTGTGGGGCAGTTCTCCTCTGTTACACCAGGGGGTGCTGTGAGTGGATGATCTATAAGAGTATATATGAGTATATAGTGACACAATAGATGACAGCCTAGGAAACCCTGTGGGGCAGTTCTACTCCGTTACACCAGGGGGCGCTGTGAGTGGATGATATATAAGAGTATATATGAGTATATGGTGACACAATAGATGACAGCCTAGGAAACCCTGTGGGGAAGTTCTACTCTGTTACACCAGGGGTCACTGTGAGTGGATGATATATAAGAGTATATATGAGTACATAAGACTCGATGGCACTTAACAACAACAACAAGTGACACAATAGATGACAGCCTAGGAAACCCTGTGGGGCAGTTCTCCTCTGTTACACCAGGGGGCGCTGTGAGTGGATGATCTATAAGAGTATATACGAGTATATAGTGACACAATAGATGACAGCCTAGGAAACCCTATGAGGCAGTTCTCCTCTGTTACACCAGGGGGCGCTGAGTCAAAAATCAACTGCATGTCACCACCATCAACACAAAATGACACTGAACGCATCAGAAATGACTGTTTTCTCTAGAAACTATAAAGGAAAGCAAGACCTCCCTCAGACCAAGGAGACCTGGTGTGGCATAGTCTCGCCTTGGGCCTCAGAACGAAGCTACCTGCAGTTCCATTCTTTCTTCCTGCCACTGCTCTGTCACCTCCGCATTTCCTGTTGACATTAAGTGCTAAGGCATCAAGCACATAGGGCCCCTACATGGCAAAGGACTTATCCCCCGGTGTGAGGCTTGGGTGTCCTTGGGGTAGGCTCCCAGTCTTTCAGCATGGGTCTGGCAGCAGAAACTGAGGGAACTATGAGATGTGATGCGCCAAGTAGAAGTGTTGACTCAGTTACCAGCTGGAATGCCGTCGTTTCCCCCGTCAGTTACCAGGACCTTGTACAGGAGCCATTCCTGGACTGGAGGGCTTACAGATAAGAATGGGACCTGCTGATTCTGTCTGCACACCCAGAATGCTTTGCTTTTACATCAGTGCTTCCCTGCCCCTCCCCCTTTGTTTCCTCTTTCCTACATTTTTGAGATAGTTGAAGTTTAAAACAATTAAGTGGTACTCTTCAAGGCATTTCTGTAACCAAATCGATGCTATGTTTTATTTCCCTTCTCATAGGACAGATGTGTCCCTGGTGGCATCTCTGGAATTATCCATTTAATCCTTGCCAGTCTGGACTACTTCCAGATTTTCCTTCTCTCCAAGTATTTAAGATAGTTCCTATGAGGGTGGCCTGGGAGCGGGGACCGGCTTTCCTTTCTTGTCATACGAGCCAACCGTATGGTATTTTCAATTTTAAGAATCGCCTTTTCCGTTGGGTAGTAGACTAGTTAAACGAATACTCCATTATCTGCATCGTGTAATGTTTCTATAGATGGGAACCATTCATATGAATGAACACATCTTGTCTTTTTTTTTTTTTTTTCCCTACATTGTAGCAGAAATTGTTTGATTCTTCCTGATCAATGGATATGTGATTTGCTCCAGATTGTTAGAAGACAGTGTTTAAGATTTCAGTCCTTGGAAATGTTTTACAGTAGCCCTCATCTAATTTACACGTGGTGCATATTAAACTAAGCAGAGAAAAAATGTGAATAAACTGCTGAAAGTGACTGGTGTTTTGTTTTCACTGGGAGCGGGGTAGGGGAAGACGGATCCCTCACACCACCTGCTGGGCAACTCACTCCCTGGGTGGTGACCGACAAGGCCATCAGATTTTGCAGACAGGATATATCCATGAATGAAGGCTGAAATTGCAGGCCTTTACCCCTGAAGACGTGTGTCAGCTAAAAAGAGAAAGGAAAAGAAAAATCGACTCGGAGCTGCCAGGTGACCGGGGCTCACAAGCATTAAATCATTGGTGTTTGTTGGTCAGCAGAACCCATTAGAAGACATGCCCGCTTCCCCCCACCTCGGCACCAGGCTGAGGCTGCCTTGTGCTGAGGGAAATGTTTCGTAACATAATTGCATTGCCCACTGGCCCTTCTCTGGGTAAGGCTCGGTCAGCAGTTCCATGACAAACCTCTATTCTCAAAGCCTCTTAGTTTGACCATAAAAAGAAGTACTCCTGGGCTGCAGTTTGCTATATAAGGGTGGGGGGCTCTGCCCAACTTGCTCAAGAAAAACCCACTGCCATGGATTCAATCCAACCCAACGGACCGCCTGTTAAACAGTTCCTGAGATTGTCAATCTTTACGTAAGCAGACAGCCTCATCTTTCCCCCACAGAGTAGCTAGTGGGTTTGAACTGCCGACCTTGTGGTTAGCAGCCTAGTGCTTATCCTACAGAGGCAAAATGGAAACTGGTGGCTTTAGCGTAATGCTTCCTTCACCCTGCCCGTATTGTATGTACAACGTCTTTTGTAAATCATTGATTTTTTACACTATCTGATGACTCTCTTTTTCCTCTTGTCCAATCAAAGGTCCAAAGGTCATGGTTCCCCTCCTGTGGTCTCTCACTCCCACTGGGGACCAAATTCTCTCAACACACCCTTACTTTGCCATGATACCCCACTGCCAGCCAGTGGATTCCGACGCATCGTGACCCCACAGGGGCAGAGCGCAACAGCCTTGTAGGGTTTCCAAAGCTGCCATCTTTATGGGAGCATCTTTCTCCTGAAGAGCGGCTGGTGGCTTTGAACCAGTGTCCTTTCAGCTAGCAGCCAAGCACTTGGCTCCCCGTGCCACCAGCTTCTTTGGCGGAGAGTATGGAAGTCTTTGTTGCCTGTTGAGGAAAACAGCAATCACATGCACTAACATATTGAACAGCTTTGCCAATCCAGAAATGTGCCGGGCAGAGCACAAAACGACGTGCCTTCAACTGCTTTTGATTGAACAGAAAATAAGCAAAATTCTAGGTCACTGCTCGACATTCAGGAACCCCAAGCAGCACTTTGCCATGGTGCTGGGACGTAGGAAAGTAACAAATGGGGTTCCAGGATCCTCAGAGGAAATTAGTTTGTATGTAATTACATCCTCGGGGGGAAGGGAGGCTTCTAAGCCAGTCTTTTATTTTTTTAATTCATCTCACATATGAGACCATCCAGCCAGTAATGAGAAAGGTCGTAAACTGGTGGGAAACAGGAAATTCAATGTAGAGGCTTAGAATGCCTTGGGTTGGGTTCATTTTTTTCTTTTTCTTTTCCGTCTTTTTTGGGGGAGGGTTGGGATTCAGTGCTGGAGGTCAGTGATCATTTTTCACTGGGCAGCTACCAGGTGTGTTTTTTCATGAGCTTTGCAACATCTCCAAGAAGACAAGCCAGGCATCTAGTTTCATTGTTTTCTCCCTAAAAGAAGACCTCCATAGGATACACACCAGACTGTGAACCACACAGTCAGCAGTTCGAGCCTACCAGTCGATCTGCAGGAGACAGAGGAGGCTTTCTGCTCCTACAAAAGATTTAAAGTCTCAGAAACCAATGCAGGGTTGCTATGAGTTGAAACAAAATCCACAGCACTATCAACAATAAAAGAAGACCAAGTTCAACAATTAAACCGGTACATTTCTTCGGCACTCTTTGTTGGTCAATTAAACAGAGATTCTATGTGTCACTTTAATGTCAGACTGTTTATGTTAGTCTGTGGTATACTTATTGCATGAAAACTTCATGGTTCCAAAAGTCTTCACTTCAAAGTAGAAACTTTGAAACTAAAGAAAATTGATAAAGAAGTATAATGTCAGCTCATTCCAGTCTAATCGGATATGGTAAGGAAGAAAAGAAGAAAAAAAAAAAACTGGAATAGTTCTCTAGGGACAATTTCTACTTGTCATTAACATTAACCTCCAGTGTGCGCTCAGAAAAAAGAAAAAGAAATTGAAACTGGTCCAAGGTTAGAGCCATAGCCTTGATAACTGTATATTTTTAAATTTTATTAGGAAATTACTAATCGCCTTTTCATTCTGGCTGAAAGAAAATTATTAAAGGATTAGTTGAGTGTGAAATTAAATAATATTTTGCTCATGCATACTAAAAAGGTGGGCTAGGGATATGACAAGGAACCCTGGTGGCACAGCAGTTAAGCTCTTGACTGCTAACTGAAAAGTCAGTGGTTCAAATCCACCCAGCAGTTCTGCCGGAGAAAGTCATGATGATCTCATCCTGTAAAGATGACAACCTGGGAAACGCTGTGGGCAGTTCTCCGTTATACCAGGGGGCGCTGTGAGTGGATGATCTATAAGAGTATATATGAGTATATAGTGACACAATAGATGA
>NW_006408790.1:2725505-2726131 GCF_000296735.1 Chrysochloris asiatica | reverse complement strand
GAAGGCTGTGCTCTTTGATCTTCATAAGTAAACGTTTCAAGTCCTCTTCACTTTCAGCAAGCAAGGTTGTATCATCTATCTGCACATCGCATGTTGTTAATAAGTCTTCCTCTAATCCTGACGCCATGTTTTTCTTCATAGAACCCAGTTTCTCATATTATTTTCTCAGCATACAGGTTGAATAAGTATATAGTGACACAATAGATGACAGCCTAGGAAACTGTCCCTCTGGGACAGTTCTACTCTGTCATATGGGGGCTCTGTGAGTGGATGATAGATAAGAGTATATAAGGAGCTCTGGTAGCGTAGTGGTTATGAATCGGGCTGCTAACCTCAAGGTCAGCAGTTTAAAACTACCAGCTGTTCTGGGGGAGAAAGATGAGGCTTTCTGCCCCCGTAAATATTTACAGCCTCAGAAATCCTGTTCTGGGTCTTTATGCATCGGAACCGACTCGATGGCACTTAACAACATGCAAGTATATAGTAACACAATAGATGACAGCCTGGGACACCTCATGGGGCAGTTCTCCTCTGTTACACCAGGGGGCGCTGTGACTGGATGATATATAAGAGTATAAAGGAGCTCTGGTAGCGTAGTGGTTACGAATCGGGCTGCGAACCTTAAG
>NW_006408790.1:2720854-2725061 GCF_000296735.1 Chrysochloris asiatica | reverse complement strand
GAGTATATAGTGACACAATAGATAACAGCCTAGGAAACCCTGTGGGGCAGTTCTACCCTGTCACACGGGGGCGCTGTGAATTGATGATGTATAAGAGTAACTGTTGTTGTTAAGCGTTATCGAGTCAATTCCGGTTCTTAGTGACCCTTTATATAGGAGTATGTATAGAGTCCTGGTGTGGCGCTATGGGTTAATGCACCAGACTGCAAAGCAGTTTGAACTACAAGGCCGGTGGTTTAAGCTCACCAGCTGCTCCTCAAACACCCTATACAGGGTCGCTATGGGTTGGGACTAACTCAATGGTACTTCACAACAACAATATTGACACAGTGGCTAGGAAACCCTGTGAGACAGTTCTCTGTCACATAGATGCTGTGGATCAGGATCAACTCAATTGTCGTGGGTATAGTTATGGATCACAACAGCAACAACAGTAAAATAACTAGGACTCCTGGTTGTGCAGTGGTTAAGCGCTCAGCTGCCAGACAAAGACCAGTGGTTTGAACCCACCAGCTGCTCTGAGGGAAAAAGAGGAGCCTGCCCACGTCACCCACTTCTGTGAAGACGACAGTCTCGGGATTCCCAAGGCGGGTTTCGCTCTGTCCGGTAGGGTCAGAACCCACTGATGGCATAAACGGGTTTGGTTTCTTTGGGTTTCATGAAATATCTTTCAAATGATTTGTGCCCTATGATGAAGGTGGAATGAGATGCAATATTTCCCCGGAATCCCTCAGTTGGTGCTAATAAATATAGGTTATTGTGGAATCGAGTCCTTTGTGATAAATCATGATCTTCATTCATCGACTGAACTCTTTGAATGTTAACTTGTTCTGAAAACTAATAAAATCACAGCACCCGGAACTGGAATGACGATGCAACACCCCACCCAAGTGTCCAGTTCTCAGCCTGGTTTTTCAGACTCGAGTCCAATCTCATGTGTGTTCAATCAGAAGTGGCCGCCTGCTCACCGAGGAATAGCCAGCTGTGTTCGAGGAGTGAGCGGGGCGGGGGCTAGGGGGCTGTTCTCTACAAGGGGCTTTAAAAAATTGGTCACAGAGTCACACGCTAGCTTTCCCACACGCCCCCCACAGCCGAGTGCTCCTTCCATGTGAATAATTCAAAAACAGCTATTCCAAAAATCTCCCCTCTCCACACATGACCTTCCTGCCCGGGCCCGTGGCTTGGATAAACTGGGAGAAATCAAATCCCATCCGGCCCAAAGTGTGCAGGTCTCCAGAGAAGGAACTGACCTGTATTTAGCTTCCAGTTTTAGGGCCAGTTCCCACTAGGCATCGTGCCTGGAGCATTGGCCTCGGAGAAACTAGGGGTGCTGGAGGACTTTAAAGTCTGCAGTTGGTGAGGTTCTTAGTAATAGGAGATGGTGACTGCATGTCCCTCGGTGTCCCCGGAAGGTTCCAGAATATCTCCAAGTGTTTGTAAAATTAGCGGCCATCTCCCACAAAAGCCACCTGCTGCTGCCGTTCCCAGCACCCCCTTCTTGTTCCCTCGGCAGTGGGGCCAATGGTCTGTGTCTCAGCGGTTCTGGAAATTGCTGGAAAAAAAGTCCCCGAAACGACAGCTTCTCAAGGATCATGGCTTTGCTTTATGAGGGTAGAGGCTCCAGCCTTAGGGGGAACCCATGAGCCCTGACGAGAAGCCCTCACACGCCAGCTGCCCCAGGATGTGGTGATGATGGCACTGGGCATTAAGTGGATTCCAACACACCAGGTAGACCTGCCCCGTAGGGCCTTCTTGCCTGTCATCTCTATGGCAGCAGATCACAGGGAGGCTGGGTGGGTTTGAACCACTGCCCTTTCACGTGGCAACCCAACACTTAACCCACTGTGGCACCAGGACTCCTTGTTAGTTGGAGAAGTGAGGCTTTATTATCTATGAGAAAGACTTTAGAATAAAGCACTGGATCACAAGGTCAGCGGTTCAAATTCCCCAGCTGCTCCTTGGAAACCCTATACAGGGTCACTGTGAGTCAGAACCGAGGAACCGACTTAACATCAGCAACAACAAGGCTATTAGGGAGTCCTAGTGTGGTGCTGTAGGATAAGCACTGGGCCACAAAGTCAGTGGTTCAAACTCTCAAACCACTCAGAAACCCTAGACAGAGTCACTATGAATCGGAACTGACTCAATGGCACTTAACAACAAGACCATTATGGAGTCCTGGTGTAGGGCTGTAGGACAAGCACTGGACTGCCAACTGCAAGGTCAACGGTTCAAGTTCACCAGCTGCTCCTCGGAAACCCTACACAGGGTCACTATGAGTCAGAACCAACTCAACAACACTTTACAACAACAAGGCTATGTTAAGGAACCCTGGGAATGCAGTGGTTAAGCACTCAACTGCTAACTTCAAACCCACAAGCCACTCCTCAGGGGAAAGATGAGACTGCCAGCTCCCTTAAAGGTTTATGGCTTTGGGACCCTACAGGGCAGTTGAACTGTGTCCTGAAGGGCCACTAGGAGTGTGTGCTTGTTATGAATATGGAACAACCTAGGTAACCTGTTTCTTGTTCCAATTCCTCAATGGATGGCAGGCTTAGCTGTGTCTGGGAAGATGGCTCTCCCCACCCCACCCCGAACCTCCCCAAGTCCCCTGAGCCCCCTGAGGCCCCAGCCCCAGGAGGAGGCTGAGCAACGCCGTCCAGCCGGCAGGACCAGCCAGATTCATGCTGGCCATCAGCGCTGTGACAGGTGTCCTGAGCAGGCGTCAGCAACAGGGAGGCACTGCCTTGGGCTTCAGACAGGAACGGAAGGCCCACTGTCTGTTTTTATCTTTGCCTTGCTTGCGTTAGAAGACTTCCAAGACAAGCAAATCCCCTTCCACCTCGAGCTGGAAGGAGACCATGTATTCCAGCTCCAATTCCCGGGTTCTGGTATCTCCCACACCCACATCCAGCAAGACCTTGGGTTCACAGCACCCTGGAGTCTGGAACTGGAGGATCTGTGTCTACCATCTGCTGACACTCTCGCCCTGCCGGACTCCCTCTTGGCTCTGCTCCTGGACTCGGGGTGGGGTCTGCTCTACCATCTGTAATCAGCCGGAGAGTTGACCCTCTTCTCGTCCGCAGATACTTCACTCTGTCCATTAGTCCAGTGACATCCACTGAGTGCCTTCCCTGGGGGTGTGAGGTAGACATTAACAAGACGGGACTCCACCTTTCTAGGAGCCCAATCTAGTGAGAGAGCTTGCACCACAAAGATTGATCGCCCACAGATGGCTGGGCACCAGCTTGCGCTCCAACCAGCCCGGGCAGCCCTTCTCAGCGTGTGTGGACTATGCCGGCTGCCTGGGACCATCCGGCACACGTGGAAACATTTGTGGTTCGCTCCACTGCATCGATTCAAAGCGTTCCCTCAGGAAGCCCTGGGCAGGACAGAAAGAAAAAAAGCAAGGAAAAGGGGAGGGAAGGAAGGAGAAAAATAAGAAGGCTGCGGACTACACCATTGCCTATGATCTTAGTGTCTCATGATCTGGTGTATCATTTGGACAGCTTAAAGTCAGTGGAGTTCCTGAGAGTGAAAACAGTTAATGTGCTCAACTGTTCACCATAAGGTTGGTGGTTTGAATCTACCTACAGGTGCCTTAGAAGAATGGACTGAAAAGTGGCGTACCCAAAATCACCCACTGAGAGCCCTGTGGGCACAGTTCTACTCTGACACACACAGGGCACCATGAGTGGAATATACTCCTGAAAACTCATCCACTGAGAGCTCTGTGGGCACAGTTCTACTTTGACACACACAGGGCACCATGAGTGGAATCTACTCCTGAAAACTCATCCACTGAGAGCTCTGTGGGCACAGTTCTACTTTGACACACACAGGGCGCCATGAGTGGAATCTACTCCTGAAAACTCATCCACTGAGAGCTCTGTGGGCACAGTTCTACTCTGACACACACAGAGGTGCCATGAGTGGAATCTACTCATGAAAATTCATCCACTGAGAGCTCTGTGGAGCACAGTTCTATTCTGACACACACGGGGCACCATGAGTGGAATCTACTTATGAAAAATCATCCACTGAGAACCCTGTGAGCACAGTTCTACTCTGACACACATGGGGCACTATGAGTGGGATCTACTTATGAAAAATCATCCACTGAGAACCCTGTGGGGCACAGTTCTACTTTGACACACACGGGGCACCATGAGTGGAATCTACTTATGAAACATCATCCACTGAGAAC
>NW_006408790.1:2707842-2720599 GCF_000296735.1 Chrysochloris asiatica | reverse complement strand
GTGGGGCACAGTTCTACTTTGACACACACGGGGGCACCATGAGTGGAATCTACTTATGAAACATCATCCACTGAGAACCCTGTGAGCACAGTTCTACTCTGACACACATGGGGCACTATGAGTGGGATCTACTTATGAAAAATCACCCACTGAGAACCCTGTGGGACACAGTTCTACTCTGACACACATGAAGCACCATGAGTGGAATCTACTTATGAAAAATCATCCACTGAGAACCCTGTGGGGCACAGTTCTACTCTGACCCACACAGGGCACCATGAATGGAATCTACTTATGAAAACTCATCCACTGAGAACCCTGTGAGCACAGTTCTACTCTGACACACACGGGAGCATCATGAGTGGAATCTACTTATGAAAAGTCATCCACTGAGAACCCTGTGGGCACAGTTCTACTCTGACACACACACGGGGCACCATGAGTTGGAGTCAACTCAAAAGCTATTGGATTTTTTTTTTTTTTTTTTTCAATTTTAAATCTCAAAGTATGTATGTCAAAAACGCTCTGAAGTCAATGGAGTTTAGTGTGAATTGAATGTGGCTTCCGGCATCTTCCAAGGTGTCTTGGTGGCACAACAGATAAATGCTCCACTGCTAATCTAAATTTCAGCAGTTCAAATCCACCCAGAAACTTTTGTGCTGCCATAAAGTTTGTTGTTAGGGGCCTTCAAGCTGGTTGTGGCTCACTGCTGTCCTGTGTACACAGAACACAACACTTCTAGGTCCTGCACCATCTTAACAGCTGTCGCTATGTTTGGTCCCGTTACAGCCACTGTGAGTCCATTGCCTTAAGGATCGTCCTCTTGTTCACTAACCCTCTACTGAGCATGATGTCCTTCTCCAGGGACTGGTCCCTCCTGACAACGTGCCCAAAGTGAGAGAGGCAACATCTCAGTATCCTGGCTTCTAAGGAGCATTCTGTCTGGACTTCATCCATCATAGCTTTGTATGTTCTTCTGGTGGCCCATGCTGTGTATTCAATAGTCTTCACCAACACTGTCACTCAAAGGCGTCAATTCTTCTTTGTCCTTTCTTGTTGGTTGGGCAGTCCTACCCTGTCACATGGGGTCACTATGAATCAGAAATGGCTCCATGGCACCCAACAACAGCAGCAAGGTCAACTGCTCCACAGTGTTCATCTAGGATTGCGTCTCTGCCGTGGTACTGGGAGTGGGTAGGAATAGATCCCACCAATGACACCATCGGGGGCTCCTTTAGGAAGAGTCAATGAGGTATTCCTCCTCAGTGTTCTAGTTTCCACTCTTCAGTGTCCTCCTGGGGAGCTCATTCCTCACTATGTTCATTTCACAATAGTCACTGAGGATTGGTTACAGGGTCCCCAAGCATTCCACAATCCACAGATGCTCAACTCTCTTAGGTCAAATGGGGAAGCATTTGCGTCTAACTGGCCTAACCCCCCTGTTGTAAGTCACCTCTAGATTACCTAATACAATGTAAACAACTTGATACACCCTTGAAGGATTACTGTTTCCTGTTGTTTTTATCTGAATATTTCCCATCCCAGTTAGTTGAGTGGAGGGATATGAAATCATGGATGTAGGGCCAGCTGAGCTGGGTGCAGTGGCTCTGTGTAGATTTTAATCCTTTCAGATGACAGTGGGGCTCTCCTGTCCAGACAGTTTACAGCTCACCGCCCACGGGGGAAATCTCATTCATCTCTTTTATGAAACCCAGTGACCCTGAACTCCCTCTCTCCCTCCACCCTTGCAGACAAGCCCACCCCTTCACCTGGCCCTAGAGAACTACCGTAATTGATGCCTCACCTCCGAGCAGGATCGTGATGCCATGGGAATTACCTGCTCAATTGCAGAATTCTGCCCACAAAGCAGCGAACATGTCCACACTGGCCCAGCATCCAGAATGTGAAATCTCTGGTTTCGTTGTCAGCAGGTCAGCCAAGGCCAGCACGGTTCCAGACATCCATCCCCCTCTGTCCCCAACGTTGTGTAGATGCAAACCCGTTGACCTTACAGAGCACAGTCCTGGCTTGTGCTGCACTTTCGACTGAAAAGCTAGGGAACTTCTCATCTGGGAGCCAGAGGGAGACCACTTCCTAAGACAGGAGTCAGCTCAACAAATTCGAGTTTTCCCACCTTTTGGGTGTGTGCTGGTGGTGCAATGGGTTAAGTGCCAGGCTGGCAGTGCGGACGACATGAGACAGGTGAGGTCGTCGGCTTCCGTGACGTTCTGCAGACTTGGGAGTCCTCTGAGGTGGTCTGCACAGTGTTGCTCTTCATCGGTGCCCAGCGGATGGAAATGGGTTTGGTTTGGTTTTTTATTTTTTTGTTGGGAGTTGTAGTTTTCCCTGCAGTGACTTTTGCACATCTGTCAGCCACAGTTTTCACAGGTATGTTCCTTTTGGAGGTCCCTTCACCCTGTGACCTTCCTCTCACAACATATTTGGCCAAGAAAGTTACAAGAAAACTGGATGAAATTACACCTAGGACAGCCCTGAAGGATCAGAAAAGGGAAGCAGATACTGCCCAGGAAGTCTCCATAATGCCCAGACACGAGGCTACAAACCTGCGGAGGAGAAATAACAGCGTTGGAGAGGACGCAGAGACACACGGAGCCCACTCCTGCTGCTGAGAAAATCTAACTCTGCTGCCATCGAGTCAATGCCAGCTCACACGACGCTAGACAGACCCGGGAGTTCTGGCATGGTGCTGCAGGGTCAGCACTGGACGGCTAACCATGAGCTCGCTGGTTCAAATCCACCAGTCATGCCTTGGAAACCCTCTACAGGGTAGCTATGAGTTGGAACCAATTTGACAGCATTAAACAACAACACAAGAGTTCTGGTAGCGTAATGGTTACGAATTGGGCTGTGAACCTCAAGGTCAGCAGTTCAAAACTACCAGCGGTTCCGAGGGAGAAAGATGAGGCTTTCTGCTCCCGTAAAGATTTACAGTCTCGGAAACCCTGTACAGGGTCGCTATGAGTCGGAGCCGACTCCACGGTACATAACAACAACAACAAATCTTTATTACAGGAGCAGGTAGCCTCCTCTTTATCCAAGCAGCTGGTGGGCTTGAACCCCTGACCTTTTGGTGAGCTTCTCAGTACTTAGCCACCATACCACCAGGGCTCTCTCCATTGCTGATAGGACCATAAAATGGTGTCATTACTGTAGACAACTTGAAGAAGTCAAACATAGAATTACCAAAGCTTCAGCAATTCTGTTCCCAGGTGTGTACCCCAAAGAGCTGGAAGCAGGTACACCAACAGACAGGACAGCAAGGCACATCACAACCACCAAAAGGTGAAGGTTCCCAAGTGTCCGTCAGCAGATGACAGGACCAACAAGTGTGGCTTGCACAGTGAAGTAAAACTAAGCCACACAGAGAAGTGGCATCCCAGATAAACAAACGCACTATCTCCACACCGGGAGGCATTGATGCCGTTGTTAGGGACCCTCCAGCTGGTACCGACTCTTGGTGACCCCGTAAACAACAGAAGGAAACATTGCCCAGGTCTGTGCCTTCCTAACAATTGTTACGCTTGAGCCCATTGCTGCTGTCACTGTGCCAAACTATCTCATTGGGGGTCTTCCTTTGTTTCACTGACCCCCCACTTTACCAAGCATGATGTTATTCTCCAGGGACGGGGCCCTCTTGATAATGTGTCCAAAGTCTGAGCTATGATATCTCACCATTCTGGCTTCTCAGGAGCCTTTCGGCTGTAGTCCTTCCAACAGATTCGTTTGTTCTTCTGGCAGTCCATGGTACTGTCAATATTCTTCTCCAACACCAGAACTCAGATGCATTGAGTTTTCTAGGGTCTTCCTTATTCACTGTCCAGCTTTCACATGCATATGAGGCTACTGAAAATACCATGGCTTCATCCCACCAGCTTTGTGGATGGAGACAGATGAGGCTGTCTGTTCCGGTACTAAAGATTTGTTGTTGGTAAGTGCCATCAAGTCAGTTCCAACTTATAGAGACCCTATACAGGGTTTCCAAGGAGTGGCTGGTGGGCTTGAACCGCTGACGTTGTGGTTAGTATTCCAGTGTTTATCCTGTGTTCAATGCAGGGTGGCCACGCACCTTCCATCTCTAAGAATCCCAGTGTCTGAGGAGTGGGCCACGGCAAAGCACAATAAAACCTGTGCGTTCTGTCCATGAGACCAGTTTATCGGTGGTTAGCTAGGGTTAGATTGGAGAGTTGGGAGTTAGTCCTTCAGGATGCTGGGCTTTGACTGACGTGATGGAAATTTCTGAAATAGATAATAGCGCTGCTTGCCCACATGGTGACTCGATGAATGTCACCAATGTGCACACTTAAGACTGGCTGCAACAGTGACATTCTTGTGCTAGGAATTTTGCCGCCAGAGTGGGGAGAGCAGAGTCCCTCCTCTCTGACCTCACAGTGGGAGGGCATATGTTCACTGTGAGGCCGCCTCTTCCTCCTCCTAAACCGACCCTGAAGGCAATGGTGCCCATGGGCCTACATGACCACTCTCACGAGACACCCTGAGAAGGCCCACCTTCCTATGACCCTGCCTATTGGCTTACCCTAAGTGAAAGAAATGTTCTAGGTGAGAGAGGAGCTGGGGTCTCATAGAGTCAAGGCCAGCCTACTGTTACAGCCTTCTGAGCATGCACACACATGTACATGCATGCATGGATACACACACACATATACACACAGACACACGGATGCCTCTTCATACCTGCATGTGATGTGCAGAAGTGTGCAGACACAAGCACACACACACCGACACACAGCCACATGTGATACACATATACATATATGTGAACATTGGCACACATGCAGGTGTGAACACAGACACATGTGTGCACATATGCACATGGTGTGTACAAGTGTGCAGGCATAAGCACACACACCAGCACACAGCCACATGCATATATACATATGTATATACAAGAACACATGCATACATGCATGTATGCACACATACATGCCATGTGTAGAAGCATACAGACACAAGCACACGTGTACCAACACACAGTCACACAGTATACACATATGCATAAATGCGAACACAGGCACACACATGTATCTGCACACCTGTATGCAATATGTAGAAGCACACAGACACATGCACACATGCACCAACACACAGTGCATGCATATGCATACATGTGAACACAAACACACGTGTGCATATATGTAAGCAGGGCACATATGCATGTGTGCATCCATGTGGACACAGGCACATACATTTATGTGCACTTGTACAAGCAGTGCATACACATGTGCATACACAATCACACAGCCACATATATATGCACCTATATACATATGTAAACACAGGAACACATGCAAGATACCTGTGTATGCACACATACACACATGCTCACATGTACAGACATACAGCCACATGCATGCACACTTGTGTGCTCTTCCACCCTGACATGCACACACATTCAGTCACACACACATGTACACACATACATTGAATGTGCATGCATGTGCACATGTATCCACAAGCTCATATGTATAGACACACTGCCACATGCACACACACACACACACATTTTGTGTGTCCTTCTACCTGGACATACACATGTGTGCACTCATGCTCAAATGTATAGATACATGTGTGCATATAAGCATGCTCAGTGCACATATGTGTTGCATGCATGAACACACGTCTACGTATGCTACACTCACATGCACATTATCTACACACTCACCCCTACAGAATGACTACACAACATTCACATGGGGCTCCACTCATCTGCAGTTCATGGGGAGCAGTCTTGTAAGCACTATCCCCACCAGCAGAGGCACGTGGCTCCCTGTACACCATGCGACATCCCCTCCTACACATTCAATGTCTTGCTTCTCCTTAACGCGTCCCTAACTCCAACCTGGCCTCAACCTCTACCTCTCTATGGCTGCAGATCTGGGAACAGTTTCCAAAAAACTCAACTTTCCCAGGGATGGTTATGTACGATGCTGGGTTCCCCAACATCTGCTGGTGGGTGGGCGGTCCTCAGTGCATCCTGAGAAATCTCCCCAATACAGCAAGGCATCATACAGCCCGGGTGAGGTAGGGGCCCCTGGGCTTGGAGGTGATGGAGCGTGGCGATTCTGAAGTCCGAGGGATGGACGCTTCTCTTTCTGAACTCAGACCTGGCAGTTGGTTCTTCAGCTCGTCCCCACCCACAGTGACAGGAGAGTGGTGCCATCGCTGGGGGTTTCCATAGCATCATTAAAAAGGTTACCCTGCATATATTTGTGTGCATGCATGTTTTTGTGTGTGCATAAATGTCTCTGTGTGTGTGCATGGCTTTGTGCATGCATGCTGTGTGCACATGGGTCTGTGCATGCATTGATGCTTGTATGCAGGTAGGGATGTGTGCCTGGGCATCGTGTGCATGTGTGTGCATGCATGTAGGCACACACATGTGTATGCATGTGCTTAATGTCGTGTGCACCTGTGTGTTGCATTGTGCGTGTGAACGCTTGCATGTGTGTGCTTATGTGTGTAGCACTAGTAAAAACAAATGTGGGGCAGCGATCCTCAGAGGTGTGATCCCTTGCTGTAGATAGCATCCTAGCTGTCCCTGAGTGCTCGCCCTTTCTCACCCTCCATCAAGATGACCCTCCCCTCCCAGTGTCGGCTGGAATGGCTCTGCCTGCTCTCCTCCACTGTGCTCCTCTACGTAGTGTGAGGAGAGCGGGTGGCAGCTACAGTAACTCAGGATGCAGAGGAAGCAGCCTCACAAGTCTGCATTAGACAGGCACCGTCTGGCACGTGAGAAATGAAACATTCTTTTCTCTCACACTAGCTCTGAGATTTTCCCTTCCAGGCGACATAGCCAGGTGTGGATGCTCTTCTGGGAAAAGGCGCCTGCTGACCATCGACATCTTGGAAATGTTTACCTGCGAGATCATTGTTTAGTCCACACAGGACCTTCCACCATCAGCCCTCTGCCCTGGGTACCGACTTGCTTTCTTCCTGCTGACTTGGCTGACACTGGAACACCTGCTGGGAGCACTCTGGGGTCTTGGGGGAGCATAGGGAGCCTGCAGTGCCCCTCCCCTGGCAGCATGAACACCAGGGGTCCTGGGCAGGAAGAGGCAGCATTGGTCAGTGTAAAAAGCCAACTATAAAAGACTCTCAAACCAACTGCCACCCAGTCAATTCTGGCTCATGGCAACCCACAGCCCCTGGGTGGGTTCCAACCATCCACCTTTTGGTTAGCAGCTGAATGCTTCACTGTTGGACACCAGGGCTCCATGCCTTCAGCATCTGAGTTTTAGGGGTCTCACACAGGAAGGAGACCCCTAGACTGGTGTGAGGATGTGAACAGGTTACATCTTGACACAGTGGTTTTTAGTGGCTGGGTTTTCAACTGTAGATCACCAGGTCTTTCTTCCAATGCACCTCTGGGTGGACTCGAATGACGAATCTTTCCAGGAGGTGTCAAGGCCTTCACCGATTGCACCACCCAAGTGAAAGCGGGCGAAGAAATTTGAGGCCAAGAGTTTGTAAATCTCCTCCTCCCCCCACCAGAAGATACAGGTTGTTGTTAAGTGCCGTTGAATTGGTTTGACCCATAGCGACCCTGTATAGAGTTTCCAAGGAGCACTTGGTGAGCTTGAACAGCCAACCTTGCAGTTCAAATGGCTTTGCAGTCTGGCGCATTAACCCACAGTGCCACACCAGGACTCCAGAAGAAGATGCATGCAAGGGGCCTTAAACATGTAATTGTGGCTTCAAGGGAAGATAGTTCATGTCATGGATCACAGCCCCCCAAACAGAGGTCGCTCCCCAGACATAAGCAACTGGTCATCAACATGTTCTGGGGCTCCCCAAGCTGAGACCACTGATAACCTGTTCACATTCTCACACAGGTGTGGGGGTCTCCTTCCTGTGTGAGAACCCCGAAGACTCAGATGCTAGAGGCAAACAGCCCTGGTGGTCCAACAGTGAAGTGTTCTAATTAAAAGGTGGCTGGTGGGCACCCACCCAGGGGCGTCTGTACTGATGACAGTTTAGAAAACCCTACAGGGCGGTTGTGCTTGGTCACACTTGGGGTCTCTGGAGTTGGAATAGGCTGGACGACACCTCACAACAACAAGCTAGAGAAGGGTGCGGTGAGATCAGAGTTTCAGTCCCCAAAGCCCCCACTCGGGAAGGGAAGGCAGAGGAGCTGAGGAAAGGCACACAGAAAGGAACAGGATTGGAGGTGGGGACGTGAACATAGAACTGTAGGGACAACTAGTAACAGGCATTCTGGGGTGGCACTGTGGGAAAAAGCAAGGTCGGTGGTTCAAACTCACCAGTCACTCCTTGGGAACCCCATACAAGGTTGCTATGAGTCAGAACTGACTCAACAACACTTAACATTAACAGTAGCAAGGAGCCCTGGTGGCACCATGGGTTAAGAGCTGAGCTTTTAATCTCCAGGTCATTTGTTGAAATCGACCTGCCACTCTGAGGGAGAAAAATTTACCATCTCAGAAACCCCGTGTCCTATAGTGTCCTGTGACTCGGAATCCACCCTACAGCAGTGGGTTTTGGTTTGGTCTGAACAGCATTGGGGTGGATTACACATGAGAGGTATGAGCAGAGGTTGGAGGGGAGACTCAGACCTCCAACCTTTCATTTACTAACGGAGCGTTTTAATGTTCTGTACCCCCAGTGGCTCCGTCAGTGTTTGTGGCTCTTGTGGTTGCTACACAACCCTCCGAGGAGTGACCGGTAGGTTTGCTCCCTAACCTCGCGGTTCTGAAGTCCGAGGCTCAGGCCTGGGAGTCGCCTCTCCCGCTCATCTCTCCACCATAGCGCCTAATGTCACACCAGGCTCCTCCCTTGTTTATTTAGTGAGGGTAAATCTGGGTTTTATTAGTTAAACAGAAAGAATGTTCAACAAGCTGATGCTGTTGTTAGCTGCGGAGGAGTCGGGACGACCCCACGTGTGACAGAGTAGAACTGTCCCATGGGGTTTCTAGACTGTCGTCTTTACAGAGTGGGCCCTGGTGGTACAGTGGTTAAAATGCTGCACTGCTAACTGAAAGCTCAGCGGTTCTAATCCACCAGCTGCTCTGCAGGCTAATTCTGGGGCCGTCTATTTTCATACAGATTTGCAGCCTTGAAAACCCGATGGGGCAGTTCTACTGTGTCCTGTAGGATCATCTGGAATCTTCATGGAACAGCTGCATTGTTTGAACCACCAACCTTTCAATTAACAGCCCATTGCAAAGCACTGGTACCATCGGCAGGCTCCCAAAGAAATGCTAACAGTGTTCTTAGGCTGGGTCCTCCATGTCTATATCCAGATGTAGCTACAGGAAGTGGCTCACACAGTTGTAGAGGCGACAAGTTCCAAGTCTGGGGGTCAGATGACGGGCTGGAGGCTTCTCCTGACTGACGCAGCCACGGGCTGATGCACTCCAGGTCAGCAGGTCTGACGGCAGATCAGCAGGCAGCAAGGGAGGCTGCTGGCTCAAGTCTAAAGAACCAGAGGTCTGTCGATGATGAATCCCATGAAAGATTCAGACCCAGCAGAGGGCAGACCAGCTGTGCCACACCCCCGAGGAAGCTCCCTTTTAGGTGATGCTGCTCATAGCAGGTCTCCGCGTGGAGGTGACGACGTCGGGGCGGGTCTCTTCATGGAGGTGATGACGTTGTATCCGTCTTCCCTTGGAGGTGACGACGTCGGGGTGGGTCTCCCCCTAGAGGTGACGACATCGGGCGGGTCTCCCCTGGAGGTGACGACGTCGGGGTGGGTCTCCCCCCTGAGGTGACGACATCGGGGCGGGTCTCCCCGTGGAGGTGATGACATTTTTTATGTCACAATGTGGACCTGCATCATACCACTGAGAGACCTGGCCCAGCCTAGTTCACACGCAACCTTGGCCATCACACTCTTAGAATAAACACAAGTAATTTCTCAATTGTCCAACTCAACAGAAATCACTTTGACGTCTTCATAGCTGCTGGTGATGGGTTAGCCCTAAGAAAAGGCATTAACTCTTTCAAGACTGAATTGTTTTCTGCCTTGATTTTGTTCTTATTGTTGAAACCATGTGTTTTCAGTAATGCAAGGTATTTTGAATGAAATTGGGGAAAAAAAAAATATGTATGTTGATACAATGAGAGGAATACATGTGTCCTGAGGGGTCTCTAGTGCTGGGGTTGGTGAGATGAGGCCTGTTTCTTCAGATTCATGCAGACGTACAGACCCCATAAAATGACAGCGCTCACTAAAGTGGGGTAGGAGTTTCCACTAAACCAGAGAGGGAGAAAACCTAAGTGGGTGCATGAACAGTTGTCTAAATTGAAATGTAAATGGCACCCAGCTGCTGCATCATGGAAACCTTTGATTTTCAATCTTCCCAAGTCCTAAAACAGGAGCATTTTCGGAGTTGATACGTTTATCTTAGGAAGCAAAATGTTTGTATTTTAATCCTAAAATTACAGATGCCAGGAACATAAAAATAACTGAAGACTGGACCATGCAAGTGAGGCAGGGTCCCACCCAGAGCACAGTTAGTTGGGTCACAATCAGATTTGTTGTTGTTGTTTTGTACTGTGACGTCATTTCCGGAGTGACCCTGTATAGGGTTTCCAAGGCTTTAAAGCTTCGAGGGAGCAGAAAGCCTCATCTCTCTCTGACTGAGAAGCAGGTGAGCTCAAACCACCGACCTTGTGGTTCGTAGTCCAGTGCTTATCATGTGGAACCATACATTAAAAATAGTTTAAAAAACCCACAAAACTTTTATTGTGAATTGAATGATAGTTTACAGGGCAGATCATCAGTTTTACACTCATGACGTCCCTCCTGATAGCATGTCCTAAGTAAGAGAGACCAAGTCTGGCCATCCTGGCTTCTAAGGAGCATTCTGGCTGTACTTTTTTCCAACACAAATTTGTTTGTTTGTCTGGCAGTCCACGGTGCTTTCAATATTCTCCTCCAGCACCATAACTCAAAAACATCCATTCTTCTATGGTCTTCCTTATTCATTGTCCAACTTTCCCATGCATACAAGGTTACTGAACATACCAGGGCTTGGGTCACCACATCAAAATGACAACCATTCTATGGTTCAATCATTTGCCAGAGCTGAGCTGGTGGTTCTTCTGGTCTCTGCTGAGATCACTCATACATTTGTGGGCAGTTGTAGAGGGACAGTTAAGTGCATGCCTACTAACCAGAAGATTGGCAGTTTGAAGATACCCTGTGACTCATTGGGGGAAAGATCTAGTGATGTGCTGCTCTTGTAGAGATTATTGTTGTTGTTAAGTGTCATTGAATCATTTCTGACTCATAGTGACCCTGTACAGGGCTTCCTAAGAGTGGTTGGTGAGTTTGAACCACTGACCTTGTGGTTCGGTGCTACAGCAGCAGACCTGGACTCCCCTGTAAAGACTGCAGTCTAGGAACCTTAGGAGACAGTTCTACTCTGTCCCGTGGAGTCACTCTGTAGAACCCAACCAGAACACCGAACCTGAGACGTTCACACATCTGAAGATGCTCACAACTTTGTTAAGTAGCAACAAGTTTTGCCAGTAAGTGATAAACTCAGGACCGTGAAGGGCATCCACAAACCCAGATGCATTTGGATCCAATGAATAGCCTCAGAAGTCCCTTGGGGAGGTGGGCAAGACCAAAGACGTAGGTCACAAACACAAAACTCTAACTGCAACCAACACCGCTGAGCCTCAGAGTGTGATGGACAAGGGCAGGCTCAAGAGAAAGGAGAACAGCTCATTTTGTGGTGCCGACTCATGCCGGTGAACCAGAAGGGAATGAGCAGTTGAGGGAGCTATGACTAAAGCCTGGAAAAACGAATATGCACTCAAAGAAAGGAAACTAGAGCTTAAAGGCATTTTTGCTCCGTTGTCACCCACAATTGTGTGGAGAAGAAGAAACAAGATAGTTGCCCAGAAAACCCATACCATGCCCTGAAAGGAAATAAGGATGTAACCAAGCCAGGGAAAGGAGGCCATTGGATTGAGTTACCAGGGCTTAATCCCCCAGCTGGGAGAGAGCCAAGGGGGAGAAGGAGGTGTGTGTCCCTATGTGTGAAAGTAAAGCAACGCACTTCCAGCAAAGATGTTTCCTGTGTCTGTCAAAGGGCAAAGGGCAAAGGGCAAAGGGTGGCATCAGTGATAGGAGCAGTTTCACATTGCCATCAGCTAGTTTTTCAAGTCCAGGGAACATTCTAGATGGGCAAAAGAGGCAACGAGGCCAGAGTTAAATACGGACCATACAGTCAGACTAAGTAAACAGTAACTGTGAAGGACAGCAAGGCAGTGCTAGGAAGGAAAGACGTGAATCCCACCCACATAGGCAAACACCTCAGTTTGGAGAAGAATCGAGTCCTTGGTCCAACACAGCTCTCAGGTTCACGATGAGTCAATGATGAACTCACTCACTTGGGTGCGGTTTACCGGGGCAGAAGATTTGTGCCTTGGAGAGCACCAAACCTCACACGAACAGGTGCTCTGTAAGTGGGGGTACTGATGGACGTTCGATGGGCAGACGTTGTATTTCCCTTGTTTTATGGTTAAGTAACACACCAGAGAAGGCTGCCTTGCAGACTCTATAGTTTTTGGGGAAAAGCTGCACTACCCTTTAAAACATCTCAGGAGCAGAAATTGCAGTAGAATTTATGTTGCAAGAGACTTCCCAGGAAAAATGAGTGCTGTAAAAAATTTTTTAAAAAGCAAGTGGAGGTGACCACGTTCGTCACCAATAAGGGGAAGTGAGGGAAAAACAGCAATGAAGCTG
>NW_006408790.1:2702870-2706892 GCF_000296735.1 Chrysochloris asiatica | reverse complement strand
GTTAATGTTCTCCCATGTAAACGATCACATAATTCACAATAAAACATTAAAAAGAAAAAGAAAGCAACTGTATAGTTCAAACCTGGTGGTGACAAGGGGCTATGGCAGCTGAAGCACACTATTATGAATTGCAGGTTTCTAAGTACCTCTCATTTCGAAATCAAAAAATTCATAATTCTCATATGGCACCATAACTTCTTAGTGTTTCATAATAAATTTCTCCTGGTGTGATGCTGTGGGTTAATGTGCCAGACTGCAAAGCCACTTGAACTGCAAGGTTGGCAGTTCAAGCTCACCAGCTGCTCCTCAGAAACCCCATCCAGGGTCACTCTGGGTCGGAACGGACTCGATGGCATTTAACAACAAGAATAAGATTCAAAATAATGCTCACTTTGCTCAAAAAAAAAAAAGAAAAGGAAGTGGAAACCAATCTCAGGTATAATTATTTGTCTCTACTTGTCTGGAAGAAAATAGGAAGAAAGAATGAACTTCCCACCAAGGAGCTCCACAGCAGTGGGGTAAGTGGGTGAGTTTGCGATCTCTGAAGGCGCCCTGTTTAACGCAACCGTTAAAGCCCTCGGCTGCTAACTGAAAGGTTGGTGGTTCAAACCTGCCAGCTTCTCCTCAGGAGAAAGATGAGGTGGTCTGTTTCCATGGAAACACAGCCTAGCCAAGCCTGTGGGCCCGTCTTGCTCTGTCCCTTAGGGTCCTTCTGAGTAACAGTCGTCCCACCAGCACCACTAACCACCTGAGGAGGAGAAAATGACCGGCTGAAAGCAGGACAATTCTTCAGCATCGAGAAAACCTCTCCGGAAGTTTGACCCGCTTGTTGGAAAGGTTAGAAGGGCTGTAATCAGCAAGCAACTGTGCAGGCCCAGTGGTCAAACTCCTGTCCATGGATGAGGCAGATGCAGGAGGAGGGGAGGGTCCATGGTGGTCCCGGCCAACTCCCTGGCTGTCTGCCCAGTGGAGAGGGGCCCACGTTCACACCCAAAATGAATGTTTTCACAGCATAGCAGCCACAACCATGAAGTGTGGGTTTACCCAGAACATATGTAGTGTGTTTTGCTAGAATTGGGCTTTTGGCGTGGCACTTGGCCTTTGAGTTTGTTTTCATTTCAGTAGCAAGTCAGCAGTGAACAAGGAGAAGGGAAACAGAAGCGCATCCAACTGTGCTCTTGACAAAGAATGTGGGAGAAGACCACGGGCTGTCCGAAGAAGGAAGACAGCGGTCTCAGAAGAAGCACAGCCAGAATGCACTTTCAAAGGGAGGATGGCAGGACTTTGTCTCACTTACTTCCGACCCATCCACAGCAAAGACCAGTCCCTAGAAAAGTCGAGCGTCCGAGAAAATAAGGGAGACTCTCCTCTAGATGGAGGACACAGCATGAACCCCAACATGACAATATCATGAAGATGGGGCAGGGCCAGAAAACAGCTTCCTCTCAGACAACGGGGTCACTGGGAGTCAGAACCACTCAACATCCACTAACAACCACAGCAAGTCACCACATAGGTGTGAGGCGAGGCCACACCTGAAATGACACAGAGATGGAATCAGCATGGTCTTTAGTGACCTTCCCCCCAATCTGAAGGCAAACAGCAGGCTTTGAGATACCAAGCCCAAGAAATGTCGCTCGGAGGCGGGTTTTGTGACCCTGCTGTTGGATCCCTTCCCACCCATGGTGCCTTCCCATCGGGCCTCCTAGGTTACACTTCCTAAGAGAGCGGCTTGTTGGATCTTTCTCCCATGATGCCACTGGGCGAGTTTGAACTGCCAACCTTTGGGTTAATGGCCAAATGCTTAATTGTTGTGCCACCAGAGTGTGGCTGCTGATGTAAGTGAAGGGTTTGAGCACAGCTGGTAACTCCCTCCCATCAGAGATCTGGAACTCTCTTCTAGATGACTGACCAGTCCCTAGGTGGCTATTCTTGCTAAGTGTCACCACACTGGGACTCTGAAGAATTGGAGGTAACAGACCCACAAATTCACGGACCCCAACAAAAGCTTGTTGACATCCGTTTTGCTGAAAACCATCTTGGACTCAATTATAGACTTATACGTCATCACTCACTGCAGCATCCCTCACAATACCCAAAAGATGGAAACAACCAACTGTCCATACGTACAACAGAACATTATTCAGCCAAATGGTACATGAAATTCTGATAACTGTCACTTCGTGGATGGACCTTAAACTCAGCAGGCACAAAAGGACACATGTCACATGACCTCACTAGTCAAAAGCATAGAGACTAAAGTCCATTCATGCTTACCAGGGGTGGGCAAGAGTGCCACACGTGATACTGCTTAATGAGCTTTCATCAGGGTCAGAAGAAGATTGGAAACTTGGTAATTACTGATGGTTGTCCCACACAGTGATCAATATCACTGAATGTGACACATAAAAAGGTTCCGATGAAAGTGTGTCATTTTACATTTCATCACAGTAACCATGTTAGCCCTGCCCATCTGTCCTCACCGTGCTTACATGGACCTTTAGTGTCATTCTGGGAAGATTGGTGCTTTTTACTTATTTTGGCAAATAAGCACTTGGAAAGAAATGTCAGGGAAAGATGACAAGGGTTGTGGCTTGTCCTACTAGCATGTGAAGGAAGGACAATGGAGAACCCTATCCCCCAGCTGAGTGCTCGCTGCTGCCTTAGCTTCTCATAGACAGGGTTCAATCCCACAACCCAGACACAGATCCCATAAACGGGACTCAGATCCCACAACCCGAACACAGATCCCATAAACGGGACTCAGATCCCATAACCGGGACTCAGATCCCATAAATGGGACGCAGATCCCATAACCGGGACTCAGATCCCATAAATGGGATGCAGATTCCATAAACGGAACTCAGATCCCACAGCCGGGACTCAGATCCCATAAACAGGACTCAGATCCCATAAACGGGACTCAGATCCCATAAATGGGACTCAGATCCAATAACCGGGACTCAGATCCCATAACTGGGACACAGATCCCATAACCGGACTCAGATCCCATAAATGGGACTCAGATCCTTCCGTGTCCTATGAGTCCTGTTTATTAAAATATTAAATACATGCTACTGTACTGCCAACTGCCCTAAAAAAGGGGTGAAATGGACAAGTTCCCCTTTATCACTAGCTGTGTGGTAAGGGTCACTATGACCCCCAACTCCCAGTGGGAAATGGGTTCAGGTCTCACATTCCTACATTTCTGCTCCTTGTCACCAGCCAACTCCAGGCAAAACTGACCCTTCCCATCCAAAGTAAAGTCAGACTTCACCTCCAACCACCCTGCTAACACTAACACACACACACACACACACACACACACACAACCACACACATATAAAGAAAACCATTGTCATTGAGCCGAGTCTGGGGTCTTTCTCATCTGGCTTTATTTTCATGGATTCACACTGGAGGAGGCTCTAAGTACAAATGCCTGGCGCCAGCCCTAAGAATCCGTGTGCTCTGTGTCAGTTCTGGGGGAACGGTCTTGTCATCGACGTTTCTCTGGGTCTAGAAGGTTCTCAGCACTGGGAACGTGAGTCCAAAGCATGCACCCCACTCCCTGCTCTTGTCTCTTGGTGGTAGGAGGTCCCTCCCTCTCTGCCCCCTCACTCTCCTTATGCAGCCGCAGCCCAGGGAAACTCCCCTTACAAGCGAGGTTAAGTGGGGTGTAAGATTAATGGGTTAAGTGGGTTGGCCCTGTGTATCCTTGCTCCTCTTCTCTTTATAAAAAGGAGCCCTAGTGGTGCTGTGCATCAGGTGCTGGACTGCTCATCAGAAGGTTGGAAGTTCAAACCCACCAGCCGCTCTTTAGGAGGATGGGGAGGCTGTCAACTCCTATAAAGATTTACAGTCTTGGAAGCTCTATGGAGAGCAGGCACGGGGAACCTTTTTTTCTGCCAAAATTTATAAAATTCGTGGGCCATACAAAGTTATTAAATTAAAAATTAACCTGTTGAACAAACAAGATGGCGGATCGGGTGGACGTATAGCAGAGAGCTCCGCCAACAACAACA
>NW_006408790.1:2696229-2699440 GCF_000296735.1 Chrysochloris asiatica | reverse complement strand
CTGTGGGTTAATGCACTGGACTGCAAGGTTATTGAACTGCAAGGTCTGTGGTTCAAGCTCACCACCCGCTGCTCAGAAACTCTATGCAAGGTCGCTATGAGTTAGAACCAAATCGACGGCACTTCACAACAACAATGTGAGCTGGAACTCTGGTTGTCTCGGCAGGGCGAGAACCAATGATTTTGCAGACCTTATACGGCCCATGGAACTGACTTGACGGCATTTAACAATAATAACATATACGGCCCTTGGGTCGACGTTCCCACCCCCCACTGTAGGGTCGCTAAGAGTCAGAATCAATTCAATGGCAGTGGCCTGGCCTTGGTTTTCTGTGTCTAAGTCCCATTGTAGCTTCTTGAGGACATTTGCTTTTGCTGGAATCAAATGGCCCTATATGCACATAGAACATGCTCATAATAAACTTTATGTTCAAATTTCAGTGCGTTTTAGTTATTTTTTAGCAAAGTCAAACAATAGCTGAGCTGAATTATTAAAGAACTTAATAATTAAGTTGAGCTGAATTATTAAAGAATCCTAATTAAGCAAATAGTTGCTTAATTATTAAAGAACGTTTTAAAGAGCAAATGCCTTGGGCATTTTGCTCTTGTACAGAATTACCCACATGCTTCCACAAACAGCCGTTCCAAAGGCCGGACAAGACCCCTGTTTTAAGGTCAGTCTGTGATGATTTCAACTGTTCTTCCTGAAAAGGCTGAACACCCAAGGGTCGTTATGTAAACACTAGCATCTCCCTGTTTCCATGGCAACACATCATTGTGAGCAATAAGCTGGGGTACAAGACTTTTTGGAAACAATTCTTCCTGGAAACAGTTTTTACTTTCTAGTCAGAATTGTTGCCCCCATTTGCAAAGCAAATACACTTCCACCAATTTCTATTACTGACTTAACATACTTCTGAGTTTTAACAGCGTCTATCTGGTAGCGTACTAGTTACGAATCGGGCTGTGAACCACATGGTCAGCAGTTCGAAACTACCAGCTGTTCCACGGGAGAAAGATGAGGTGTTCTGCTCCCGTAAAGGTTTACAGCCTCAGAAACCCTGTACAGGGTCGCTATGGGTTGGAACTGACTCCATGGCACTTAACAACAACAACAACCGTGAGGACAGAAAGGAGCTCTGGTAGCGTAGTGGTTATGACTAGGGCTACTAACCTCAGGGTCAGCAGTTCGAAACTACCAGCAGTGCTGTGGGAGAAAGATGAGGCTTTCTGCTCCCATAAAGATTTACAGCCTCAGGGAAACCCCGTGCAGGGTTGCTTTGAGTCGGAACTTACTTCACGGCACACCACCACCACTACTGTGCACACAGAGCCCTGGTGTGGCTCTGTGGGTTAATGGCCTGGCCTGCAAAGTCAGTTTGAACTGTGAGGTCAGCGGTTCAAACCTACCAGCTGCTCCTCAGAAACCCTGTACAAGGTCGCTATGGACCAGAACCAACTTGACACTTAACAACAACAACACTGAAGACTTACACAACACTGTGGCAAAATGGTACTGCTACAGAATAGATGATTTTGACCAAATATAAAAATGAGCTGTGTCATCTCTCTTCATGAACTTCAGGACAGGAAACCGTTTAAGAAAGCTTGTTTTGTTTTGTTTTTAACATGGGGCAGCAGATGACAATCCAGTCTCAGAGGGGTAGGTTGAATTTCCGGCATTGCGGAATGACACCTGAATCCGACCGAGCCTGCTGACTAGCTGTGAGGATGATGTAAACTCCCAACTTCCATTGCACATCAGTAAAAATGAGGTCCTAATGGCACCTCCCAGGGACACTGCTGAGGTGACAGCTTACATCCAGTGACAGAGGAAGAAGAACAGAAAGGCCCAGGGCAGACAGCCAGGTGAAGAAGGAAGCAGAGAGTCACATGATGTGTCCACATGCTAAGGGCCTCTGGGAAAACAATGATAACATGTTAGCCATTGTCGTGAGAACTGTGTCCTCACACAGCACGGGTGGACTTGGCCAAGCCAGGATTCCAAGTATTACATGATGACCCTCTGTTCTGTGACATAATTTTATCCTGAGTGTTACAAAGCCTCACTTCTATGATGGTTAACAACGCACCCTGGTGGCACTGTAGAATAAACACTGGGCTGACCACAACGTTGGCAGTTCAAACTCACCAGCTCCTCCGTGGGAGAAAGATGAACCTTTTTGCTCCCATAAAGACTTACTGCCTCAGAAACCCCACACAGGAGTGTTATGTGTCAGAATCCACCAGATGGCACTGGGTTTGGTTTCCAGTTTATGAAGCTAATGAGGAAGGGTAGATCTCAAAATGTTCTTTTTGAAGATGAAAGTGAAGTGATTCCTCTTCAATTTGTCGTTCCCAGCACACTAAACCATGTGATTGTCAGATTTAAAATGACTCATACCAGTCCATTTATGCTCACTAATGCCTAAGATATTGATCGATCTTTATGCCTTCCAATTTATATTTGACAACTCCTAATTTTCCTAGATTCATACTTTGTACATTCCATGTTCTGATTATTAATTGATATTTCCAGTTGTTTCTCCTTATCTTGAGTTGTGCTCCATCAGCAAATGAAGGTTCCAAGCTTTCCTCGATTCGCGTCATCACAGCCAACTCTCCTTTGAGGAGTCAGCTCTTCCTCAATCCTATTTTGAGTGCCTTCCTGCCAACCTGAGAGGCTCATCGTCCTGCAACATATCTGAAAATGTGCCGCTTCTATTCATAAGGTTTTCATTGGCTAAGTATTCAGAAGTAATCGCCTCTCTTTCTTTCTAGTCTGTGTTAGTCTGGAAGCTCAGCTGAAACCTGTCGACCATGGGTGACCTAGCAGGTAGTTAAAATACAGGTGACATATTCATCCATTCACCATCTCTATGTACCAATGTATCTATCCATCCATCCATCAGTCCATCTGTGGATCCATCCATCTATCCATCCATCTCTGTATATCCATCTATCCATCCATCTCATAACTTGTCTGTCAGTTTGTCATACTGTGGTGCCTTGTGAGTTGCTGTGATTCTGAAAGCTATATCATGGGTATTTTAAATACCAGCAGGGTCACCCATGGTGGACAGGTTTCAGATGAGCTTCCAGATGAAAACAGAGTAGGAAGAAGGAGAGATGAACTACTTGCAGATATTTAGTCACTGAAAACCTTATGAACAGCAGAGAAACACTGTCAGATATAGTGCCAGAAAATGAGC
>NW_006408790.1:2684758-2694744 GCF_000296735.1 Chrysochloris asiatica | reverse complement strand
ACAAAGAACAAGACACCAGGAATTGATGGAATAAAAATTGAAATCTTTCAAGAAAGTGAGGCAGCACTGGAGACACTCACTCATCTATGCCAAGAAATTTAGAAGACAACTATCTGGCCAACTGATTGGAAGAGATCCATATTTGTGCCCGTTCCAAAGAGAGGTGACCCAATGGACTGTGGACAGACAACATTAGACAATATCACCGATTTCCCCTGCGAATAAAGTTTTACAGAAGTTAATACAGAAATGGCTGCAAGCATACATTGACAGAGAACTTTCATAAGTTCAAGCCAGATTCAGAAGAGGACGTGGAATGAGGGATATCATTGCTGATGTCCCATGGATCCTGGCTGAAAGCAGAGAATACCAGAAAGATGTTCACCTGTGCATTATTGACTATGCAAAGGCTTTTGATTGTGTAGCTCATGAGAAGCTATGGACAACATTGTGAAGTATGAGTATTCTGGAACACTTAATTGTGCTCATGAGGAATCTGGACATGGACCAAGAGACAGTTCTTCTAACAGAACATGGGAACACTGAATGTTTTAAAACTAAGAAAGGTTTGCAAAGGGTTGTATTCTTTCACCATACTTATTCAACCCGTATGCTGAGCAAATACTCTGAGAAGCTGTGTTATATGAAGAAAAATGTTGCATCAGGATTGGAGGAAGACTCATTAAACAACCTTTGATATGCAGATGATACAACCTTGCTTGCTAAAAGTGAAGAGGACTTAAAATACTTACTGATGAAGATCAAAGAGCACAGCCTTTAGTCTGGATTGCATCTTAAGGTAAAGAAAACAAAAATCCTCACCAGTGGATCAATGAACAACATTCTTATCATTGGAGAAAAGATTGAAGTTGTCAAGGGCATCATTTTTCTTGGATCAACCATCAACATTCATGGAAGCTGCAGTCAAGAAATCAAACGACGTATTGCGTTAGGTAAATGTGCTGCAGAAGACCTTTTTAAAATGTTGAGGAGAAAAGATGTCAGCTTGAGGACTAAGGTGCGCCTGACCCAACCCATGGTATTTTCAATAACCTCATATGCATGTGAAAGCTGGACAGTAAATAAGGAAGACCATAGAAGAATTGATGCATTTTCATTATGGTGCTGGAGAATATTGGAAGTGCCATGGGCTGCTGAAAGAACCAACAGATCTGTGTTGGAAGAAGTGCAGCCAGAGTGTGCCTCAGAGGCCCGGATGGCCAAACTTCATCCCTCTTACTTTGGACATATTGTCAGGAGGGACCGGTTGCTGGAGAAGGATATCATGTTTGGTAAGGTGAAGGGTCAGAGAAAAAGAGGAAGACTCCCAACAAGATGGATTGGCAATGAGCTCAAGCGTGTCAACGATTGTGAGGTTGGTGCAGGACTGGGCAGTGTTTCGTTTTGTTGTGCAGAGGGTCACTATATGTCAGTATTGACTCAATGGCATCTAACAACAACAACAATCCATCCATCATTCCATCTATGGATCCATCCATCTCTGTATCTCTGTCAATGTACCCATCCATCCATCCATGGATCCATCCATGGATCTACCTATAGCCACCTGTGGGAGTTAGGTAACATTGCTATGGCAGAAGTACCACAAGTGGGGGGAGAGGGGCTTTAACAAACGCATCTATTCTTTCACAAGTTAGATTAGCAATGTGGGTCTCAGCCATTGTGCCACCGGGTCCCCTTACAGATGGACAGGACACGTTTCTCACATTCCGTGTGTTTCTGTAGCATGGCTGTCTAGTCTCATTGTCTGAAAACTGGTCATCTCTCAGAGAGCTGTAACTGCTAGCCAGGAGGCCTTGTGGTGCAGTGGGTGCGCACTGGACTGCTAACCAAAAGGTTGGTGGTTCAAACCCAGCATCTACCTCATGGAAGAAAGATGAGGCAGTCCGGTTATGCCAAGACGGCAGCCTTGGAAACCCTCCGGAGAAGTTATGTCTGTCATAGAGGTCAAGTTTGTTTGTGGGGTTTTCCGGTCTCTGTTAGCATACCTGGACGCTGGAAGGAAGACTGGAATGAAAAGAAGTGGGAGGGTCCACTCCTCTTTCAGGAGACCACACTGAAAAGCCCCCTCCCGCTGCAAAAAGAGCATGAGGCAGGGGCCGTGGGTGCTGCTGGCCTCTTCCCAGGTGGCATTGCAGCCTAATCCCCACAGGACTGGAATGCAGCCATTGTTGGCAGCCGGCTTCATTACAGACCTCTTTACAGAAGGGAGCCTGCGAATCACAATGCCCCCCAGGTGTCTGCAATGGACCCCAGGTACTGTTTGCAAAGGTCTTTGAAGGACCCTAAACCCTACTCCATTCGGCCTGTTTTCTTTTGTCCTTGACAAGCCCAAGGCTTTAACTTCTGGCATCTTGAATTTCATTTGCTTCATGTCTCCTCCTTCCCGGGGCTTCTGAAAGTCGGCTGTTTTCCTCCAGTGTGGGTCCTCCACCCTTGTCTGTTCTGCCCCCGTCACGGTGGATTTGGGGCGTCTAGTTGTTTTTAATATAAGATAATGTTGGTCTTGGCACAAAGGCCCGTCAGAAAGGAGACCCTCCCAGCTCCCTGAGTGAACCAGACCTAATTACAGACCTCCCTTCTCAAGGAGCCTTGGTGGCACAGGGGTTAAGCACTTGACTGCCAACAAAAAGATCATGGGTTCGAACCCACACTGTGGGAGAAAGATGAGGCAGTCTGTGGCTGTAAAGATTGCACCTTGGGAACCCGACAAGGCCCTTCTCTGTCCTGTAGGATGGCTCTGCATTGGCATCAGCTCATCAGCAATGGGTTTATTCTGCTGATTGGACATTATTACCCTAACTCTGTCCTCAACCAGCTGCCTTGTAAAATGACTTTTCCCAATATTATGTTTAAATTCCTGGCTGGGAAGTGTTCTTGCATAGCGAATTCTCAGGGAGCTCAAACAATGAATGCAGAGCTCCTTGTCCATGTACCAGCTCCAAAGAAAACATTTGCTTTCTTTCCAACATGTGCGTCTCTTGTTTCAAAGGCTAGATTTTGCTGATCTCTTCCAGCCCCTACCACTGTCCCCAACCTTTAGAAAGGCCAGGACCCACTGGCCATCCTGGGCAGACTCAATTTTCAGAAATCAGCAGAGGAAACCCAGCTTCTGAGATTGACGGTTCTCAGCTTCCAGCTTGGGTCTCTGTCTGCCCCAGGACTCTGCGGATCCCAGCGGAGAACAAAGTCGCCTGGTGTCAGAGTATTAGTATTAAGTAGACGAGGCCTTTCTCTTACCTCCCAGCCGCACTGAGAAAAAGCTGGAGAAAAGAAATCTAATCTCCCCCTTGCACCGTGCCCCAGCAGGAGCGATAAATGATTACAAATGTCTTATTAGACCGAGTCCACTGGATATCACGTGGCTTTTCCAAGAGTATTATCCTGCCTACATTGCTAGGAAAGGACTCCTGGTGTGGCGTCCTGGGATAAGCACTGGACTACAGGGTCAGTTTGAACCTCAAGATCAGCGGGTCAAACTCCCCAGCTGCTCTTTGGAAACCCTGTATAGGGTCACTATAAACTGGAACTGATGCGACGACACTTAACAACAACAACATCATTAGGAAAGGCCAGCGTCACTCTGCCTTCAGAGAAAAACCAACCTCCTAGTCAGGTGGTGGGCGTGTGTCTCCTGTCCCCTTCTCACCCTCTGTCTCCAAGCTGGACCATTTGCTGCTAAGAAGAGAATAGAGGCTCTTTCCAAAGAGGGGGCACGGGCAAGGGGAGGGAAGTCGGGAAAGAGCAGAGCTAAGCAGGGGACTTGTTGCCATTAGCACTCCCATTTAGGAACAGGAGAAAGCAAAGAAAAGCGCTTGCAGGACAAACACAAACACAACACAGCAGACTAGAAGTGTGGCTGTCAGGGTTACCAGGCGACCATGAGCTGTCAGAGCGTCCTACCTCCCAGGTGTGTTCCTGACCTTCTGTGGGGTGTGCATGTTTCAGTGATTTACATTTTGGTTTACCTGAGACAAACCTTTCAGATTCATTGACAGCCCCTCAGTATTTAATGATCTTTCCAGTTCACAGCTTCCTGCAAGAAACACTAACAGTTTCATTCCCTGCTTACTGACACGTACCTCCCTCTAGTTTCCTCTCAGTTTTTCTTGTTTTGTTTTTTGTAACATTTTGTTATGTTTTTGGTGAAGGTTTACACAGCAAGTTAGGTCCCTGTTCAACAATTTCTACCCAACATGCTCAGCAACATTGGTTATGTCCTTCACACTGTATGAAGCGTCTCATGACTTCCTTTCTGGTTGTTTTGTTTCTGTTCATTTAGTTTCCCTGCCCCTTTCATTCTCATCTCGGTTTTAAAGCCGTGTTGGCCATTGTTTGTTTTAAAGCGGTACAGTACTCACTGTTGACAGTCCTAATTTTAAAGGTCAATCTGTTACTTAGCTACAAGGTGACCTCAAGGACACGTTTTGGTGAAAGATTTAGAGTTTCATAGGGCCATAGTCTTAGGGAGACCTTTAGTCTTAACTGGTCACGGAAGTCTGGATGTTTTAAGAATCTGAAGTTCTGGTCCACATTTTTCTCCCTTTCTACCAACGTCTGGCTACTGAGACCTGATCAGAAAGGTTGGTCTCTGGTCCCAGTTCATACAGACCATTAGTCCTGCGGACCAGTGTCTTCTCTGGGTCTTTGATGCCCTTCTTTCTCTTTTGATCCTAACTAGCAGAAACCAACAGCCCTATCTTAGTTTCCACTTTGCAGCGTTCGTTCTTGCTGGGGGGCCCCTTGCAACATAAACACTGCTGCCATTTTTGCACCAGAGATGTTTAAGAAGGTGGTGCGGCTTTTCTGAAAACCCTAGAAACCCTGCAAGAATGCCATGTCTTCTCCCAGGTTTTATTTAACCCTAAAACTAGGGAAGATGCCATTGCGGAGGAGCTGATCAAAAGGGGGAAAACACAGAACAGACTTTCAAATCCTCACGGAGACTGGATCAACCTAGAAAACTACTACCCTGAAATCATCTTTAAACTTTTCACCTTAAATTTAAAATGTCCCCTAAAGTCTTCTTAAATCTACAGGAGCTTCGTTTCACTAGTCAAGAATGTCTGCCTTGAGCAGATGTATATTGGGTCAAAGCAGCGAGGGCACCCCACAAGATGATCTGGGAAACCTGGGGGCAGTGAGTTTTATTAATGGGAGGGAGACAACTCAAAGAAGGTAATCAAAGTCACTGAACTTTTCATGTAGAAACCGAGGGATTGCACATACTCTCAACAAGAACAAAAACACAATAAAGGTGAGCACGTTCATCACCGATAAGGGAAAAGCAACGTCGATGAGGGAAAAACAGCAATGAAGCTGCAAGCTAAGCCCTTGTTGTTGTTGTTGTTGTTATGTGCCGTCAAGTCGGTTCCGACCCATAGCGACCCTGTACAGGGTTTCCGAGGGTGTAAATCTTTACGGGAGTAGAAAGCCTCATCTTTCTCCCACGGAGTGGCTGGTAGTTTCGAACCGCTGACCTTAAGGTTCGCAACCCAATTCGTAACCACTACGCTACCAGAGCCCTACAACATTCAATAGACTTCTGTGAACCCGGGTGGAGACCTGGTTAGCCAGCAGTGTGGCAAGACCTGGGGACTCTTGGGCCCAGAGTCAGTGACATAGTCACAGAGGACTAGAGTAGAGAGTGAAGCGTCCAGCTAATAAGAAGAGAGGGTA
This sequence comes from Chrysochloris asiatica, assembly GCF_000296735.1. Classification (NCBI taxonomy): domain Eukaryota; kingdom Metazoa; phylum Chordata; class Mammalia; order Afrosoricida; family Chrysochloridae; genus Chrysochloris; species Chrysochloris asiatica. Next base: position 2,689,044 of record NW_006408790.1, on the reverse strand, counting down.
TAAACACAAAAACACTCACATTTGCAGATAATACCCACTTGACCTGGCTTCAATGACTGGATGATCAGAGGTCAACCAGAAGAAGAAAGAAGAGGAAAAATGAGTAATCTGATACAATGTGATGAACTTGACCTACACCTATGGAAGCAGTAGCTCAAAGAGGGAACAAATCCTTACAGCAAGAATCATTCCCACCCCCTCCATACACAGAGTGGACAAGGATGGGCAACTTGGACATTGGCTACCCAAAATGGCGGGTGGGGGGCTACAAAGACAAGAAGTGACTGGCTTACAAGCTTTCAAGAGGGAACTTAGATCCAGAGGGCATGGAGGAAGGTAGAATCTCCACGGAGTAATATCCAATCTGTCTGGGTGGGGCTGATGATAGGAGATGTGGATAGGTCTCTTGTGATACAATAGTGAATAATTGTTATCAGGACTGACTGTGAGGGTTGGAAATGTAAAGGTAGATGTTTTGTAGCAAAAGGAGGGGAGTGATTAACTTGCAGTCTAGGTGCTGGTCTGACTCTCATGGTTCAAGAGCTCAAACCAAGTAGAACATCTTGGGGACAACCAGTCATATACCACATTTTTATGCAAATTATGCATGCGTTTTACGTTTGTTTGCCAAATGTGCCTCACCCTGTAAGATATTTTCATAAGCACACTATGCTACAGTGTAAAGATACGGTTTTAAAAACGTGGTACACTTACGGAAATACCTCGCAGGGGGAGGGCAGAGTTGGCAAGCAAATGTAGGGTGTGTGTAGTATTGTTGTAAAGATGCCGAAATTCGGGGGGAAGCTGATTTGGGTCCTGACACTTCTAGACCATTGTGCATTCTTAGCCCTCACCCAGCTTTACTCTGTACCTCCTGATTCGTCATAAAACAAATAAACAGACTGCTTCGACGCTTGTGGGAAATGCTGAGAAATGAATATGAAAACAGTGAAACCCTGAAGGCAGTGCGCTTGTCAGACTCATTCCTCATTAAAAAACGAAATCTAGACCCGTTCAGCAAATGTGAGCTTCAAAACCAAAGCTCAGGAACAGATGCCATTAAATATAAATATGTATGAGGACCCACCCCAAAGATGCCGGCCGTGCTGTTTTACCTTCATGAAGCAAATGTTTCAAACGTGACTCTTACAATGTTTGAAGCCCCTCAAAGGCAAGACTCATTATTGCTACTGAAATAAGCGGCTAAACCCTTTGATGTTTCATGCAGGGGATTGTTTTTCTCAATGGGGTTAAAGAGCTCGGCTGCTAACCAAACATCAGCGGTTCAAACCCACCAGCTGCTCCATGGGAGAAAGATGGGCAGTCTGCTTCCCTAAAGGCAACAGCCAAGGAAACCCAATGGGGTAGTTCTACTTGGTCCTGTGGCCTCGAGGATTTGCTAGTACAGGACACCTTTTACGTGCTGCCCTTTGGGATGTTTGCAGAGGGGAGGTTGTGGCCACCCCACCTGGAGCAAGCCTGTTAGAGGGTCTTCCCAACAGCATGTGTGCAATGCATGTCTCTGCCCCATGTTCACCGTTCACACAATATTTCAAACTTTTTCATCATACTAGTGCCTACTTCATGAGCTTTTGGTGTGGCGCTGTAGGATCAGCATTGGACTGCGAATCACAAAGTTGGTGGTTCAAACCTACCAGCTGCTCCTGGGAAACCCTAAACAGGGTTGCTATGAGTCGGAACCAGCTCAAAGACTCTAAACAACAACCGATCTGTGTTGGAAGAAGTACAGCTAGAAGGATCTTTAGAAAACACGATGGCTAGATTTGGTCTCTCATACTTTTGGACATGTTATCAGGAGAGACCAGTCCCTGGAGAAGGACATCATGCTTGGTAAAGTGGAGGGTCAGCGAAGAAGAGGAGGACCCCCAATGAGATGGACTGACCTAGTGGCGGCGCTAATGAACCAGGTTTAGCAGGGTCTGTGAGGTTGGTGCAGAACCGAGCAGTAGTTCATTTTGTTGTGCTCAGTGTAGCGAAGAGTCGTTACCACCTGGATGGCAGATAACAACAACAACAACGTCTTCTAAGAAGCCAGGAAAAAGGCATGTGGCTGCACTCCTTGTTTCTGTATTTCACTGTGGTCATCTTAAAAGCCTTTTTTAAAGAGTTTTCCATTAAATGGGTGTATGATGATTATAATGTTGTTGTGGTTAAGTGCCGTCGAGTCAGTCCCGACTCATAGCGACCGTGTATAGGGTTTCCCAGAAGCAGCTGGTGAGTTTCCACTGCTGACCTTGCCGTTGAAACCAACTTTGCAGTCCAGTGCATTAACCTGCAGCACCACACCAAGACTCCCACTATTATTATTGTTAGGGGCTGTCAAGTCAGCACCGACTCACAGCGACCCCATGCACAGCAAAACGAAACACTGCCCAATCCAGGGCCAACCTCACTACTGTTGCCACGCTTGAGTCCATCGATGCTACCACTTGGCCAATCCATCTCATTGGGGGGTCTTCCTCTTTTTCCCATTATTATAAGAGGAGCAAATTTAACTCATGCTTTCAAAACATTGACTTGGCTTATCCATCACGTGGACTCTGGCTCATGAACCCTTACGTACAGAATGAGAAAACGCCACCCGGTCCTACATCATCACCAGCAAGTCTGAGTCCAATGCTCAGGGTCCCGTCCACCTCACTGGTGCTCTGTCTGGTCAAACCTGATGCTGTCCACCAGGGACCAATTCCTCCTGCGGACTCGTGCAAGCACATGAGTCAGCCAGCGTTAGGCTGTGGTCCTGGGTTTCCGTTGCCAAGACCACCAGGTCTTTCTTCCTAGGGTGTCTTAGTCTGGAACCTTCCTGAAGCCTGTTCACACCGGAGCAGCATACCACCTTCACTGACAGACGGGGTGCAGTAACTGGTAATGGAGCCTGGGAAAGGAGGACTCTATGTACCATGAACCCCTAATACATACCTACCTGAAGTCTTCACTTAATGCACTGACACTTCTGGGTGGAGATGCTGTTACGTGCATTGAGTTGGTTCTAACTCAGAAAGAAACCCTGCCGGCCCTGCCCCATCCTCACCATCAGTGTCATGATGGGCCCTTGGTGCAGCCACTGGGCCAATCCATCTGTGAAGTGATTCCAGCTTTGGGAGACAAGTCCTGGTCTGCTGCAGTGTCTTGGCTGGACGCCACGTCTCCAGTCTGTGTGCTGACCCCACCCTGCACCTGGCTCTGAGGTTTCTCAGCACAGGGAGACAACGAGGAAGACCTCCAAGGAGGTGAAGCTTAACAGTGGCGGCAGCAGTGAACTGAAGTGTAGTAACGATTGTGAGATTGCAGCAGAACCAGGCAGTGTTTCACTCTGTTGTACACGACACAACCACAACAGCCCATCCCCTACCCACACTGGTGTTGCTCTGTGGCCCCCAGAACCTGGAAGTGAAAGCCAACGGAGTAACTCAGTCTTCCGCAGAACCCCCATCTGTCGGCCACACCTGGCAGGTGTTATCAGTCGGTGGTCACCTGGTCTCCCTGATTAGCACAGATGTAAAGACTCTGCTAACGTAGTGGTTACGAATCAGACTGCTAACCTCAAGGTTAGAAGTTCGAAACTACCAGCGTTCCAGGGGAGAAACATGAGGCTTTCTGCTCCCGTAAAGCTGTGCAGCCTCGGAAACCCTGTGCAGGGTCACTATGAGTCAGAACTGACTCCACGGTACTTAACAACAACAACATAAAGACTGGATGAAGGCACATGGCAGCTGGACTTGAGGATGAATCACAGAATCAATCCGCATGGACTAACAAGACGCCACAATGTCAGACATTTATTACAGCGCTCTGGCTGTCCTGGGCTGATCCATTCTCTGCTTCCCTGACCTGGGACTAGGCCTATCTCTGGACACTCCCAGGCCTGGGACCACCCTGCCTGCAGGGCCCAGGCAGTGTGGTATACAGGCCATCATGGGGGCCTGTGCACCACCCACTCCCTAGGGAACACCCCCCACCCCTCCCCACACCCCGCCCAGCTAATTCAACCTCAGTTTCGGCTTGCCTGCAAGGTGTTTGCTGAGTCCCAGGAGTTTCCTCATAGCTTGGGGCACCCCTTGAGGATGAGCAGAGAGTCCCCCCTCTATCTTCCCATCATGCTTTATGCAGAGCGAAGGGGTCATGGCGGGGCAATTGTTAAGTTCTCAGCTACTAACCTAAAAGTCGTTGGTTCAAAGCTACCTAGTGGCTCTGCAGAAGCGAGACCAGACCATCTGCTTTCATTAAGATGAGAGTCTAGGAAACCCTGTGGGGCAGTTCTCCTC
>NW_006408790.1:2681948-2683998 GCF_000296735.1 Chrysochloris asiatica | reverse complement strand
GCAGTTCTACTCTGTCACACGGGGATGCCGTGAAGTAAAATACATTTTATGGCAATGACAATAACAACAATAACAACAATAAAGTCACAACCAGGCTTTTGCCTCAAGTGAGAACAGTTTGGACAAGTACGACCACAAGGATGCCACACTGATTCAGGCAGCAATGGACCTTCTCCAACTTCTCTTCCTATCTGAAGCATTCTGTGAAGTTAAGTTTCTCCCCTGCTCAGCCTCCTCTGGTGACCTCAGGCCTCCTCGGCAAGGCCTTGGCTGGAGTTTCTGAAACCGCTGCTGACTGTGAGCGGTACAGATGTCTGTGCTGTCATAGCCCAGCGCCACTCCCCAGCAAGACCCACCCATTCACAGAGTCAAAGCTCAGTGAGAAAGATCCACACAGTGGGGAAGCTCCAGGGTAGCTCTGGGCGACCAGAAGAGGGAGCCTCCTGTCATTAGGAGAGTGAGCCAGATAAACAAACTCAGTACCGCTCCTGTGCAAGGAGTGCAGCGGTCCTCGGGGAGAACAGTAGGGGCACATGTTTGTTTCTCAAGGTGCCATGAGACCCCAGCTGGATGTGGGGAACATCTCTATTGACCTCAAGTTAAGTTGAAATGAGTGTCACTGGACCAAGGTGAGCTTGCAAAGAAATGTCATCGATCCTATACTTACTTAGAGGGGTCGGTTCCCAAGACAAGTGAGTGTCGTTAACTAACTTTAGGATTTAGGAACTAATCCTAAAGCTACCATAAGGAAGGGTGAATACCACTTTCCAACCTGCATATTTAGATCACCCTATTAAAGATTTGGAAAATTATCTGTATGAGCATCAGACCCAAGGTGTGGTATTTTCAATCACCTCATACTTGGGAGACCTGGTGTGGCACTGAGATTCACTGGACTGCGAACCAGAAGGTCAGTGGTTCAAATCCACCAGCTGCTCCTCAGAAACGCTGCAGCGACTCAACAGCACTAAACAACAACAACATACTCATGAGAAAGCTGGACAATGAAGACTAAACTGAAGAAGAATCCATGCATTTGAATTACGTTGACAAATTATGTTGACGAAGAATATTGAGTGGAGGGCCTGAAAAAACAAAAAACAGCAAGACCCCGATGGACTGACTCAGTGGCTGCCACAGTGGACCCCAACAAGGATCGTGAGGACGGTGTGGGGCTGGGCAGTGTTTCCTTCTGTTGTGGGTGGGGTCAGTATGAGGCAGAACGGACTAGACACACTCAACAATAGCATCATGGTTGTTGTTGTTATGTGCCGTGGAGTCGGTTCCGACTCATAGCAACCCTGTACGGGGTTTCTGAGGTTGTACATCTTTACGGGAGCAGAAAGCCTCATCTTTCTCCCGTGGAACAGCTGGTGGTTTCGAACTGCTGACCTTGCGGTTTGCAGCCCGATTTGTAACCACTACGCTACAGCTATAATCCCACCTGGGTATGGGTTTCTCTGCATTGTTAATGAGGCAGAATTAGTGTAGGGTGTGTTTTGAGATATAAAGGAGAAGATTAAACATCAACCCACGGAACAGAGATGGGGGAGGAGAGATGTCATAGCCCATGAAGGACACCAGAGGGCTCAGGGTCAGAAGCTGAGGAGATGAGGCCCAACTCCCAGAGTCTACAGAGAGAGAGAGAGAGAGAGAGAGAGAGCGCTCCGGTAGCGTAGTGGTTACGAATCAGGCTGTGAACCACATGGTCAGCTGTTAGAAACTACAGCTGTTCCGTAGAAGAAAGACGAGGCGCTCCTGTAAAGATTAACAGCCTCGGAGTTGGAACCGACGTCACGGCACATGCTACAGCCATATATAAATACATTTAATATATATATATCACTCATGGAAGTAGCAGTCAAGACATAAAACGACATATTGCATTAGGCAAATCTGCCGTACAAGACCTTTTTAAAGTGTTGAAGAGCAAAGATGTCAGCTTGAAGACTAAGGTGTGCCTGACCTAAGCCTTGGTATTTTCAATAACCTCATATACATGCCAAAACTAGACAGTGCATAAGGAGGACCGTAGAAAAATTGATGCTTT
>NW_006408790.1:2673247-2681848 GCF_000296735.1 Chrysochloris asiatica | reverse complement strand
CCCAGAGTCCACAGGGAAAGAGCCCCCCAGAGCCCACAGAGAGACAGCACCCCCAGAGCCCACAGAGCCCCCAGAACCCAGAGATAGAGCCCCCCAGAGCCCACTCTGACACATGGGATTACTGTGAGGCTGAATCCCTGGAGGATACAGTATCCACAAACCAACCAGCCAATAAGTCAGCACACACTAAGGTCCCATAGTAAGGCTGATTCCAACCACAGTAACATTGGCGTGTCCTGGTGTGGCACTGTGGGATCAGCACTGGGCTGTGAACCACAAAGTTGGCAGTTCAAACCTACCAGCTGCTCCTTCTATACAGGGTCACTATGTATTGGAACTGACTCAATGGCACTTCACAACAACATTATTGCAAAGGGACTCCTGGTATAACACTATAGGATAAGCACCGGACTGTTAACTGAAGGGTCGGTGGTTCAAACCCACCAGCCGCTTCTTGGAAACCTTACGTTGTTGTTGTTAAGGGCTGTTGAGGCGGTTCCAACCGATAGCGATCCTGGCTAGGGTTTCTGAGGACAGGCTAGTGGGTTTGAACTCCCGACCTTGCGGCGCCACACAGGACTCCTATACAGGGTTGCTATGAGTAAGAACTGATTCCATAGCTCTTTACAACAACAACAACTGTTGCAACGGCCCTGTCCCTAACCCAGCTGACACAACTCCGCCCATAACCGCTCCACACTACAGAACCCTGGTGACACCATGGTTAAGCTCTCAGCAGCTAACTTAAAGGTCAGTGGTTCGAACCCACCAGCCTTTCCATGGGAGATCCACCTGGGAAGCCCTTGGGGCACTTCCACTGTGCCCTACAGGGTCCTGGGAATGATGGAAGGACAACATGCACAGGAAGGACTTTAAATAGCCTCTGTGGTTGAGCCCTACCCCCAGCTGGAGGGGGAAGGAGGCCCACTTAGAGACCTGAGGGTTGGAATGTTTGACTTTGGAACAAGCCCAGCTCCTGGGAAACACCCACCTCCCCACGTGCCTCCCCAGCTACAGCTGCTATACCTTGACCCCATCACTACCCTGTGGGGCTGGACCTGTGGGGTGGCTGTGAAGTGCTGAGCTCTGCCGTCCTCACTAGCTGACCCTCGGCCACCCTATTCTTGCCCCAGAGGAGCCACTGGCCTCTGGGTCACACGTGGGTCACAGAGCCTGTGCCCAGACCCTCCAGAAACAGCCCCTCCCAGCCCAGGGACTGCGTGTCTTCTCCACATTCCCCCAACCCTGTCCCCCACCCACTGTCCCTGGGTCTACTAGCCTCCTCCTTCTCCCATTCTTCTCAGAGGTGTCTGACTCGAGGGTGAAGTGAGCTTAGCTTGGATGCTGCGTCTCTCACCAACAGTAACAGTGCATTTAGATAACCTTTGAGCTTAATTAGCAAAGACCATCTGCCTGGAGGTTCTTCAATTCTAGAATTGAAACCACCCCTGAAGTCACCCTGCAACTGAGAGTTTAGCTCAAAGACGAGGATGGTCACCCTGGAGGATTGCATTTCTTAAAGAAAAGAAAAAAAAAACCCAAAATGTAGCTATGCAAGACCCAAGGGTCAACAGCTATTCTTAAAGCTGAAAAGGCTGGGGGCCAGGCAGATGAAGTCAACTCAAGTGAAGCCACCAGAACGGATGTGTTGACACCTTGTGAGCCAAGTTTCGCCCTGGAGACTGTCCGCCTGGAGCGTTGTGCTCTTGTGAAGAACTATTTAGATGGGATCAAACAAACAAGACTAGTCACTCAAAAGGCTTGTGGGGAGCTTGTGGCACTGAGTTTATGCTGGGGAGGAACATCTGTGAAGCCAGGGTACAAACAGCTGCACAACTCAAATTAGTAGAACTGGACCGTACAGGGTGGGGGTGGTGGTGCATATTCCCAGCACTGATAAATCAAATAGCTTTATAAAAAGGTAAGCAGGTTTTCCCAGAATGATCTCTGTTCCTCCAGAGGACAAAGCTGTGGAAACACCCAGATTCAGAGCATCTGTGCGCCCTGAGCCCCAAGGAGCACTAGTGTTCTCAGCTGCTCTGAAGCGAGCAGCGCTCCCCAGGCCCGGTAATACCTACCTTTGAATACCCAAGTTTAAAGTCGGCATTCCCATTGGTCTTTTACAATTGATCTGTTTTTAGGAATGAAGCTATGACTTGAATTTAAAAGGGAAAAGGGACAGCAACAGTGACTTATTATACTGGGAAAATGATAGAAAAAAATTCACTTTCAAAAACACAGTAGGCTTGATGAAGTACGATTTACATACAATAAAATTGACCTTTTTAAACAGAGTTCGGTGACTAACATATTGTGTAATCACTACGACCACGTAATTACTGTTGCTGGGTGACAGGAAGTAGATTTGGAGTCACAGCAACTCCAAGTGACAAAGTGGAACTGCGTCAGATGATACAAGCAAGGTTGTAGCATCAGCTGTTAAGGAGTCTTCCTCCAATCCTGATGTCACGTGTTTCTTCATATGATTCAGCTTCTCACATTATCTGCTCAGCATACAGGTTGAATAAGTATGGTGAAAGAATACAACCCTGTCTCACACCTTTCCTAATTTTAAACCATTCAGTGTTCCCATGTTCTGTTCAGACAACTGCCTCTTGGTCCAGGTACAGATTCCTCATGAGCACAATTAAGTGTTCTGGAATACTCATACTTCTCAATGTTGTCCATAGCTTGTCATGATCCACACAATCGAAAGCCTTTGCGTAGGCAATAAAGCACAGGTAAACATCCTTCTGATATTCTCTGCTTTCAGCCAAGACCCACCGGACATCAGCAATGATATCTCTCGTTTCACGGCCTCTTCTGAATCCAGCTTGAACCTCTGGAAGTTCTCTGTCAATGTATGGTTGCATCTCTAAATTCAAGTGGGATATTCAAGGTCATATTTTGACTCTTGTGGACTCGTTTTCATGTTCTCCAGCTTTGATCTGAATTTGCATATGAGCAATTGAAGGTCTGTTCCACAGTCTGCCCCCGGCCTTGTTTTGATTGATGATATGGAGCTTTTCCACCGTCTCTTTCCATAGATGGAGTCAATTTGATTTCTATGCATTTCATCTGGTGAGGTCTATATGTATAGTCATCTTTTATGTTGTTAAGAAAAGGTATTTGCAATAAAAGTGTCATTGGGCTTGCAGAATTCTATCTTGCAATCTCCAGCATTGTTTCTATTACCAAGGCCATATTTTCCAACTACAAACGGCACACACAGTCCTTGCTGAACAGACAGATGAATAAGACTACAACCCTGGTGCACACTTCTCCTAATTTTAAACCATTCAGTGTTCCCTTGTTATGTTTGGTCCATGTACATGTTCCTCATGAGCACAATTAAGGGTTCAGAAATACTCATTCTCCACAATGTTGTCCATAGCTTGTCATGATCCACACAGTCAAAAGCCTTTGTGTAGTCAATAAAGCACAGGTAAACATCTTTCTGGTAGTCTCTGCTTTCAGCAAAGACTCATCAGGTGTCAGCAATTCTATTCCTCATTCTATATTCTCATCTGAATCTGGCTTGAACCTCTGGAAGTTCTCTCTCAATGTTCTGTTGCGGCTATTTTTAAATTATCTTTAGCAAAATTTTACTTGCATGAAATATTATTCTGTGATTCCCACATTCCATTGGGTCACCTCTTTTTGGAATGGACACAAATATGGATCTCTTCCAATCAGCTGGTCACACACCAAAAACCATAAAATCAGACCTGACTCTGATGTTTCACTGTAATTGCAATTTTTCTTCCCTATCCATGCAATTTCAAATTTTCTAAATTCAAAGCACGTTTTGTTTTCCCCTTATACATTCTGAATAACTTTAAAAAATAGTATTTTGTTTTTGTTTTGGTGAAGAGTTCCACAGCAGTGCAGGTCCCATTGAACAAGTTTCTACACAAGTTGTTCATGACACTGTTGACATTCTTCACAATGTGTGGGCGTTCTCATGATTTCCTTTCCAGTTGCCCCATTTCCATTCATCTAGGTTCCCTGCTCCCTAACCTCTTCATCTTTGTGTTAAAGTCACTGTTGACACTATGGTCTTATAGAGTGGATTTTTAAAAGGAGCACTGTTTTACAGGTGATAGTCAATATTTTTTTTATCCAATTTGTTATTTAGCTACAAGGCAACCTCAAGGGTTAGTTTTGGCTCAAGGTTGGAAAAGTGTTTCAGTATATTGACGAGTCCTCCAGTCTCTGCCAGTCCAGTCAGTCTGTTCTGTTTGCTTGTTTTCCATGAGTTTGAACTCTGTCCCACATTTCCTGGCCCTCCCATTCTCTCAGGTCACATCTGTTGTGATCCTGAGTAGCTTTATTAAATATCTTTTCCTAACATCCAAACCAACAAGGTAGCTCATATTGTTTAGTTAAGATAGAAAACATTAAGTGAACATACAATATTTCAACGTTACAAGACCAGGGTCAGAACATGGTGAAGAATGGGTCCCAGACAGTCTGAGGGATTACACTGTTGGAGTCACAAAAACGAGGAAGGAAATTTGGTTTCAAGGTGTTGCTACTGTTTTGAATTCTTCAGCCCAAAGGCAGAGACGTGAACTAGAGAACCCGCAAATCTCTGATGGCAGCTCTGATCCACCCCATCTGTCTTCTTGTCTGGCCCTGCAAGACAAAATAAGCCCCCAAACAACAATAAATATGGCAGATTAGAGTCCCTGGCAGTACAAACGGTCCATGCTTGTGGCTACTAACCAAAAGGTTGGAGGTTCAAATCTACCCAACGTCACCTTGGAAGAAAAACCTGGACTTTGTTTCATCAACAGAAAACCCTGTGAGCACAGTTCCGCTCTGAAACACACGGGGGTGCCATGGGTGGAATCTACTTATGAAAAATCATCCACTGAGAACCCTGTGGGGCACAGTTCTACTCTGACACACACGGGGCGCCATGAGTGGGATCTACTTATGAAAAATCATCCACTGAGAACCCTGTGGGCACAGTTCTCCTCTGACACACACGGGGACACCATGAGTGGGATCTACTTATGAAAAATCATCCACTGAGAACCCTGTGGGCACAGTTCTACTCTGACACACACGGGGGCACCATGAGTGGGATCTATTTATGAAAAATCATCCACTGAGAACCCTGTGGGCACAGTTCTACTCTGACACACACGGGGCACCATGAGTGGAATCTACTTATGAAAAATCACCCACTGAGAACCCTGTGAGCACAGTTCTACTCTGACACACACAGGGCACCATGAGTGGAATCTACTTATGAAAAATCATCCACTGAGAACCCTGTGGGCACAGTTCTCCTCTGACACACACGGGGCACCATGAGTGGAATCTACTTATGAAAAATCATCCACTGAGAACCCTGTGGGCACAGTTCTCCTCTGACACACACGGGGCACCATGAGTCAGAGTTCACCACACAGGACGGTCTTTTTAAGGACGTATCAGCAAACAAGGAGACCTGATGTGAACAAGGACTCCGCTGTGAACCTAAAGGTCGCTAGTTTGAACCCACTAGCTGATCTACAGGAGGAAGATGCTCGCTATGAGGTAAATTGTCTTGACAGCAGGAAAGGTATCAGCAAACATGAAAAATGGAGAAACATGAACAACCCAGACCTCATTGGAAGCAGCATTCATGTGGGGTGCGGATGGCTGAGGGTGTGTTGTGGAGATTTTGATGCAGAAAACAGCACTTTGGGGCACGTGAAGCACACAGCAGACACAGCAGGAGGTGTGTGCTCAGGGCACAGCCACCACTTTGAGGGTCTGCCGGCATGCTTCCAGTTCCGGGTGCCCGATGCTGTGGCTTCAGGGAAGGGTCAGAGCTCAAACACTTAGCCACTAGTATAAGCTCATTACCACAGAGTCCATTCTGTGCGTAGTGACCCCCCAGCACAGAGCAGACATGCCCCATAGAGTTTCTGAGACTGTCACTCTGTGTGGGGACAGCCTCATCATTCCCCAGGGAGCAGGTAGGTTTTGAACTGTCGACCTGTGGTTCACAGCCCAATGTCTAACCCAGTCTTGCAGCAGAGCTCCTGAGAGGCAATATTGATCCAAAACCAAAGAGGAGAAGACTGGGAGGGATGACGACCTGGGACAAATGTGAATGGGGACCCAGGAGGAAGTGGGTAGAGCAATGACACAGGTTCCGGAACAATGTGTGGGCCAACAAACTGTACATCTGGAAGGCTAAGTTGTGTTGTCGGTGTTCACCTAAAGCACAAGAAAATTGTAAAAAGGCAGTGAGTGTGCCCAGCATGGTGGTGGGTGTTGTTGTGAAGTGCCCTCAAGTCGGTTCAGATGCGTGGCACCTCGTACAGGGTTTCTGAGGGGTGGCTGGTGGGTTGGAACTGACAACATTGTGGTTAGCAGTCCAATGCTTATCACCTTACAGCTCCACACCAGGACGCCTCCAGGAGGGTAGGGTGGGAGAAAAGGGCCAATGACCAGCCAGCTGGCCCGGCTGCAAGGGCAGGCCTGGAAACACAGGGATTGTCCACTGAGGGGTCCCTGCAGTGAGGACAAGGTGGGGTGGGGCTGTGGCCATGAGCCAGGAGTGCAGTCCCTTCCAGGAGAGCAGAGGGGACAGGCTTCGACAGGTTATGTAGGACCAGCCCAGACATCTGGTGAGTCCTCCCCCAGATGCTGGCCCTGAACACACAGGAGGAGCAGAGGGCATGGGCAGGCTGAGAACTGAGGGAGGAAGGCAGGGCGAGGGCCCAGGGGTCCACACTTCTGCTGTGTCCATGCCGGTGATATTTCTGGAGGAAAATCATCATGACACGGAGCCACTGCGTGACTTCGAGCTCAAACCACAAAGCCAGACCTACTGTCGTCCCATGGATCCCAACACAACAACCCTGAGGACGGTTTCCCAGACTAAACTGGACAGGAGCCAACAACCTCACCTTTCTCCTGGGGAGTTGCTGGTGGGTTCAAACCGCTGACATGTGGTTAACAGCCCAATGTCCCACCACTGTGCCACCAGAGCTCTGAGCTAAGTTGTTATGTGCCTTCCAGTTGCTTCTGACTCAGCCATCCTGACTAGGGCTTCCCAGGTAACCCTCCTTTAAACAGAAAGCATTCGCCTGAATGAGGTGGAGCAGTGATAGTTCAGGGGTAGAATGTTCACCTTGCATTCTAGAGACCACGGTTCAGTCCGGCCAGCGCGCCCCACGTGCCCACCAGCTGCCTGTGAGTGGACGCTTCTGTACTGCTGTGTTGCTCAACAGGGCTCGGGGGCGGGGTGCTTCCAGACTAAGACAGACTTAGGAAGAAAAGCCTGGTGATCTGCTTCTGAAATGTAGCCAAGGAAAGCCCTATGGATCACAACAGATTGCTGACAACTGACCTCGGAGCACTGATTCCTTCTGATGTGCACGAGTCGGGGAGAACTCCATGGTCTCAGACAATCAGGGGCAGTTACTGCCTTCGTGCTCAGAGCCCCCAAAACCACAAGGGTCCGTCAAAGGTATTGCTACAAAATCTTAGAAACCTTTATGAAACACAAAGATCAAAATGTGAAGTTACTGTTTGTCCACACACCCTCCACTGAGGTCTGTACACTTCTGAGCGAGGGAGCCCATCTTTCTAATCCTTCTCGGAAGACTTCTGTGTTCGTCAGATGATAGTTTTGGCATCCTCGGGGGACTCAAATTATGTTTCTTAACAACATTCTCTGAATTTGGGGAACAAAAAAGAAGTCTGATGGGGCATGGTCAGGGCTGTAGGGTGGACGAGGTGAAGCTTCCCAGTGAAATTTCACAAGACAGCCCTGGCTCCCGTCAAACAATGAGCAGATGTGGAAAGCAACTTTCCTGGCCTTTTCTTACCAATGTACTTTCTCCACCTTCTGGAAACTTCTAATAAGTTCCCACGATCATTCTTTGTCTTTTGAGAAAATCTAGCAAAACGACCCATTGGGAACCTCAAAAGCACAGTGACCGTAACCTGAGCTGACCTCTCAGCCTGGAGTTGAACTGGCCCAGCGGATGCCCTCAGAAGGCGCCCTCTGGATTCGAGTTTTGGTTGAAGGTTCCCTATGGCGCCAAGTGTATACCTGAGAGAACTTGTCTGCTACTATCCACTGACCGCAGAGACCTGTCAATCCTGAGACTACAGCGACCACACACCTCAGAGGAGGCCAGCTCTCAAGAAATTAGGAACTTCTCAAGTACCTTCCCTGAGTGGGGAGACCTAACTCCTGCTCTCTGGGCAGCCCCTATTAGAACAAACCCCCGTTCTCCCTGCTCATGGTAACTTGTCTAGTGGGTCAGGACCAATCACAGCCGCCCACCTTGTCCTCCAGGGGTTCCTTTCCATCCGATTTTAAAGATACAATGATTCTCTCATCCAGTGTTACATCCTTCCCTCCGCTTGCTTCTTCTTGGTGGGTCCCTTTCCATCCCCTCTGCCTGCAGGCCCAGGCTGGACCACCCTCTCTGCCGTCACTGTCTCCCTGGGATCCGGAGAAGACACTCCCAGGATTCTGATACGACTGCTGAGTGCGAGCCCACGACCTCCCTGTGGGTTCCAGAGCGTCCACCCAGAGTGGGGCTGAGGAGGAAGGAGCCCAGTCCCGCCCCGCACAGCCCC
>NW_006408790.1:2660438-2672234 GCF_000296735.1 Chrysochloris asiatica | reverse complement strand
CAGTCCCCTCCCCCCACGCACAGCCCTGCACCTCTCTGGCACTGCAGCCCCGGCCTCGGCCCCAGCTTGCCTCCGGCGCGGACAGGGCGACAATCCCCATGAGCCCGGAGGCGGCAGCTTCCCAGAAACACAATTAGGTCCTTCCTTTGCGAAAGAAAACGATATGTTGTATCGTGCAGGTGGTACTATTTGGGGGAAGATTTTTATGTGCAATTTAGAGTGCAGTTCTCCACAGGGCTCAGACTGAAATAATCAGTTTAATGTGCGTCTGCAGCGTCCTGTGGCCAGGCGCTAGGTGAGGGCAGATTTACACACGCAAATCAAAAGGAAATAGCGGGAGCTGTCTTCTGCCACATTCCAGGATAACCGGCGTGAGCGCCGTGGAGGGCGGTCAGCCCGCTCCCCGCGCCTCTCAGCACTTTGTAGACAGCGCTGGAGCCAAAAGGAAACCGGTCCAAGGTGCTTGCTTGCATCTGTTCCAGAGAGGTTTTTATTAACAGGGGCACGTGTAAACAAAGGCCACATAAACGGGAAGACGTCTGGCAAGGGGGTGGGGGGCTGCCCATCAAATGAGGTGTAGGGAGGTTTATAGGAATTCCTGAGTGCCTGCTGTGGTTCAGGAAAGGAGCCCTGGTGGCGCTGTGCTTAAGCACGTGGCTGCTAACTGCAAGGTCGGGGATTCGAACCCACCAGCTGCTACTCAGGAGAACGATGAGGCTCTCTGCTTCCTTAAGGATTCATAGCCGTTAAACCATTTGTTTGGCTTGGTTTTTTTTTTTTACTTTGTTGTCAGCTGGACTGCAAACCACAAGGTCGGCAGTTCAAACCCACCAGCTGCTCCTTGGAAGCTATCGGGTCGCCATGAGTCAGAACCAACTCGATGGCACTTGACAACAATTAGCATTGGGTGTGGAATCCAGTTGTGGCGTTGGATAAGCACTGGACTGCAAGGTCGGCAGTTCAAACCCACCAACCACTTCTGAGAAACCTTAAAAAGGGTGGCTCTGAGTCTGAACCAACTCAATAACACTAAACAACAGTATGGTTCCAAGGAGTGCTGAGGCTGCCAACTGCAAGGTTGGTGGTTCAAATCTACCAGTTACTCCTCAGGAAAAAGATGAAGTTGTCGGCTTCCAAAAAGATTTACAGCCTTAGAGCCCTACAGAGCAGCTGTGAGCTGGAATCACCTCAGTGGAAGTGAGTCTGAGTTGGGGTTTTGGCTTAGTATGGTTTCACAGGAACCCGGTGTTACAGTGGTTTCCTTAAGACTAGGAAGAAAGACCTGGTGATCACCTAATGAAATGAAAACCCTGTGGATCCGATCTGCAATGGATTATGGGAATGGAGCTGGATTGGGCTGAGTTTTATTTTCATGTTTGTTGTTTTGCCAATTCAACAACAGCTAAGTACCACGCTATGGTTTAGGGACAAATATCATACTAAAATGCACATTGTTCCAGACGCTCAACTGTCAAATAAAGACTTGTTGATTTTATAAGTAATGGAGTGATTTTATAAGTAATAACCCACTGAACGTGTCTGGGGGGGGGGGCTACACCCATAAACAGGAACTCCCCAACTCAAGCAAGTTCAACACACAGTCTACAATGCAGGACAGTAATCAAAACAGAAAAGCATGTTGGTGTTATCCTGTGGCCCCCAGAAGGAACGGGTCAGTGTGAACTGAGCCCAGGCAGATGGACGGAGCACACGCAACCCCACGTCTCCGTCTTCAGAGCAGCCGACATCGTTCCCCCTCTGGCACGCAGCATGGGATGTGAGGTTTGGATTTTCCTTCTTCTGTGCGTTCTGGAGCAAAAAGCATCCCTTTACCCACTGCGATGGATTCATCCTGGAGGTTTGAAAGGACGCACACCCCCTCCGTTGCCAGGGCGAAGGCCAGCTTTCTGCACATGTGTTCCCATTTACCAAGGGGGTGGGGCATTCCACAGGGTGGAAAGATGTGGGGCATCCAATGATTACCCCATTTGTCTCAGAGGGAAAAGCAGAGAGGGAAGGAAAATCACTTCATTATGTGGTGATCCAACGCAACCTGGGGTGACCAGGCAGTGTAACTGCATTTTTCTGAGACGCTAACCTTGGGGTGCCCTGCATCTCCCGGGGTGTGGCTGTTGGCCGTGGAATTTGGAAACAGCAGGAATTGGAGAACAGAAGTTATATGAAATCTACACTTGCCATTCCGCACTAAGTTCTGAGGCTAGGATCCCCTTGCATGCATCAGGGTTCCAGGAGGAGGAAAAACAAAAGTATCCAATGGACTGTAAAACATCCACCACACTCCAACTCACAGAGACCCTGTCGGACAGAGGAGATCTGCTCCTTAAAGTTTCTGAGGCTGTAAATATTTATAGGAACAGACTGTCTGCCCCATGGTTCTCCTGAGGAGTAGCTAGTGGGTTTGAACCACCAACCTTTCAGTTATCAGCCCAGCACTTAACCCATTGCCCCGTTTACCATATGAGAGGCGTGTAGCTGCCCTTCTGCCCACAAGGTAGCCTGCAGTGTTGATGTCGTGGATTGAACTGGTCCCTCACCACTCCTGCAATGTTATCAGGAGCGCTGGTGGCTCCGAGGTTAAGCGCTCTGCTGCAAACCCGTCAGAGAAGGGTAAGAACTTATGGTAGTCTGTTTCCATAGAGATCACAACCCTGGATGTTCCCCGGGGCAGTTCCATTCGATCCAAGAGGGTCTCTATGAGTTGGAATTGAAGGTGGTATTTATAGCTCTTCGAAGATATTAAAGAGGCTGCCAACTGCAAGGTTAACAAGCACAAGATACACACTACATGAAGATCGCCAAGGAAACTGGAAACAGAGGCTGAAAGGGGACGAGGACCTTCCCCAGAGCCCACAGACAGAAGCTACCCCTCGAGCTGGTACCCTGGTATTCAGGTGTCTAGCCTCCAGAACGTGAGAGAATACATTTGTTTACGCCACTCCCTTATGGTCTGTCTGTAACACAGAACTAGGGAACTGAGAGAGCAAACCGCTTCTTATCCCAGGAACCGTGTTCAAAGGGTCTAGTTAGTAAGTGGTGGGCCATGCTCTTTTCTGTTGCCCCTTCCCAACAGGTCCCTAAAGCGTGAGCTGAAGGTGCATTTAGCATCCGAGGATAAAGGCCACAGGCTCTCCATCCACAGCCAACACCACAAACCACAAACCTACAGCCACAGAGTCGATTCTGACTCATGCTTACCCCACAGAGTTTTTCAAGGCCGTAAATCTTTACAGAAGCAGCTTGGTGGGCTCGAACGGCTGACCCTTTGATTAGCAGTCAAATGCTTGAGGACTGTGCCCCCAGGGGTCCTGTTAATCTGTTCTCTATCAGGTAAGAGTCCTCGTGTGGCACTGTGGGTTAAGGCGCTGGACTGCAAAGTCAGTTTGAACCACAAGGTGGGTGGGTAGATATTCACTGCCCCCCTGGGACCCACCTGGGTGACTACAAGGTCGCAGTTGTGAGGTGCCATCCAGTCGGTTCTGACTCAGAGTGACTCTGTGCACAACAAAACGAAAGCCTGCCCCATCCTGAGCCAACCTCACAGTTGTTAACACTTAAGTCCATTGCTGCCACTGTGCCAACCTACCTCATCAGAGGGCTTCCTCTTGTTCACTGTCCCTCTACTTTACACACCATGCTGTCCTTCTCCAGGGACTGGTCCCTCTTGATGACATGTCCAAACTTTGAGAGACAAAATCTCACCCTCCTGACTTACAAGGAGCATCCTGGCTGCACTTCTTCCAACACAGACTGGTTTGCTCTGGCAGTCCATGATATTTTTAATATTCTTATCCAACACCATAACCCAAATGCATCGATTCTTCGACGTTTAGTCTTATTCAAAGGCCAGCTTTCACATGCACATTAGTTGTTGTTAAGTACCATGGAGTCGGTTCTGACTCATAGTGACCCTGCACAGGGTTTCCAAGGCTGTGAATCTTTACGGGAGCAGAAAGCCTCATCTTTCTCCCGCAGAGCAGCTGGTAGTTCACATGCGCATGAGGCTACTGAAAATACCATGGCCTGGGTCAGGTGCACCTAAATCCCCAAATTGATACCTTTGCTCTTGAAGATTTAATAAAGTTCTTGTGCAATACATTTGCCCACTGCAATACACTGTTTGATTTCTTGACATCTGCTTCCTCGAGTGTTGATTGTGGATCCAAGCAAAATGAAGATTTTGACAACTCCAATTTTCCCTCCGTTTATCATGATTTATTTATTGGCCCAGTGATGAGGATTTTTGTGTTTTTTGTTCATTGAAGTGCAATCCATACAGAAGGCTGTGGTCTTTGATACTCATCAGTAAGTATTTTAAGTCCTCTTCGCTTTCAGCAAGCAAGGTTGCATCATCGGTATATGGCAGGTTGGTAACGAGTCTTCCTCCAATCCTGATGCCACATTCTTCTTCATGTAACCCAACTTCTCAGATTATTTGTTCAGCGTACACACTGAATAGTATGGTGAAAGAACACAACGCTGGAGCACACCTTTCCTGACTCACATCATTCAGTAACTCCTTGTTCTAACAATTGCCTCCTGGTCTTTGTACAGGTTCCTCACAGGCAAAATGAAAGGTTTCGGAAAGCCCATTCTTGGCAATATTATCCATAGTTTGTCATGATCAACACAACTGAAAGCCGTTGCATATTCAATAAAGCACAGGTGAAGATCTTTCTGGTGTTTTCTGATTTCCATCGAGATCCATCAACATCAGCAATACGATCCCTCATTCTACGTCCTCTTCTGAATCTGGCTTGAAATTCTGGCAGCTTCCTCTTGATGTATTATTGCTGCAGCTGTTTTTGAATTATCTTCAGCAAACTTTTACTTGCAGGTGATGTTAATGGATAACAGTAGACACTGGCTAATGATAAATTCCTTTGTCAGCTCTTTGACACACCTTTGATCTGCTGTGTAAGAAGTTTGGGGTCCGAAAATTATTCATCTTCTCATCCTCTTATGGGTACAAGACCCTCATCCAGGGAAGCCAGCCCCATTGCTGTTGGCTGAGGTTCATTCCGATTTATAACAACCAATGTGACTGAGAAGAACGGCCTCATGGGAATTCTAGGCTGTCATCTTTATAGGAAATCACCAGACCTTTCTCCCTTGGAGTTGCTGGGTGGGTTCAAACTGCCAGTCTTTGGGTTAGCAGCTGAAAACTTTACCCTTTCCATGACTCATGGGACAAACAGTACCCACATACATTTTCCACTTCTGGGATTTAGTGGGTAGCTGTTATCCCACTTTTAGTGCATACTGCCATCTGGTGGTGGGACTGTGTAATTGTGCGAATCTGAAAAAGGAAAATGGGCCTCATCCCATAAACCCCTGCACCAGAGACCCCTCGGGACATATGTGTCCCACTTATTGTATCAAATTCATAAACAAAAATTAAACCCATTGCCACTGAGTGGGTTTCATTTCACAGACGGTCTGTATAGGGTTTCTAAGGCTGTAAATAATTACAGGATCAGACAGTCTCATCTTTCTCCCACAGACTCAGCAGGGCTCTTCATCAAAATCCATATCCCCTCAAAAACATTTATTTTCATTTCATTCAAAATGTCTTAGATGACTGAAAACACATGATTTCAACAAAAAGTTCAAAGCAGGAAATAATTGGGTCTTGAAAATGTGAACTGTTGTAAACCAGACCCCTTCCCTTAGCTCTAAGTCCCCCTAACGCTTTCTCTCTGGTCTGCCCCAGAGCTAGGGTTATCATGTCATTCCTGTTGGTACCAGGACACCCCACATGGGCCACCGTTTTCCCTTCACATGATGTGGGGGAGGTGGACCGGGTGCTCAAGCTGTCCCCAAACGTAGCCTCTGCAGCGTGTGGCAACGCCAGCTGCTGGGATTCACTTTTCTTTGAAGTTTAACAATGTTTTCTCCTGCTACTCATCGACAGGTTCAGGAGAGAGGGAATGTACAGGAAAGGGGAAGTGGGGGCAGGAGGCAGGCATGCCTCTCTCAGGTCTCCAGGGCCACTGTAACAGAAATACCACAGGGGGGAGACTTTAGCAAACAGAAATGTATTCTGGCACAGCTAAGGAGGTTACAAGTCCAGATTCAGGCCCCTAGCTCTAGAGAGAACTTTCTTTGTCCACACCAGAGGAAGGTCCCTGTCTCCTTTTGGTGTCTGTGAGTCTGGCAGCCTTTTGGAGATGGCCAGGTGTGTTGACATCTGTCTTTCCCTGGGTCCAAGAGGTTCTTAGCACAGGGACCCTGGGTCCAAAGGACATGCTTCAGTCTTGGGTCTTCTTTCTCAGGGGTGGCAGGCCCCTGCCTCTCTGCTTCTTCTCTCCTTTAATCTCTTGAAAGATCAAAGGTGAAGAGCACATCCCGGAGATGCTCTATGGGGCAATCCTACTCTGTCCTTGAATTGCTATGAGTTGGACTTGCTTTATTGTTGGTGCTGTTAAGGTGTGACTCCTAGCGACCTCTCATATAACAAAGGAAACACTGTCTGGTCCTGCAACATCCTCACAACAGTCGCCATGTTTGAGTCCATTGATGCAGACACTGTTAGTTCATCTCACTGGGAGTCTTCCTCTTTCTCTCTCCATGACCTGCCGCTTTATCCAGCATGATGTCCTTGTCCTGGTCCGTCCAGTTGGCGTGTCCTCGCAGTCTCCACCTTCACTGTTCAAACAGCAGGATGCTGCATAGCAGTAACAGCCGAGTCCAGAACACCCAGTGGAAGGTCAGCTGTGGCCAGCACCCTTCAAGAGCCCCACAACCCGGTGTTCACCTTGGTGCCATTCCTGCCCACATTGTGTCACTAGAATATGACAGAGGATGGCATGCCAGCTCCGAGATCAAGCAATGAGGACTGAGGCCCCATCTTGGGGTGGCTATTGGGGGAAGGCAGCTGCCAGGTCCTAAGTCCCATCAGGCAGCCCATGAAGAGGCCCACAGGGCCCTGATGCCCACCAGCAGCCACTGGGGTGGGCTCAGAAGCTGACCCTTTATGTTTAGCCAGCCTCCGTCGTCAGCAGCCTGTGTGACACCTGGCCGAGCTGTTCCCAGTCCCTGTCCCATAAGACTGTAAGAGAACCCGTACCCACTATCTCCAACGGCTGAGCTTGGGCGTTATTTGTTACTGGCAGTAGACTGAGACTTCTGACTTAACATTCAGTTCTTGAAAATTGCTCTTTACTTGCTTATCCTCTTGACAAGCGTCTGCCATCAGTTCAACTCTGACTCATGGTGGTCGTGTGTGACAGAATGGAACTGCCCCTAGGGTTTGCTCAGCTGTTATCTTTGTGGATTGCCAAGTCCCTCTCCCGAGGAGCCAGTGGGCGGGCTCCAGCTGCTGACCTTCCAATAGGTTCTCAGCAAGGGCTCGAGCTCGGAGCCTCTGCAGCTCCGTTTTAGTTCCCTGTCGTGTTGTAGTTAAGCACCATCGAGTCAGTTCTGACACATAGTGACCCTGCATAGGGTTTCCAAGGAGTAGCTGGTGGGTTTGAACTGCCAAACTTCAGTTAGCAGTCCAGTGCTTACCCTATGGTACCACACCAGGACTCAGGTTGATGTTAAGTCAATGCCAATTCATATCCAACAGAACAAAACACTTTCGGGCCTTGCACTCTCCTCAAAATTGTTCTCTGTTTGAGCCCATTGCTGTGTTACGGTGTCAGTCCATTTCGTTTGGGGGTCTTCCTCTCTTTCATTGACCCTCCACTTTACCAAACATGGTGCCCTTCTCCAGGGACTGGTCCCTCCTGACATGTCGGAAGTGTGAGAGACGATGTCCCATCATTGTTCCCAGTAAGGAGCAATCCAGGTAGGCTTTCGCTGCTTGATGTTGCCATAACGCAGCCACCATGACACTTTCTAAGCTCTGGTATCATCGTGGTTACTAACCAAGCTGCTAACCTCAAGGCCAGCAGTTCAAAACTGCCAGGTGTTCCATAGGAGAATGGTGGGGATTTCTGCTCCCGCAAAGATTACAGCCTCCAAACCCCGTATGGAGTCTACATGCGCCAGAACCAGCTACACAGCACGCTGCTGCCACCGGCAGCTCAAGAGGCTAGAAGTCTTGGCTGAAGGCCTGGCTCTTGGGGCAGAACTGCGCTCTATGAAGTTCAATGGCCACTTTCTCAGAAGTCAATGACCGGGACATTCTTTGGAAGTACCTCTCGTTAGACTCAAACCTCGAACATTTCTGTGTGCAGTCAAGCACATTAACTGTTTGCATCAGCCACGGATTCCCATTGGAGAGAAGTAACCCCAAACAGTGGCCACATCGGTATTCTGACAACCAAGACACCTTCCTATGTGGCTAATTCCCTTCATGAACAATGGCCTCCTTTGCTGGAAGACCTGAATAACAAGTTGGTTCCCACATACCACCACTGAACATTTTGATCAAAAATATTACAGGAAAACCCTGAACAAAGGGGGAAAATACAGAACAGAATTCAAATTCTCATGGAATCCAGACTTTCTGGAACCATGGAGGCTGGATTAAACTCCCAAAACTATCGCCCTAAAATAATCTTTAAATGTTAAACCAAAAATATCCCCTGGCGTCTTTTTAAACCAGACTGTAATTAAAATGTCTGCCTTGAGCTTTAAAAAAAAATTCCATCTATGTGGCGCTGTGGGCTAATTCGTCAGATGGCCAAGTCGTCTGAATTGCAAGGTCGGTGGTTCAAGTTCACCAGCTGCTCCTTGGAAACCCTATACAGGATGATTATGGGTTGGAACCGACTCAAGGGCACTTAACCATCTATGGGGTCAAGGAACTTTGATAGCGTAGTGGTTACAAATCGAGCTGCTAACTTCATGGTCAGAAGTTTGAAACTACCAGCTGTTTCACAGGCGAAAGATGAGGCTTTCTGCTCCCATAAAGATTTACAGCCCCGGAAACCCTATGCAGGGTCACTATGAGTCAGAACCAACTCCATGGCACATCACCACCACCACTACCATCTATGGGGTCAAACTGACAAGAGCAACTCGAAAGGGTCAACAGGAAACTCGGGGGGTGGGGGTGGGGAGGCTGGTGGGAGGCAGTGAGTTTATGTCCACGGAGAAGGAACCACTCAGAAAAGGAGGATGAAGATGTCGTCAGTGCCGCTCAACTGTACATGTAAAACTGACGGCTTGGTGTTTTGTGGTGCACATTTTCAACAAGAAGAAAATACAAAATAACTTATTAAAACAAAATGAAAGCTAGCAATCTGCCTTTAACTGACACGGTGAGAACGTCTTCCTCCTCACACTGCAGAGACCCTTCCTGTCCTTCACACTCCAGAGCAGGTCAGCAGGTTTATACTGGGTTCCAACCCAACCACGTCAACAGTCTCCCTCTGGGGAGAAGTCTCCTGGTGAAGGTGTCTTCAACCCATGCTGTCTTCTGACACCCCAGCATGTCACCTGGATGTAGGTAGAGTCCCTCCCTCACAGTGTGAACAAGGGGACAGCTCTGAGGGGCTGGCTTCTCTCCCTGCTGGGGGCAGTGGCCCCATGGGTTCAGACTTCTGTTCTGACTCTTGGTTTTCTCACATTCTTCGTTTAAACACAGCCTGCCTTCTATCTCTCTTCCTTGTTTTTGTTTCTGACCCCCCTCTGTCCCTCTTCAATGTAATTGTAAAGTGGAAACACATGACAGAAATCCTGTGTTCCTCCTCCGAGTCAGCTGCACCTACTTATTCAATTTAAACTGGAAAGCTAGTTTACAAACTTTCAAAAAATCAGTGCTGGGCCAGGGCAGAGCGCTGTATAAACACAGGGTTCATTTCATCTCTACTTCTCTCCTTTCTTTCCCTCTCTCCCTCACAAATTACCTTCCTCGTTAAAACCCAGAACATATGCACACACATTACACGCATACATTTTCTTTCTGGAAGTTTCTCCTTCCCTTCGAATTCTGTGACAAAGTAAACGGGTCTTGAACGGAAGTGGGGAGTTCTTAAGACGGTGTCCCCTCAAACTGTCAGGTGACATTAGTGACATCATTCAGCACACTCTCAGATTAAAAGGCTTCAGGCCGAAGGTTTGCTCGTTAGAAAAGTTAGTAAGTCAGTAAGGGAATTCAGCTTTCTCTCTAAGAAAGATCTGCCTACACTAAACAGCTTTGTGAATGGCTGACCCTAACCTTGGTCACTTGTAGAAGGGACAGGAAGGCAGCTTTGGAAAATAGGGCCAAGAACATAATTTCTGGGAGTTGAATTGCTTGTAAATTGGTACAAGGGAACCCAAATAAAACAACTTAGCCCTGAAACACTCTGGAAGTGAATTTAAATTGCTTTATCCTAAAATTACCAGTGTGTGGTGATTTGACACCAGCAGCAAACCACAGCACTGTGACTGCACACATCTGGGAACAGAATGACCCAACTATCCCAGTGACCTAGACTTTGTATGTGCAGACACCCTGGTGACACGATGGTTAAAGCACTCAGCTGATAAACTAAAGGTTGGCGGTTTGAACCCACCTTGGGAGAAAGACCTGGTGATCCATCTGTTCCTGTAATTATGACAGCCTGGAAACTCTGACCCCGGGGCTACTAGGAGCACCCACCTCCAGCTAGTTGTACGGGGCAGGGTGTTGATGTCACAGAGACCCCGTGGTGACTCTCAGTTTACACCCATTTTACAGAGGAAGAACCAAAGGTTGAGGAACTTGCCTGAGACAAGCTCAGCAGGTCAGTGGTAGAAGGAGCAAAACCAGTCAGGGGAGAGGAGCGAATCTACTTCTGAGTCAATGAAAACCTTATGACACTGAGGCAGGTTTGCATGGGCTAAATGGGACAGAGGTAAATAGTGATGCATGCTCAACCTTGAAACAACAGGGCTCTGTGACACAGGGATTGAGGCATAATCTATTGGATAAAAGAGGGGAAATAATGTTAAGATGCTTGACTGTCTTATGAATCTTGTTTTCCCTTTCCTACTATTGTAAAATAGACACTTGAGTGGGATAGAAAGGAATATCAGGAAACATATTCGGGAATATCGGGAAACAAACAGAAAGTTTGTAAGCCCATCTTCAGCCTATAACTGATTGGAATACCTAAAAGGGGTTCTAGAACTTTCCCGGTGAAATAGGCTTCTGTGGAGTCTTTGCAGTGTATAGGACCTTAAGTGGAATCCTGACTCCCATCCAGAACCTTCTGAGGTGGGACATTCCCACTAGAAAACACTTGCAGATCCCCCAGGAACAGCTAGAACAACAGAAGATACTTCTTGAAAGAAAGATCAGCAGAAAAAATACAAAACAAAAATGGTAGCCTGGCTACAACAAGAACAAGCAAGTTGTTTGCCGGGGAGCCATCAAGGCAAGCAATCAAGTCCCTTCAGGACAAGCCCTCTCCAAGACTGAAACTCAAAGGGAACACACGAGCAAGCACCTAAGATTGCTGGTGACCATGTTGGTCAGCTGGTGAGTGGAAAAGGGGGAAAGGCAGCAATGAAGATATGGGCTGAGTTTGACCATGTTCATAGACTCCCATTGACCTGGAGA
Organism: Chrysochloris asiatica; assembly: GCF_000296735.1. Classification (NCBI taxonomy): domain Eukaryota; kingdom Metazoa; phylum Chordata; class Mammalia; order Afrosoricida; family Chrysochloridae; genus Chrysochloris; species Chrysochloris asiatica. The sequence goes on along the minus strand of NW_006408790.1, from coordinate 2,660,737 downwards.
TGAAAGAGAGAAGAGGAAAGACTAGTTGGTCTGAAGTGTGGTGAGACCTGAAAACTCCGTAGCCCGTGGACAAGGACATAGCCACAGAGAGCTAGAGCTGAGACTGAAGCATTTAGCTGATATGAAGTGAGGGGAGACGCACAAGCCTCGATGGCTTGATGATCAGATCTCGATTAGAGGAAGATAATAAATATTTTTTTGACAAAGGAAACAAGTGTAAATTGTTACAGTTTGATGAGCTTAACCTATACTTATGGATGTAGTAGCTCAAAATACCAACTGAAAGGGAAGGAGTCTTC
>NW_006408790.1:2609006-2659993 GCF_000296735.1 Chrysochloris asiatica | reverse complement strand
TAATAACTTGTAAAAGATACAGAGGGAATAGAAGCAAATACTGTTGCATGATCATGCATAGAGGAGATTGTAATCATTGCAATGAAACGATGAATGTAAAACTAATGTTCTCCCATGTAAACGATCACTCAATTCACAATAAAAACTCATAAAGAAGGAAAGAAAACCTTACGAACCGCTGAATATTGTCCCGTATTGTGTTGGAAGATGTGCTCCTCTGTTGGAAGGCACCTACAATACAACTGGGGGAGAGTTGAGTAAGAACGGCAGGGCCAGCACTTGACCTGTACTCTAAGGTGACCACCTCCAGCTTCAGTTACCCACGGTCGACTCCTCTGAGCCAGACCTGCGTCCACTCTCCAGCGTTCTCTGCAGTCCTGGTTCCAGTTGTCCCTCCTGTGGCACTCTGACTTTGATCACTCATTATAATGGACACTCAGAACTCACAGAGAATACCCATGGTTGTTGTTATGTGATATCAAGTTGGTTTTGACCCACGGTGACCCTGTATAGGGCTTCTGAGGAACTACTGGTGACTTTGAACCGCTGACCTTACTGTTCAAACTGACCCTGCAGTAAAGTGCTTATTCTACAACACCACACCAGAGTATTCCTAGTTATGGGTACTTAGGGAAGCTGTGGTTATAGTTAGGTATCACCTAGTCGGTTCTGACTCATAACAACCCAACAGAACAAAGCACTTGCGGTCCTATGCCATCCTCACAGTTGTTGCTGTCTCTCACTGGGGGTCTTGTTGGCCCTCCACGTTACCAAGCATTGATGTCCTTCTCTAAAGACTGGGTCTCTCCTAACAACATGTCCAAAGTAGGAGCAATAAAGTCTCCCCATCCTGTCTTCTAAGGAGCATTCTGGCTGTACTTCTTCCAAGACAAATTTGTTTGTTCTTCTGGCAGTCCATAGGACTTTCAATATTCTTCATCAACATCACAACTCAGATGCATCAGTTCTTTGGTTTTTCATGAAATACTGATGAAGATCAAAGACCACACAGCCTTTGGTATGGGTTGCACTTCAATGTAAAGAAAACAAAAATCCTCACCACTGGGCTAATAAATATTGTCATGATAAATGGAGAAAATATTGAAATTATCAAAGACTTCACTTTGCTTGGACCCACCAGCAGTGCTCATAGAAGCAGTAGCCAAAAATCAAATGATGTATTGCATTAGGCACATCTGCTGCAAAAGACCTCTTTGAAGTGTTAAAGAATAAAGATGTCGGTTTGAGGACTAAATTGCACCAAACCCAAGTCACAGTATTGTTGATCGCCTTGTATGCAGATAAGGATTAGGGAAGTAACAGGCTACAATTCAGAATCTGCTTAGGATACAATTCCCTCATCAACCAGGACGCCTCTTCTCAGCCATGTCCACAGGCCCATCTCTCTCTGTCCTTCAGTCTCAGCTTGATGGCCCCTTGGTCTCTGCTCTCTCAGTCAAGTGTTACCACCCACCCCACTAGGCGCTGGGCCAGCAGCCCCTGCCTGAAGGCACTCAGCTCTCTGCTTCTGTGGACCGGGAAGCTCATCACTGTGTCCTGTCACTCTTGGTTCTGTTGCGTCCACTGCTTCTCCCCACCTCACCGTCTCTGCCATCACCGCTGTCTCCTGTGTTGAGGAGGTTCTGTGCTGGGATCTTAGGTCCATAGGCCAATTGGCTCCTGCCTCTGCGTTCTTTCTTTTTTTCAAAAGTTTTTATTGTGAATTATGTGTTAGTATACATGGGTGAACATTATCTTTATATTCATCCTATCGTACTTGGTTTCATTGTAATGATCACAATCCATCTTTGCCTGCTGATTCATTCTCAGTAAAACCATTATCTCCTGTGTCCACACTAAGGAGAAAGGAACCCAACTGTGCCCGCTGAGGCGCTGTCTGGGGCACAGCCTACAAACAACATTGCTGAATGGTCCCCGAAGCACCTCCTCCAATTATCGCTGATAAAACTATCTTGTTGTTGTTGATAAGTGCCTTCGAGTCAGTTCCGATTCATAGTGACCCTGTACAGGGTGTCCAAGGAGCAGCTGGTGAGTTCAAACCAACGACCTTGCAGCTCAAACTGACCTGATGGCCTAGTGTTACCCTCCATCACCACCCCAGGACTCCTATATAAACCTATAGCTCGACTGAAGTCCCAGTGAGCCCCAAAAGGTGAAGTACAAATCGTGACCCAAGAAGAAGTATGTTGCACTCCAAAGTACGGCTTGGTTTTTCTAATCTGTACAAATAGAAACCAGGAGAATACGTGTGGGAATGGGTGTTAAGGTGTGGGATAATGGTGCAAGGCTGGATTCTTTGGAATTGACTGGTATGGGCACATTCAGCACAGATTCTTCATCCGTGTTTCAGTTCGACACTCTAGGAGAGGGTTAGAAGTTCATCTATTTTTTTCATGGGAGCATGGACTGCATGGTGAAGTACCAGATCTGCCTTGGTGTGCAATTAAGGAAGGAATCCAAAGTCTTCAGAAAGTTGGTAGGTTAGAATGGATTTGTCAGGATAGACCCATAAGCCCACACCTGGAGTGCCCAGAGGACACACCTGTTACCACAACAGTGAGGAATCTATTTGTGAAGGAGCCCCAGCCTCCTTGAAGACGGCGGTGATTGCTATTTTATGGAAGCTGGATTTGTCAGTTAGGACACAGAATAGGACGGACCAGACCCTGTGATTGTAGGGGCCAAGTGGCAGCACTTAATCTACAAAGACAAGGTGGGTATGGTTACAGTAATGGACAGCAGTCTGCCCGGTGTGGACTCAACAGTGCTGGCTGCTTAGGCAGGAGGTCCCTAGGAGTGAAACTGATAGGAAACCTACAGAATATTGCCTTGGTCTGCACAAGAGGAAGAATTTTAGGTCAAGTGAATGGCAGTCTAACTTCAGTTGCAAGAATAAAGATTCACAGCCCCTCAATCAATTCCCAGACTTGAGGCAGTTTACAGACACATGACCACTTGAAGGGTGGCTGGGCTCCCTTGGAAAAGGACCCCACTACATTGCTGGCTGTTAGTATTTCTTCTAGCCAAGGATCTACGCCCTTTTACGATAGTGACTGTTCACTGGAAAAAAGGAAATCAACTTTTCAGGGATGATTGGACACTGGCTCAATTTGACATTAATTCTAGAAAACCAAACCATCACTGTGACCCAGCAGTCAGAGTGGGGGTGTTTGGAGGTCAAGTTATTAGTGGAGTCTTAGCTAAGGTCCTTCTCACTGTGGACCCAGTGGGTCCCTAAATTCATCCTGTGTCGATTGCCCCATTTGAGAAAGCATCATTGGAATAGACAAACTCAGCAACTGGCAGAACTCCGACACTGGACCCCTGACATGAGGAACAAGGGCCATTGTGGTTGGAAAAGCCAAGTGGAAGTCCTTAGAACTGCCTTTACCTAGGAAATATCGCCTTCCTGGATGAACTGCAGAAATTAGTGCATCAATAAGTGATTCCCAACTCGTCTATCTGCCCTGAGCAAGAAGCAGATGGATCTTGGAGACTGACAGTGGATTGTTGTAAACTTCATCAGGTGGTGACTCCTATTGTAGCTGCCATTCTAGATGTTGCTTCATTGCTTGAGCAAATTAATGCATCTCCTGGTACCTGGTAGGCAGTTAGTGATCTAGCCAATGCCTTATCCTCAACTCTAGAGTTTCTAAAGATCACCAGGCCAACAATACACATGAACTGTCCTACCTCAAAGTACATAAAGTCTCCAGCATTATGTCATAATTTAGCCCACTGGGGCCTTGATCACCTGTCCTGGACACAGGACATTGATGGTATTATGCTGACTGGACCTAGTGAGGAAGAGATATCAATGACTTGAGACTTATTGGTAAGCACCTGCCTGTCCGTGGTGGTGGTGCTGTCTCATGGACTTGATTCCAGCTCATAGTGACGCTGCACAGGGTTTCTCCTGTGGAATGTCTGGGGTACTTGAACTGCTGACCTTGTGGTTAGCAGCCCAACATGTAACCCGCTATGCTACTATGCCCCTTATCTGCATGCTAGAGGGTGGGAAACTAACTCAACAAAAATTCAGGACATTCCACCTCAGTGAACTTTCTATGGGTTCAGTAGTGCTGGGCATGTTGAGATACTCCTACAAAAGTAAAAAAGTGCACAATGCTTGGTGTGTGTCTTTGAATTTTGGAAACAGCATATCCCTTATTTAGGTGTGGTCTATTTATCAAGTGACTTGAAAGCTGCTAATTTTGAGTGGGGTGTAGAACAAGAGAAGGTTCTGTGACAGGTTCAGGGTGCCTTACAAGCTGCTCTGGCCCCTATGAGTCAGCAGACCCCATTTTGCGTCTAGTGTCAGCGGCAGATAGAGATGCAGGTTGGAGTTTCTGGCAGTCCCCCATTAGTGAATCACAGCACAGACTCCTTGGATTTCGGAGCAAAGCCCTGCCATCTTCTGCAGATAACCACTCTCCTTTTGAGAAACAGCTTTTGTTTTGTTACTGAGCCTTAATAGGGACCAAATGCCTAACCATGGACCACCAAATCACCATGTGAACTGAGCGACCCACGATGAACTGGGTGTTTTCTGACCCACAGAGTCACACGGTTGGACGTACACAGCAGCACCCCATCATTAGATGGATATGTCTATGTGAGCAGGACCTGAAGGCACAAATACGTTGCATGAGGAAGTGGTCCAAATACCCAGGGTCCCCTCTCCTGTCACATTACTGTCACTCTCCCAGTCTGCACCTATGACCTCATGGGGAGTTCTTTATAATCAGTTGACTGAGGACGAGAAGACTAGTGCTATGTTTATAGATAGTTTTGCACGATCTACAAGCACCACTCAGAAGTGGACAGCAGCAGCATTACAGCCCCTTTCTGGGACTCCCCTGAAGGACATGGTCAAGGGAAATCCTCCTAATGGGCAGAATGTTGAGCAGCGCACCTGGTTGCTCATTTTGTTTGGAAGGAGACTGGCCAGATGTGTGACTGTAGACTGATTCATGGGCTGTGGTCAATGACTTAAATGAATGGGACTTAGAAGGAGCATGCTTGAAAAATTGGTGCCAAGGAGATGTGGGGAAGAGGTATATGGATACTCCTCTGTGAATAGACCAAAGAAGTGAAGATGTTTGTGTCCCATGTGAACACATACCAAAGAGTTATCTTGGCAGAGGGGGATTTTAACAACCAAGTGGGCAGAAAGACTTGTTCTGTGGGAACTAATCATGTTCCTTCTCCAGATCCCCCTGTCATTGTCCATGGGCTCATGAACAAAGTGACCATGGTGACAGGGATGGAGATTATCTGTGGGCTCAGCAACATGGGCTTCCACTCACCAAGACTGACTTGGCTACAGCCACTTCTGGGTATTCAATCTGCGAATAGTAGAATCCAACACTGAGTCCTAGGCATGGAGCCAATCCTCAGGAAGATCAGGCAGCAGCAACCTGGTGGCAGGTTGATTACACTGAACCATATCCATCATGGAAAGGGCAATGTTGTGTTCTTACAGGAACAGACACATACTATGGATATGGATTTGCCTTCCCTGCAGGCAGTGCATCTACCAAAACTACCATCCACAGACTTAGAGAATGTCTTATCCACCGTCATGGTATGCCACATGGCATTGCCGCAGATCCAGGGACGCACTTCATAGAAAATGCAGTGTGGCAGTGGAATCGTGCTGGCGGAATTCACTGGGCTTACCATGTTCCTCATCACCCTGAAGCAGCTGGCTTGTCCTAATGATGGAATGACCTTCTACAGAGCCAGCTGCATGGCGATACCATGCAGGGTTAAGGAAATGCTCTGTACATGCTTCAGACAATTCAATATATGGTGCTGTTTCTCCAGTGCAGGATTCACTGAGGTGGGAATAGGATGGGGACCACTCCTTATTATGCCTAATGTCCCACTTGCAAAATGTTTTGCTTCCTGTCCCTGTGATTCTATGCTCTTCAGTTCTGGACGGGCTAGTCCAACCTGGAGACACCGATTCTGTTGAACTGGAAATTAACGATGCCCCCTGGTCATTTTAGGCTCCTCGTGCCTCTTGATCAACAGGCAAAGAGGGAAGTGACAGTGTTGGGTGACGTGGCTGACCCTGACAACCAAGGAGAAATTGGATTGACAGTCCATAATGGAGATAAGAAGAATGTGTGGGATCCAGGAGATCTTGGGGTGTCCTTTAGAACTACCCTGTGATTAAAATCAACGAATGGTAAACGACAGCATCCCAATTCCAACATGACCACTAATGGCCCAGGCTCTTCAGAAACGGAGCTTTGGGTCACCACACCAGGCAAAGAACCACAAACAGCTGAGGGATATGGAATGGGTAGTGGAAGAAGGTAGTTCTAAATACCAGCTACAGCCACATGACCAGGTGCAGAAATGAGCATTGTGCTTGCTATGAATAGCTCTGTATCCATAAAATATTTCGTTTTGTTCACTTATGAAATATAAGATGAAATGGGGTGAATGTATTTTCGGCTGTACCCATGTCAGTTATACCATGTTTGGTGAAAGCATGACTTCCTAATTGTCTTTACTAGCGATCACATATATGGTGTAGGAGATGAAGGGTGGACTGTGGTGGTTCAGGTTTTTTGTCTACTTAACTGGGCCAGGATTCTCAGTGGTTTGGCTGTAGAGATGCAGTAACCCTTCAAGATGAGATCTAATAGCATGGAACCAACTTGATATATGATGAGTTCTGCTGTGAGCAGCCAATCAACTGAAAGGATGCTTCCTAGGGGTGTGGCCTACTGCCAGCATATTAGACACTCAGGGTCCTGGGTCTTGCATGGGGCTCATGCTCCACTGACCTGCTCTGTTGCTGACCTGCCTACCTGCTGGCCTGCTGGATATGTCTGCTCCATGTGCCTGCCTGCCTGCCTGCCATCTGACCTGCCAATCTTAGTTCATCTGACCCAGATTTGGTACTCTCCCACCTCGGACAACCGTGTGAGCCATTTCCTGGATTTAAGTGTCTCTTTATTTGTTGCTGTTAAGTGTCATCGAGTTGGTTCCAACTCAAAACAACCTTTACAGGGTTTCCAAGGAGTGACTGGTGAGTTTGACCTGCTGACCTTTGATTCAAACCGGCCTTTCAGTCCAGTGCTTATCCTCCACACCACACCAGGACCCCTCTCTATAGATCTGTATTTTTCACTGGTTTTGCTTCTATAGGGAGCCCAGCCTAAGACACTGGTCTACAAAAAGTTCACCCTTAAGTCAAACAACAGTCATCCCTAGTTAGCACGAATTCTCCATGTTCATGCAGTTTCCAGAAACACAGATGCCAGGGTCACACTGCTGCAGCTGTCGTAGGAGGTACTGCCCAGCCTGCTCTGACTCAGAGTGACCGTGTACCACTGCCCAGTCCTGTGTACCACTGACCGTGTAGTCACGTGTACCACTGACCGTGACTCACTGCCCAGTCCTGTGCTGGCCTCACAGCAGCTGCTGTGGGAGTCGATTTCTCCAGCCACTGTGAGTCCTTCTCACCGAGGGTCTCCTTCTGTCTCACTGACCCTCTTCTCTAGCAAGCAGGATGCCCTTCTTCAGGGCCTGGTCCCTCCGGATGCCATTCCCAAAGACCTGAGGCAAAGTCTCCAAACCTCATGTCTAAGGAGCATTCTGGCTGTACTCTTTCAACCCAGATTTGTTTGTTCTTCGGACAGTTCACAGTATAGTCAAATTCTCTGTCACCACAGTAATTCATCGCTCCTTCTAGGTCAGACTAGAAACTGTGTTTTCATGTCAGTAAGTAATTGGTTTCCTTGTTCTTCAAAACAATGCCATGTGACTCCATCCTGACCACAGACTGTTTTACCATCTGTCATTGGCCCCTTTCTACGCTCAGCTGATAGGATGGGGTACAAGAATCGCTGCAAATTCTTTCCTCCCTGGAATATTTCTGACTCTCTAGTTTAAATGTTACCCTGATTGGCAAACTTTACATTATATACCAATGACTTTCTATTATTGGCTGCGATATACTTTTGTTTGAACCACACAAAGAGAACCTTCTTCCTCAAGGGCCACACAGCCAACCCCTTACTCCCTGCTGACTTCCCATCATCCCTCACCTCTTCCAGGAAGCCTGCTCCAGTCTCACCACAGCTTGGACCCCCTCTGTGGTCCCCCGCACTCCGCCCACATCAGTCTCCATGACGTTTTGCAATATCAATGGGCTCCCAGGAGTCTGGCTGACCCCGGGGTCATTGGGGTCCTTGTGAAGTTATGTTGATTTTTCAGGGTTTCAGTCTGAATCATATTCGTTTCCAACCTGCTTTGGAGTGACGTGAAGTAAAGACACGCTGCCTTTTTGTGTGAAATTGAGCAAAGACACAAATGTTTGCAGCAGCAATGGTTGAGTGACAGAGTTCCTGCCTTTTTGTGCCCGGGTGTGAAATCCAGTTAGCAAACCACGTACCCAAGTGCCGGCCGCTGGCATTTCACGACTGTAGTTGCCGCCTGCCGTCAGGTCGCCCTGATTCATGGCGGCCCCAAGGCCTTGGATTTCACTAAAACTTGATGGCACTTAACAACAGCAACCACAAGAAGAGGCAAAGAAAAGTTGTGTTTGCTTGTGTTGTGAAAGTTTGGGTCACTTGATTCCTCAGCCTCCATATTTCACAATCGATGAAACCAGGAAAGCTTTGTGTTTGGACCCTGTGAGGGGATCTTTTACCCTCTGGGCGTCTTTCCCACTGGGAGTGTGAGGAATGATCATTTCTGCCATATGGAGATGTTATTGTGAGGAGAAATAATGTATTTATGCCTCATAAGGCATTCAGTATGGTCATTCAGAGTGACTCAGTCTAGTTACAGCAATGTGTGCCCCCATGTGTCCCCCCCTATGTGTCCCCCCATGTCCCCCCCTATGCACTGCCCGGAGGCTCAAAGTCCATTCGATGTTCAGTCTCAGCAGCCACACTGTCCTTTGATGGTACAGTTGGTTTTCTTCCTTTTACTCTTGTAAATCCCATAGCATGGGCATGGTGCTGACAATGTCTTCATCCTCAACTGTAGGTCTCTTTGACTCCTTTGTGTGGCACTGTTGGATAAGCACTGGACTGCTAACTGCAAGGTGGGCAGTTCGAACCCATCAGCTGCTCCTTGGAAACCCTATACAGGGTCGCTATGAGTCGGAACCAACTTGATGGAGCTTAACAACAACAACATGTCAAAAGTGAGTGGTACTGGGCTCTCGTTGCTCAAGGAAAAGAGCAAAATAAAACACCCAGTCAACAAACACACACGAGATGCGCTAACGCCCACGGCCACAGTGTGAAGGTTCTGGTGAGAACACCGCTATACCAACGCACTCTTCACAGGGGGCTTGCACTTCCTACCGCACCCTTGTCTTTGCTGTTATGCGCTGTCATTGAGTTGACCCCATACTCACGGTGACCCCATGCGCAATGGACCAAAACACTGCCTTGTCCTGTACCGTCCCCACAACCAAGCATTTACCACCTCTGTGCTCCATGCGCTTCCCAGTGGTGGATTGTCGGAAACAGATCTCCAGTTTGACTACATTGACGAAACCTGCTCTGCATCCCAGCAACACAAACCTCCAGGGGCAGAAGCCGGGACTCGTGTGGGGGGGATGAGAGTTCTACCACGGAGTCACCACTGCCCCCAACGTTGTCTTTAGTCTCTGTGCCAGGTCGGCATTTAGAAGACTGTCTTATTTTATCTAAACTCAAAGTATTCCGTTGGTTCAGGTATTTGAGACATCTGGCTCACCATGCTGCCTAAACTAGAGAGGGCTTTTCCAAATGGCATTCCAATCAATGACTTTTCTCTATCAACTAATCAGAGTTGGTTTTCTATGGTAGTAAGATGGCTCAGGTAGCATAGTGGTTACGAATTGGGCTGCGAACATCAAGGTCAGCAGTTCGAAACTACCAGCTGTTCCACGGGAGAAAGATAAGGCTTTCTGCTCCCATAAAGATTTACAGCCTCAGAAACCCTGTACAGGGTCGCTATGGGTCGGAACTGACTAGACGGCACTTAACAACAACAACAACAACAACAACAAGATGGCTAAGAAGCTCTGATACCATAGTGAGTCACACATTAGGGTGCTAACAGCAAGGTCAGTAGTTCAAACCCAGCAGACACTCTGTGGAAGACAGATAAGACTTTCTGCTCCCATAAAGATTTACAGCCTCAGAAACTGTACACAGGGTGGCTGTGAGTCAGAACCGGCTCGATGGCCCACAGCCACCACCACCAAGTAAGGCAGCTGATGGAGGGCAGACACCTTCTCCAAAGACTCGTCCTCTGAGCTGGAAGTTAGGCCCAAACCTCAGATATTGGGGCTCCAGAGGCAGCCCCTCTCAGTGACTCCTTGGGCCTGGGGGTCTCCTTCCAGCCTACCAGCTCTCACCCCTTCCTGGGGATACTCGGTCTGCAGGCATAGCCCCGCTGTTGGGTTGAAAGCTAGCATTGGACCCAGCCATCAGAGCGAGGCTTTGGGACCCTCAGCCTTCACCCCTGATGATGGGCAGATATCTTCTCTAGAGGAACAAAACCAGTCAGACATCTGTAGGTAGGCAGGTAGGTGGGCAGGTAGATAGATTATTGTCATTCAGTGCCGTTGAGTTTGTTCCGATTCATAACGACCCTGTATATGGTTTCTGAGGAGCAGCTGGTGAGCTTGAAATGCTGACCTTGCGGTTCAAACCAACCAGTCCAGTGCTTATCCTACAGCACCACACCAGAACTTCAGATGGACGGATAGACAGACAGACATTGTTGCTGTTAAGCGCTGCCTTGTATACTATTTCTGAGAAGTGGCTGGTAGGTTTGAGCTGCCGATCTTGCTTATAGGAGTCCAGTGCTTGTCCTACAGTATCATACCAGGACTCCAGGAAGACACAGACATATGTATATATATGTACAGAGATGTGGTTCTTGTCAAGCGGCGTCGCATAGAGTTTCCAAGGAGTAGCTGGTGGGTTTGAACTGTTGACCTTGTGGTTTGCTGATCCTACAGCACCTCACCAGGAGTCTCTAGATACATAATCCTATTTCATTTTTGGTTATTTTCAATTTCCCTAGAGTCTCACTTTGTCCCAATTAATAATGGGTGTTTGCAGCTGTTTCTTCTCATTCTGGGTTATGGCTTGTCAGCAAATGAAGATTCCAAAAGCTCTGCACCGCTCATGTGGCTTAGGTCAGCTCTACTTTGAGGAGGGGGCTCTTCCCAGTTGTATTTTGAGTGTCTTCCATCCTGAAGGGCTCATCTTCTGGAATGACATCAGATATTTACAAGGTTGGCAGTGGCTAAGAGCCCTGGTGGAGCTGTGGGATAAGCACTGAACTGCAAACCACAAAATCGGCAGTTCAAACACACCGGCCACTCCTCGGGAGAAAGATGAGGTTTTCTGCTTCCATAGGATTTATTGCCCCGGAAGCTCACTACCGGGGTGCTAGGAGTTGAAACTCACTCAATGACTTTGAATTTGGGGTAATCCCTCAAGAGTGGAACATATGTTCCTTTTCCTCCAGTCTGGAAGTTCTGCTGAAACCAGTCTGCCCTGGACAACACTGTGGCTCTCTGAAATACGGTGACGCAGCATCAAAGCAATGTGCAAGCCACCGCAGTATAAAAACCAGAGAAAGAGGAGAGACGGACCCCAGTCTGTAGGTCAAGCAGCAGGCTGGAAATTTCTGCAAGCGTCTTGCTATCAGGTGTGGTCTGGTCAGTTCTGAGCTCCAGCATGCCGGCAGAGTGGAACTGCCCCATAGGTTTTCCTAGACTGCCGATTTATGGGTGTCTAGATCACCCAGTTTGGGGCTAGCAGCTGACTACTTAACAACTGAACCATCAGGCCTCTGTGTCTCCGGCGATGGGAAGAGTGCAGGATGGAGGGAGCGGATTTTGTCTGAACATCCACTACGTACTGGAGGCAGGTCACACCCCAAAGACGCTCCCCTTTCAACTAGTCAGCTGCTTGCATTGGATCACATGTGTAATGTTGGCAGATGGCACTGACCGTCACAGCAGGACAGGTGGACTGTGATGCCCTTGCTGAGGATCATGGGCATTTTTATGGCAGCTCTTGCTTTGTGGGAGTCTACACAGGCGGACGATTGCGTTCAGCTCTGTTCAGCCACTCAGTTGAAAGGAAGAGCTGGCTTGGTTGGTTTCCGTCCGGCCTGGTCCATGTGGGTCAGCCCCTGGCCAGAGCTCGATGCCCTAAGACTGTTTTCAGCATGGTTCCTAATGGATTCCTACCAGACCGTGCCCTTTACAAAGATCATGAACTAACCACCACATATGAAGCTTTGTCATCGACAAATAACCCTTTGCTTTCCTGACTTGCTAAAACGTCCAACAGAGAGGACCACACTAGATTTGTGACAAGGAATGCGAAATTTAACATATTCCGGAATGTGTCACTCAGCATTATATAAAAAAGTCGTCAAGACAGTATTATATACAATGCCTGCCTAATGCTTGTAATCAGGCTACCCTCCCCCCACCGCCGTCCCAGTGCAGAAAGTGACCTTGGGGGTCAAACGATCCTGAGGGGGGGCATCAGCCTCACTCCGGGGGAGGGGGCACCTTTGTGTGAAACCAAATGTTCCTCCAAAAGAGCTTGTCCTGCACTTACCTGAATCACAGAAGCAGGCGTGTGAGTGAAGAAGACACTCTTTAAACAGTGGTCACATCATTTCTATGGAGAGACCATGCGTGAAGACACTCGGTCTAAATAAAATGGCTGATGGCTGGTTTCACTCCGTTTTGTCTTAATTGTCACTGCTGATGCTGAGAGACCCACGGACGTCCTCGGTGGTAGAAAAGGGAGGACACTCAGTCTGTTTTAAATAGATTCGCTGACGTCACCCAGCTGGAGAGGCCCACTCTGCTTCCGTAAAGGTTTACAGCCTCGGAAACCCTAAACAGGGAGTTGGAACCACAAGGCCGGCAGTTCAAGCCCAGCTGCTCCTTAGAGACTCTATACAGGGTTGCTATGAGTTGGAACCGACTCCATGGCACTTCATAACAACAACGTGATTCAGAACAAATTCAACAGCACTTACTCACCACAACAAACAACAACTATTGTTGTTAAGGAGCTCTGGTAGTGTGGTGGTCACAAATCAGGCTGCTAATCTCACAGTCAGCAGTTCGAAACCACCAGTTGTTCCACAGGAGAAAGATGAGGCTTTCTGTTCCCATAAAGATTTACAGCCTCAGAAACCAACTCCACGGCACATAACAACAACAGCAACACTATTGTTGTTGTTGTGAAGTACTTCTACGTTTGTACTGACACACAGCAACCGTGTATAGGGTTTATCTATGTGGTTGTGGCACTTTGGATTAATGCGCTGGACTGCAAAGTCGGTTTGAACCGCAAGGTTGCAGGTTCAAACTCCTTGGAAACCCTACACAGGGTCGCTATGAGTCATAACTGACTTGCAGGCAGTTACCAACAACAACATGGTTGTGCAAACTCACCAACTGCTCCTTGGAAACACTTTACGGGGTGGGTCGCTGTGGGTTGGGCTGCACTTAAAAACACAAGGGTTTAATATACAATTTACAATTGTGGAGCCCAGAAGAGAAATCTGCTTCCAAAGAATGGAGAATTCAGATACTTAAATAACTTTGAAAGGTTTCCATGGAGATGAAGTACTCAAAGACTACCAAATTAACGTTAAAAAGGTAACTTCCTGTCTGATTTGGCCCCAGACACTTTAAAGGAGATGGCATTGTCTTCATTACATTACTGGCTAAAGGTTTCACGCTTGACTGCTCTTGAAGGGGAAAGGAAAGTCACTGAGTAACTTTGGGTAAAAGACAGAAAAAAAACAAACCAAAAACACGCGGGGATTCATTTTAGCTCAGGAAATTTTAAGTCTCCGGATAAGAGAAAGCCTCATAAAATATCTATTTTTAATACAAATCTGATGCAACAGCATTAAGTTACGGTCTGACAGGCTGGGTTTCTGGTAAGTCTAAACACTCCCTGGGGGGCAGTATGGGTGAAGCTATGGGGTGGTCCATGTCAGGGCGTGGAGGGGCAGGAACGGGTGTGTGGTGCTGGTGGATTTCCTGGGGGCAGATTAAGGGTTGTTGTTGTTGTTAAGTGCCATCAAGTCAGTTCAGATAGTTTAAGGGTTAAAGAAGAACAAGTCTTTTTTTCTGTCCTTAAGGACACAGACAGAATCCCACTCTGACACCCGCCCCTCCAGCACTGTGGGCGTCATGCTTGGGGAAGATGAATTCTTAGGCAGTGCTGGCTCCAAACAAGCACAGTACTACTTGGTAAACTCAGGTCATGACCCGGGATAGCTTCAGCCTCCACTCAAACCTTTCCTCCTAAAGAACATAAGACCCACCCCACAGCAAGTCTGACAGAATGAACAGGGACTTCTGGGTCCTGGTCACGGCTGCCCCAAGTCCCTGCCAGGCGTCAAGCTGGACAGCTCCGGATTCAGCCCATCATGGGCCCTTTTCAGGGCCGGCTTTTCTGTTTGTAGATGCTGAGGGGAGGGGGCTTTATAGGAGGTGATGGTCACTTGGTGGTGGTGGTGGTGGGTTCTTAAACTTGTAAGACTGCGGAATGAATGTGCGTCGGTCAAGCGTCCAAGGAAATGGGAATCCATGGGTGAATTTTTTGCATATTTTATTTGTCTTGTGTTTTGATTTCCAGCTCACACACATCTGGCGTTATTTTACATCTTTGCAATAAAACATGGTTACAATAGCATAAGGGATTGATAAATCCAAAATATTTCACCATGATTTCAAGATGAGATGACTCGACTTCCCAGATGGTCGGCGTCTTCCCGGTTCTAGCCTGGCGACGAACCCCGGAATCGTTATGCGGATCCCCTTAACTTCAGAATCTCATAAATACAAAGGACAGTGAAGGAGTGGAGTGCTAGAACTTACTAGTAAGCACGAGGCGGGGACAAAGAAGGAACCGCATCAATAAATAATGATATGTTTCTGGTCAAAGTGCCAGTACAAAGAATCCATTATCTCGGGTTTTTTTTTGTGTGTGATTTTTTGTTTTTTTGAAATCTTTTTAAATAAATGACGGCAAGTGGATGTGTGAACTCTGAGAAAATTACATTCCTGGAACATGCCTCATAACCCTACCAACACAATATGTACATCTATGACAATACAGCCACCAAATACACAAAGGGGAACCTTGGCGAGGATCTCTCCCTCTGGGTGGAAAATCCTCGGAGCGCCATCATTTTACACCCTCAGGTGAGAACTCAGTGGAATCTAAAGTCTCACTGGACTTGTAACGAAGTCTGATGTGTTATTCAAGAAACAGAGAAAAAAAAGAAAGAAAAACAAAAGTCATGAGCATTAGAGCCCTGGGCCCTAGAGCTCACACGCTTTGCAAGCTGAAGGTTCTGGAAGAGTAGGTCAGATTCAGGGAAGCCATGCCTATGCCACTAACAACTGCCACGTCGGTTCAGACAGTAAAAACGGGGACCTCACCCGCAGACCCCCTGTCTGCTGCGTCTTCAAACCGTCAGGGGGAGGGTGGGATTTTCTTTGTATAAAGTACCAAAATGGCGAATAATGGCTTACTATCCAAATGCCTTGCGAGCGAACACCTCTCGGGATGGATGGTTTGGACTGAAAAGTGCAGACGTACTGAGGTGAGAATGCCGAAATCACTGACTGAAGCCTACGGAGCCCTCGGACAAGCTGAGTCCTGGGGCAGAGCTCCTGGTTCCTGGTGGGAGCGCCTGCCCCACAGGACGCTGGGAGGAAGGAGCACACGGTAACTCCACCGCAAAATTAAGAAACGGTTTGTTCTTTATACAACATTTGACTTTTACAAAAGTATCCCTTTAAAGAAGATGTGTCTGATGTACAAAGTATCAAACGGGGTTGTTTTTTGTTTTCTGTTTTCTTTTTTTCTCAGCTTGAAAAGAGGCTGGGAATGAGATGCAGGTGAGGTTCAGAGCTCACACTCTGTCACACGGGACACAAGGTTCCTCCGCATGGTCAGGAGTCTCCTGTGGCGCGCCCGACCACCTTTTTCTCAGGAAACATCGAGATATGAAATAATGACCCAAACATCTCCTAATTCCTATAATGTACATGACGGAAGCTGGCTGCGGAACAGCTGGTGTTCGGTCGTGAGAAGACGGGAAGTCAGAGAGGTGCTGACGGCTATTGCTGGGTGTGATGGGGTGTGCAGACGAGGCCACGGAATGGGCTTCCCCAGGGACACGGCCTTTCCAGCCAAGCACTGTGCTCCGCTTCAGCGTGCCCTTGGCCCTTCACTCCTCCTCAGTATCTGTTCTGATGCTCATAGTGCCATCGATTAAAATCTATATTAAAAGCTACGATGCTACCAGACGCCATGCCGGTGATCAAGGTTCTGCAAAAGGAG
Source organism: Chrysochloris asiatica (assembly GCF_000296735.1). Lineage (NCBI taxonomy): Eukaryota > Metazoa > Chordata > Mammalia > Afrosoricida > Chrysochloridae > Chrysochloris > Chrysochloris asiatica. The sequence continues at coordinate 2,643,593 of NW_006408790.1, read as the reverse complement.
ACAGCGGTTAGGGGCCTGGGTCAGAGCTGATCCTAGACACCAGACAACACCATCTCCACGCTCCCCAAGCCCGGGTTCTGAGGACACAGACTAGGGGCAGGGCGGTCCTTGGTCCAGTGTGAGGGCCAGGCGTCTGCTCTGCCTACAGGGACCCTGTGAGTGGACTAGTCCACGGCAGTGGGTTGAGCCGTTTGCTCCTCCGTCTCCCCCCATCTGGAGTCTTGCCTGCCGGCCACCTCTCCACAGGAAGACCCTATGGAGATAAGACCCTCTGACCCTGCCTATCTCCTTGGCATCGCAGTGATTTTCAGCATCTTAAGATCAGTAAGGTCAGCGGTTCAAACCCCCCAGCCGCTCCATGGGAGAAAGATGAGGCTATCTGCTCCTGCCCAACTACAGCCTCCGAGGCCTCTACAGGGTCACAGGGAGTTGGAAACAGCTGGATGGCTCTGGGTTTTGGTTTGGTGGAAACCAGAATGGTCCCTGGGTTGCGCACACACTGTGGAGTTAAGGCCTGGTAATGCGCTGCTGTAAAGAAGACCACCCACCCCCCCACCCCCCAAGGAAGTGCCGGGGCCGCCACAGCACGGGGACTGGGCGTCAGCTTTGAGGGTGGTGTTCTGTTGTGGACCTGCAGCACTGTGGGGTGTGAGCCCCATACATGACTCCTAGCAGTGTGCTGTGGTCAAGCCGCTCCTGTCTCACAGTAAACCCCCAACGATACAGCAGCAAAGCAAGGGGGTCCAGGCTGCCATCGTGATGGGACCCGACTGTCCTATCTCCCCTGCCCCCCGCAGAGTGAGCGGCTGGTGGGTGTGGCTCACAGTGACCCTACAGGACAGACTGAATGACCCCCAGGGTTTCTGAGACTATGAATCCTCATCTTTCTCCCACACAGTGGCTGGTGGGTTTGGACCGTGGAATCTGAGGCTAGCAGCCCCATGGCCGGCCCCTGGGGCTGACAGAAAGCATCTGCAGAGTGGGCGCACATCATCTGCACCAGCCAACAGCCCCAACAGCTGTACACAAGCCAGTACTCAGCCTACGTTACCTGCTGGGACGCTTTCAGACCAGTGTGAGCACAAACCCAACCCAAAATCAAACCAGCAAGTGACCAAACACCCCTCCTCCCAAATGAAATTAAATGACCCTGTTTTCAAATGCCTTCAGTATCGTTTTATCATCTTGTGAAGATGCTTTGTGAAAATGATTGTATGTCTTAGTACATGAGATCGTTTGAAAGCAACTCTCCTATGAGGAATACTGCATACAGATGGAAAACAAAACTTGCTTAGCAACTTTTCCTGATTTCTTACTAAACATGGTTTGGATTTGTACTATTTCTTACTAAGTATATGGCCAAAGAAAGGAGAAACCCACACCATGTCGATACTGTAGAGTTTTAGCTCATATTTTACAACTTCAATGCTTAAGATTTGATATTTTCTTCACTGAATGGGAGGAAATAATGAAATCCTCTCCCAAAATGGAGAGAGATGGAGAAGCGCACAATGAACTGAGGTTTTGGACGGTGCCTTGGCGGGAAGGGCTGGACGTGGCCTCCAGCCCCTGGCAGAGACGCGGTGCTCAGTGTCCTAGACCTGACAATGCACCTGCCTGAATCCTGCCTGCATCTCATCTTGCCTTTCTCTGCTTCTCATGCATTTCCTCAGCTCAGCTCAGCCCTTGTCCTTCCTGCTCACCTCTGGTCGTGGGACAGGTCCATGGCTCGGATGCCGGCGTCACACCCAGGGTAGATGTACAGCTGTTTGAAATCACAGGCCTGCCAGACCTCCACCACGCCATTGTCCCCTCCTGTCACCAGGTTCTGCCCGTCACTGCTCAGGAGGATGGCCTTGGGGGAAGAGGGGACAGCAGTTTCTCACCTGGCCAGAGTTTCCACCCTCTACAGGCCGACATCGGTCGGGGTTTCCACGCAATTTCCAGTGTGGATTTCATTACAGTTCTTACAGACTCAGAGGAGCTTATTAAAACCAAATTAAGGTACAAAATAACTGATGTCCCAAACAGACCATCATCACCCGAATCCAGGAATGACTTGAGAAGGAAGTAACATGTCTGTTAGTCCCAAATGTAGCAATATGGAAGCTCATTCATTTACAACCCTGGACTGGCCAGTGTGGCTCCCGTTTCTGTCTCGTTTCTACAGGTGAGGGTCCTCGACCAGGAAGTGCTGGACTGTGTGGTGTAAGGACACTAAGAGGCAGATTTGTGACAGGAACTCAAAACCATCTCCTTGAGCGTCTGATCTCTGGTCCTGTGGTAGCAGGTGCCTCAGCCCGGTCAGAGGTGGGGGTCCCTGGCCTGCAGTGACTTGAAGTCGCCTGGTTAGAGGTGGGGTCCCCGGCCTACAGTGACTTGAAGTCAGGTGAACTTCAGACCCACTCAGGACCAATCTGTGTGAAGTGACGTGCTTTTTTGAAGATGTACATTTTGGTAAATATAAGGGGCTTCAGAAAGTCTATGGATAAATTGAATGAAAAGAAAACTCCATTTTTCCATGAACGTTTTGAAGCCCCCTCCTATATATGTGACAAACATTAGACATTTCCACATTCTTCAGGTGTAACCTTCAGAGATACGATGTTGATCACGCGGTGCAGCGTTACCCTGATCCCATGGTGCTGCCCCACCCGCCTATGCGGGCCCTCACTCCCCCCCTCCCCCCACCACGTTGTCTCTACACACGTGTCTGTCCCAGAGAGTCCATTTCAGGGGGAATTACATAATGTGTGTCTGTCTGTGACTGACTCATTTCACTCAGAATGATGCCTTCAGGACCCCACTCACCAGACACGGGGATATCTGCTGGGACCCACTCTTTCTGACTATATTTGGGGACCCCATCTCCAGGGCACGGGGGCATCTGCTGGGACCCAGTCTCTCTGGTTGTATTCAGGGACACCCCGAGGGTGCGGTTACCCGAGTGGAGTCAGCGATCTCCATCTGCGCCAAGAGTTTTCCGTTGATGCTGAAGTTGCTGAAGCGACCACGCTCATAGTAGATGATGCAGTGGCCCTCACTGGAGACGGAGATCAGGCGCGGGAAGAAGCAGTTGTCTGGCCCTTCCAGGGCTCGCAGCAGGTCCCCAGTGATGGTGTGGACCAGGCAGGGGCCCTCTACGGAGTGGACGACAGACAGTTAGGGCTGACGGGCAAATCAGCATCTGGAGCCGAAGGCATGCACACACTTATCGGAGGAGATGGAGAAGAAAGGTCTGCCAGCCAGGCCCCAGCACTGAGTGTTGCTTACATGGCGAGTACTCAGAGAAAGTACGGATAACATATGCACGCGTACACACACACAAGTACATTTAAACACATAAACACACACAGACACACCCACAGAAATTCACACAAGCACAATGTACACACACGTACATTTAAACACATAGACACGCACAGACACACCCACTCTCATAGATGCACACCAGCACACATGTACAATCACACATGTACATTTACATACATAAACACACACAGACACACCCACAGAGATGCACACCAGCATATATGTAGACACACATACATTTAAACATGTAAACATGCACACACCTACAGAGATGCACACCAGCACACACGTACGTTTAAACCCGCACAGTTAAACATGTAGACATGCACAGACACACCCACACCCACATAGATGCACACCAGCACATATGTACATATGAATGCACACTTAAACACATAGGCACATACACACATAGATGCGTACCAGCACATGTGTACACATGCATGTACATTTAAACATGTAGATATGCACAGACATACCCGCACCCACATAGATGCACACAACTCATGTACACATGTATGCACATTTAAACATGTAGACATGCAGAGACACACCCATAGAGATGCACACCGCACGCATGTAAACACGCATATTCCCATGTACACACACACACACACACCGGTTATATATGTATGCACGTATACAAACATATGTACACACATACCTACACACATTATGTTCACATACCCCCACACATACACTTAGAAACACATACACACATATACACATATGTGTTGTTGTTGTTAAGTGCAGCTGAGTAAGTTCCAACTCATAGCGATCCTGTACAGGGTGTCTTTGGAGCAGCTGCTGAGTGTGAACTGCTGACCTTGCGGTTCACTCTCCAGTGCTGATCCTACAGTGCCACACCAGAAGTCCATACACAGATGTACAGACACAGACATACAGACACAGATATACATACATGGAGTTCTGGTGTGGGGCTGTAGGATCAGCATGGACTGCCAACTGCAAGGTTGGCAGTTCAAACCCACTAGCTGCTTCTCAGAAATCCCACACAGGGTCACTCTGAGTCAGAACAGCAACAATGTATATGTATACACACATGTATGAGAGGGCTTCAAAAAGTTCATGGAAAAATGGGAGTAAAAGATCCTGGATATTTTCCATGAACTTTCTACAGTGTCTTCACACACACACACACACACACCCCTACACACACACAGATACACAGGTATATGTGTGCACATACACAGATACTCATATATATCTCTATAGGCACACACACATACATAGAAGCACATACAAACACACAGGTACACATGTGCATATACACACATGTATAGGCACACAACACATACAAAGACACACACATGCACAGGTACACATGTGCATATGCACACATACACACAAATACACAGGCACACACATGCATAGTACACACATACACACACAGATAGGTACACATGCATGCATATACACATACACAAATTTTCCTAACTTGCTATCTAGGTAAACAGACAGTCTCTTCCTTCATGAGATCACATTTCTCATAAAAGGACACAATTTTGGTTATGTGAGAATAAATGACCCATGTCCCAAGCATTTTCTCCTTACACGATATTTTAGAACGTTTTCTTTCACATTTTGGGAAAATTATCAAAAGCGTTGTCAATATTCTCTTGCAACACCCAAATTTTCATGCTGCACCACATAAATATGTTGCTATTAAATACATAGTAAGTTCTGTGTTTTTGGACTGTGTACCTTAACATGTAATTTAGACGACAGAAACACTTTTTGTTGTTAAACGAACGGTACAGCGAGAATGCAGAAGTGGTGTGCAGTGACATGGTGTGTGCCAAGTGTCTTTTTTATCCCTTGTAGAAACGCTGATAAGACAAAACATTTTCTGCCCCAAACAGTTAAGTGAAATCATTTAAAATTTAAATAATTAAAAAAAAATCTTATTTAGAATAATAGGTCAGTACAGTTTAATTTCAGTCAAAAAGAATCAGGATAAATTTCATTTCTTAGTTAATTTCTTTAATAGAGGCGACAAGTAGTAATACATCTCTATACCTACATTTCCCTGATTACTGAAGTAGAAGATGTGCATTATGGGAAAGAGAGACAACTAGAGAACGCCTCTGATGTCACCACTTTCCCCACGTGCCCGGGCTTACGGGACAGAGGAACAGAGGAGGCACAGTGTTAACTGCATGGTCGGCAGTTCAAATCCAGCTGCCTATGCAGGGGAGAAGGCACACAACAACAGGATAGACTAATGTGACAAGTATTATTGGTTTTTGTTTGTTCGTTTTAATTAAAAGACCTTACTGAATACCTCCAACGTACCCATCTCTGGTTACACATTCTTAGAGAGTCAGATGAAAACCACGGTCTCTAACTTCAGACAGTCTGCCCATTCTCCATACAGCGGCCAGTCAAGCTCTCTGACGCCACATCAGTTTGAATACTTCCAGTGGCCACTCCCACACTTGCCATAGAGGACAGCTGCTGGCCTTCACCCTCACCCTCACCCTCACCAGCTCCTTCCTGGCTCGGGACCTTCCCTGGAGAACTGGTCACTCTTGTGACCCCATGTGATAGGACGGCGCTGCTCCCCGGCGGTCACCTCTATGGGAGCACACGGTCATGTCTTTCCCTAGGAGCTGCAGGACGAGTTTGAACTGTCAACCTTCCACTGAGCTGAGAGCTGAATTGCTGTACCACCCACACTCCTCATGGATCTGAATTCAAATTCAATTTTCCTGGGACTATGCTTCCTCCACAGTTAGAGGGATCTATAAAGCAGTCTCCTTTCTCATGGTCACTACGTCATCACGGCAAGAACTTGTGGCCTAGTGAGGAACCTGCCCACAGCCACCGTGTGTCATCTTAGGAAGCTACTGCATCAGATGACTGTCCAGCCCTGCCATTCAGTTCACCTGGACTCTGGCACAGAGCTGCCTGTGTTCCTCAGTCCTTACTAGCACGTATTCACATTACAACGAAGCAGCTCCCAGGAACACTCCTAAAGACACGATGGTTAGCCTGAGACAGAAAATAGGGCATTTACCCCTTAAGTTGACTACGTTTCTTATTGTTGAGACTATACAACAAACATACACCAATTCAACAGCATCTGCACTTAAATTCAGCGACACCGAGGGCACTCTTCAGTCTGCCCAACCATTCTCATCCTCCTTTTCTGGACTGTTCCACCCTCATTCATATCAACACCCGGCTCCCAAACGCTCCCAAAGTTCTAATCTTTCAAGTTGCTGTTGTCAATTTGATCCCATTACAAAGAGTTCTTAAAGGAGCACACTGCCCCAGGCAGACCTTTCACTAGAAGTTAAGCTAAACTACTGTTGGATTTTAAGGGGACCTCAGGGGACATTTTGAGTTTAAGGTTTCAAGTTTATCTCAGACAAAAGTTTCAGTGGCTCATTCAACCTTCATATTTCCAGGAAGTCTGGAGTCCATGGGAATTTCAAATTCTGTTCTGAATTGCCCCCGCCCACTTTGATCAGAATTCTTTCATAGAATCTTTGATCAAAACATTCAACAATGATTGCTGGGCTCCCGATAGTCCTGGGTGTTCCTGGAGGCTATTAGTCACGTGTTCCATCCTGCTCCTATTCCAGACACTTCCTCTTGCCCTGTTATTCCAGGTGAATCCAGGCCAATTGTTGGGCATCAATAGTATGGTTTTTAAAGATCCAAAAAGAAAGAAACGACTGCTAACCTTTAGCACCACTGATAACCAGTCCCAGCTCTGCGCAGACAGAAACGCAGACAACCTCGTGGTCATGGCCCGTGAGGACGGCTCTTGGTGCCGGGTAGTCACCTAGAAAAGACAGCAGCATGAGTCCCTGAAACCCACCGCTGAGCCCAGCCGTCATGTGTGTTCCTGAGGGAGCAGGGGCAGGTTACTTATCATCTCAGCCTGCTCCCTCAGCCAAACACCCCAGGAAAGCCACGACCTCAGTAAAGCCAGCCACCCCGGTGCATCAAAAGTCGTGCTGCTGTTACGCTGTAGGATAAACACTGAACAGTTAACTGGAGACCGCTGGCCCCTCAGAAACCCTATTCAGGGTCACTATGGTCAACAACGACAGTGCATGTAAGAGTCAGTATCACATAAACTGTGGTCAGTGCAACGTGCAAGCTGGTGTTTAGTGCTGTCGAGTCAGTTCCGACCCATCGTGACCTGTGTAGGGCTTCCAGGAGTGGCTGGCATTTGAACCACCAGCCTTGCAGTCCACAGCACCACCCTAGGCCTCCATGGACCCAAGATGAAAACATCTGAGATGGGAGACACACACAGTGATTCAGGCTGCAGGGAAACAGCGCCGGTGGACTTTCTCAATGCAGGGTTACCACAAAACTTCAGTTTGTAAAAGCTCAGTGTCTGCTATGAAACGAGCGAGCGACTCCAGGTGGCTGTGTACAGACAATGGCGCTACAGTAGCTCGTGTTGTGGTGGAGGGACCAACCCCGAGCCCGCCAAGGCCTTTCCAGGTGTTGTATCGTTGACCTCTACTTCAGAGTCAGAAATGCGAGGCTCTGTGAGGTGAGCCAACGTGCCCATGTCCATGCACGAGCCAGGATGAATGGTCCAACCAAACCCACTGCTAGCGCGTCATCGCCAACTCACAGTGACCCCGGGAACACACCGACTCAGCCTTCGCTTCTGGAGCAGCTGGTGGATTGAACCCAGGTCATTAGGCGATTCTCAAGGTCACACTCTTACCCAGTTTACAGGGATGATAGTTGAGGTTTTGTGTCAACTCAAATGGGCCAGGATTCCCAGTACTAAGGGAGTTGAGATGTGGCTATCCACTATTCCGGCAGAGTTAGCTCTATGATGATTGGCCATGAGCAGCCAATCAAGTGAAATGATGCTTCCCAGGGGGTGTGACCTGCTCCTACTATAATGAACACACAGGAAAAGCTCGTGATGTTTCCCTGATGGGTCTGTACCTGGGATTCTCCATCACCGCACTTGTGAGCCATTTACGTGAAACAAAATGGTCTTTATATGCCGCTGTTTGGTGTCGGCAAGTCGGTACTGACTCACATCGATTCCATGCAGAACAGAACGCAACACAGCCCAGTCCTCCCCCAACCTCAAAGTCACTGCAAACTCGAGTCAAGCACCACTGCCCTGTGCCAATCCATCTCGCTGGGGGTCTTCCTCTGTTTCTCTGACCCTCTACTTTACCAAGCATGATGTCCTCCAGGGGCTGGTCCCTCCCAATAATATGTATGATGAATGATGGATGAAGTCTGTCCGTCATGCTTCGAAGGAGCCTTCTGGCTCTATTTCTGGCTAAAAGTTGGAACCGATCCAATGGAACTTAACAAGTACATGTATTTGTTTCACTGGTTTTGCGTCTCTAGAAAACCTAGCCGAAGACATGTAGTACCAAACTCAGAATCAGCCTTCATTTTCTTCTCTTATAGGTTTTTAAACAATTATAGCAGCGCCATGGTCTCATGTCTGTTTATCCCAGATGCATGATCTCACTGAGTCTACGTATCACCTTTCCCTAGTAATGAACTTGCATTAGACATAAATATGCCTCTCTGTGTGTGTGTGTATGTGTGTGTATACATACATATATCCATCATTTGTCTGTCAGTTGGTCGTACTGTGGTGGCTGTGAGTTGCTGTGATTCTGGAAGCTATGCCACCAGTATTTTAAATACCAGCCAGGTCACCCTTGCTGGACAGGTTTCAGATGAGCTTCCAGATGATGACAGACTAGGAAGAAAGAGACAAACTGCTTCTGAATATTTAGTCACTGAAAACCTTATGAATAGCAGAGAAACACTGTCAGACACAGTGCCGGAAAACGAGCCCCTTAGGTTGGAAGGCACTCAAAATGTGACTGGGGAAGAGCTGCCTCCTCAAAGTAGAGTTGATGGTGATGACGCAAAAGGAGTTAAGCTCGTGGGAGAAAAGCCTGCAGGACCTTCATTTGCTGATGACAAACAGCTGTAAACATCCACTGAAAATTGGAACATGGAATGTATGAAGTATGAATCTGGGAAAATTGGAAATTGTCAAAAATGAAATGCAACCCTACCCAGAGAAGCAGTGATGCCTGAAATGGAGCCAGAGATGATGACGTGGAGAGATGGAGCAGCTGGGGACTTTAGATCCAGAGAGGGAGAGCAACTGGGTGCTGAAGACCTGGGGGGTACAGGGGAAGGATTGCACGGAGGGGATTGTAACCATGGCAATGAGACGGTATACAATAGAATGAATGTAAGACTGATGTTCTCCCATGTAAACTATCACATAATTCACAATAAAACATTAAAAAAAAAAAAAAAAGAAATGCAGCGCATAAACACCGATATCTTAGGCATTAGTTAGCTGAAATGGACTGGTATTAGCCATTTTGAAACTGACAACCACATGGTTTACCATGTGAAGAGGAATGGTGTTGCATTCATTGTCAAAAAGAACATATCCAGATCAGTCATGAGGTACAGTGCTGTCTGTGATAGGATAATATCCATGTGCCTACAGGGAAGACCAGTTAATACCACTATTATTCAAATTTACGCACCAACCGCTAAAGCCAGTGAGGATGAAATAGAAGAATTCTACCAACTTCTTCAATCTGAAATTGATCAAACATGCAATCAAGACGTATTGATCATTACTGGTGATTGGAATGCAAAGGTTGGGAGCAAAGAGGAAGGATCAGTGGTTGGAAAATATGGCCTTAGTGACAGAAATGATGCTGGGGAACGCATGATAGAATTCTGCAAAACTAATGATTTGTTCATTTCAAATACCTTCTTTAGAAAGCATAAGACAAGATTATACAAATGGACCTCACCAGATGAAATACACAGAAATCAAACTGACTACATCTGTGGAAAGAGAAGGTGGAAAAACTCCATATCATGAGTCAAAACAAGGCCGGGGAAGACTGTGGAACATACCATCAATTGCTTTTATGCAAATTCAGACTGAAGCTGAGGAAAATCCAAACAAATCCACGAGAGCCAAAATATGAGCCTGAATAAATCCCACCTGAATTCAGAGCTCATCTGAAGAACAGATTTGATACATTACACTGCAGACCAGAAGAGTTGTAGGATGACATCAAGAACATCATGTAAGATGAAAGCAAAAAATTATAAAGAAGACAAGAAAGAAGAAAAAGCTCAAAATGGATGTCAGAAGAGACACTGAAACTTGCTCTCCAGCACAGTGATGCTAAAGCAAATGGAAGAAATGAGGAGGTACAAGAGCTGAACAGAAAATTTCAAAGGTCAGCTCGAGAAGACAAAGTCAAATATTACAATTTTTGAATTGTATGCACAAAGATCTGGAGTCAGAAAACCAAAGGGGAAGAACACGCAAAACATTTCTCAAGCTGGGGGAACTGAAGAAAAGATTCAAGCCTAGACTTCGTTATTGAAAGATTCTCTGGGCAAATTATTGAATGATATGGAAAGCATTAAGAGAAGATGGAAGGAATACACAGAGTCACTGTACGAAAAGGAAATGGCCACAGCGGGCTCAGTGTTGTCTCTCCCTAACTCAGAACACATGACTCAGACACGAGAGCTCTCGTGGTCACTTGCTGCACAATCTCTCAGAGGGGTTGGTGGTAACTGCTCAGTGGTGCTGGGCCAGATGCTGTCCTGCAGTTCTATGGATACACCTCGCCTCTGTGGGAACCCTACGAAGTGTACAAACTCTGATAGATAAGGTAGGGTCCTTAGTCCCCTTAATAGATAGGGTAGGGTCCTTAATCCTCCTAATAGATAGGGTAGGGTCCTTAGTCCCCTTAATAAATAGGGTAGGGTCCTTAGTCTCCCTAATAGCTAGTGTAGGGTCCTTAGTCTCCCTAATAGATAGGGTAGGGTCCTTAGTCTCCTTAATAGATAGGCTAGGGTCCTTCGTCTCCCTAATAGATAGGGTAGGGTCCTTACTCCCCCTAATAGATAGTGTAGGGTCCTTAGTCTCCCTAATAGATAGTGTAGGGTCCTTAGCCCCCCTAATAGATAGTGTAGGGTCCTTAGCCCCCCTAATAGATAGTGTAGGATCCTTAGTCTCCCTAATAGATAGGGTAGGATCCTTAGTCTCCCTAATAGATAAGGTAGGGTCCTTAGTCTCCCTAATAGATAAGGTAGGGTCCTTAGTCTCCCTAATAGATAGGGTAGGGTCCTTAGTCTCTCTAATAGATAGGATAGGGTCCTTAATCCCCCTAACAGATAGGGCAGGGTCCTTATTCATCATGGGGCAAGGATTTGAACGCGCCTCCTGCCTCCCAGGGTTCAGTTTCCAGCCAACAGCAGAAGGTCTAGAATGGGAACAGCAACATTAGGGGGTACTCACTCCTTAGGGACTCAGTCATTGGGGCTCAGAAGGGCAGCATTTATCCAAGGACAGAGTTCAGAGTGTTAGGGAAGACAAGGATGGACGTGATGTCATAGCGTGTAATAAAACACACATGAACGGCTGGATGGAAGCTTGATCAGCTCTGAAAACCTGCACCCAATTCACAATAAAAAGTAAAAAACAAACAAAGCTAAGCCTCTCTGTACACAGGGTAGATAGGGACGGGCAACTTAGATATTGGCTGCCTAAAATGAGGGGGTGATAAAGGTATGAAGTGACTGGCTTATAAGGTTTCAAGAGGGAGATTAATTTAAGAGTGTGTGGGGGAAGAAAGAGTCCCCACTGAATAGTTATCATCTTGTCTAGAAGGGTCTGGTTAAAAGAGATGGGGATAAGATTCATGTGATTCAATAGTGTGTAATTGTTATCATGACTAATTGCGACTGTCACAACTGAAAAGGTAGAAATTTTGTAACAAAAATGAGGGAGCAGTTAATCTTACAGTCCAGAGACAGAGGACCCTAGGACCATCAAGGGAGAAGAACATAAGCAGAATGTGGGACCTTATCCAGAGAAGTAGTGACGCCAGAGACAGAGGCAGAGATGGGGTCATGGAGAGGGGGAGCAGCTGAGGGCTCTAAATTTGTGGTGGCCATGAGGCACACTTGCAGAATATGCCCTTTGGTGGTATAAATTATTGTATATGCCTGAGTGTTTTTATTTTTATTTATTTATTTATTTTAAAAAAGAGCTAAAGTGAATAGAAAGAAATCCTGTGAACTGATGGTACATGGAGGGGAATGTAATCATTGTGATGAAACAAGGTGTATGATTTGTTGAATGTAAAACTGATGATCTGCCCTGTAAAGTTTCACTCAATCCACAATAAAATAAAGAAAAAAAAAAAAAGAAAAACAAACAAAGCTAAAACCAAAAAGACACCTCAGGGGGCGTTGTCGCTGCTTTGACTGCTGTGATGCGCTGGTCACTAGTCATTTTCAGAGATGACCAGCAGATGTGGGTTGACCAGATGTGGCCAGGCCGGGCAGGGCTGGGAGACAGGGTGGGGGGCCTCGCTCCCAGTGAGCTCGAGGATGCGAGTGAACAGTTTTGAGAGTAGGACAGGAGATCATAGTGGCCCTGCCTGGTCAGTAGGTGTGTGTGGATTTGACTCGAAAGGATCAGCGACACGCCCTTTCAGAGTTCTGTCTTGCTGTGCCTTTAGAAATGCCAAGTGCGTGCAGCAAGTGTTCTGTAAAGACCTCTGTTCCGGTAACACGCTTGCCGAGAAGATGGAGGTCTGTGTGGAGACCCCAGTATTTGAAATGTCGGTTGAAGAGGCCACACTGTAGACCTGGCTGTCTGGTGGTCAATGAACGCAGACTCTAAGGATTCAAGAGAAGCAGCGCCGAGTCATTTCCAGAGCATGGGCAGAGCGGGGCTCTGGAGGCTCGGCGGCCAAGTCCAAGACACTTGACAAGGCGTCCAGTCAGCTCCACCCGCCCTGCACACGGGAGGCCGCTTCCAATTACAGTGTGCAAATTAATTTTTATCACTTCCAAATGAGTTTCGGAATTTGTGTAAAAGCCTATGTCTGATGAAAGCCTCACTTCTCAGCAATTCTGTTATGTAGCTAAAGACCCGTTCAAAACCTCCATGTGCAAGATCACACATTTCACAAGAGTAAACTGGAGAGTCAGGAAACATGAGTTAAGACAACTAGACGTCAGGCCCTCTGGTCTGGAACTCTAGTCACTGCCTCCCATTCACAAATGGTCACAGTCACCTGGGCAATTTGTTAAAACTGTAGCAATACTGATTTCTGCGGAGGTTAGCAATCTGACATGCTGAAACCAGTCTAGACACCTAGGAACCTACAAACAGCTGACTCCAGTAGCTGTTGATGACTAATCAGAGTGCAAACCAAACACGTGCCTGGAGTCATGCTAACAAAATGACAGGGGTGTGACCATAAAGTTAATCAACCAGCCGTCTCATTCCATGAAACTGTGACTGGCAGACAAGGTGATCCTAACATGAGAGCAATTCTCTGGATTGTAACAGCAAACAGACAGGCTGATCCCTGAATAGGAGGAACACACGGCAGGCAGACCGATCTCCGAGTCTATAACAAACCCATGAACTGCTCCTATGAGTTGGAACGGACTCAGCTGCACTTAACAACAACATGCATCTGAACTACTGGAAGCTCGATAATTCATATCAGTGATTATTCCTTGTTGTTGTTAAGTGCTGTTGAGTTAATTCTGACTCAGAGCGACCCTGTATAGGGTTCCCCAGGAGCAGCTGGTGGGTTTGAACCTCCACCTATGGTTAGCAGTTCAGTGCTGATCCGACAGAGCCACACCAGGACTCCTAGGCAATTGTTCTTGTTGCCCCCTCCTTCCTGTTTATACCAAGACACCAGGAACCAGAGACTGAGATGGCGAGAGAGAGATGTGACGTTGGTGGAATCGCAGTCCTGAGGGGGATGTGTGCTCTGAGCTGAACAAACATTTCCGGGATAAGTCTGTATGAAACGTGGGGGCAAAACAAATGCTAGACAGACTGAGAGATGCAGACGCAGCGGGCTGGACGAGCCCCCAACTGCTTGTTTGTTTATTTAAACCGGGGGTGGGAACCTTTTCTCTGCCAAAATTTGTAACATCATTCACCGGCCACATAAAATAATCAAGTTGAAAATTATCCTGTTATATTTGGCCAAACATTTAATTAAATCACCCCAAATTTGATGGACTCCTGGTGTGGTGCTGTAGGATCAGCTTTGGATGGTTTACTGCAAGGTTGGCAGTTCAAACCCACCAGCTGCTACTTGGGAATGCTATACAGGGTCGCTATGAGTCGGAACCGACTTCACGGCACTTAACAACAAGATCGTGATGGCTGGAACCGTGGCTGCTTCGCCAGGGCCACACCAAATGATTTAGTGGGTCTTATAAGGAGCTCTGGTAGCGTAGTGGTTACGAATCGGGCTGTGAACCTCAAGGTCGGAAGTTCGAAACTACCAGCTGTTCCGCAGGAGAAAGACGAGGCTTTCGGCTCCCATAAAGATTTACAGCCTCAGAAACCCTGTGCAGGGTCATTATGAGTCAGAACCAACTCCACGGTACTTAACAACAACAACAAATATAGCCAGTGGGCTGGATGGTCCCCACCCGATTTAAACCATACAGCCCACTCCTTTGTTCCCCAGGTAATTTGGGGGTGCACTGGTTGTTGTTGTTACATGCCGGTGAGTCGGTTCTGACTCATAGCGACCCTGCATAGGATTTCTGAGGAGAGGCTGGTGAGTTTGAACCACTGACCTTGTGGCTAGCAGTTCAGTGCTTACTCTACAGCACCGCACGAGGTGTGTATCAGTGACCAGGAACCATGCACGGAATCCACCCAAGCACAGAGACTGCCCTGACGCAGCTTAGGTGGCCCCAGCGCCTATGGGCAGGAGACACTCAGAATTGCTCAACACATGCAGAGCCATGTACAGGCTACAAGTGCAGGGAGAAGGAGAGGACTCCGTGAGTCTTCCTGGGCATTTCTGAGGGACGGGCCCTCTGGACATTGGAGGGGGTTGGTGTGAGGGTACCTGGAGGCCCCTTTTATGAGGCCAGGTGTCTGTAAAGCCTTCCGTGTTAAACAATCCTCAGGAGAAAGAATTTGGGAAACTACGAAAGGCTGACTATCTTTAAATGACTATGTAACCTACTTAGTAAAGTGGATGGTCGCATGAAAGAGGAAGGCCTCAATGAGCCGGGCTGGCACAGCGGCCGCAACAATGGGCTCAACGACTGGGAGGCACGTGCGCCGACACTGCACTGAACGGGACCCCGGGCGAAGCCGTCACTCACTGCTGTTGGGGTTGTCGCCGATGATGTGGTGACGTCCACTCCAGTACCAGAGGAGCAGGGTGGCGTCCCGAGAGCCAGACACGATGTAGCAGTCGCCCCCGATGTAGGACTCGGACCGGGCCAGGCATGTGACCACGTCCCAGTGGCCAAAGACAATCTGGGTCAGTTTACCTGAAAGAGACAAGGCAGGCTGGTATCACGTTCCAGGTCCCCACCTGTATACATAGTTCAGATCTACCTACGTTCTAGGTCCCACCTGTACACATAGTTCAGGTCTACCTACGTTCCAGGCCTCCACCTGGTACGTCAGTAGATTTTCTTTCTCTTCAGAGTTTTGGGAATGCTGTTGTTGGATTTGATTTGGATCTGGGGAAGAAGACCCTGGTGCTCTTTTTCCTGTGATGGAGTCTGGCTCACAACGGGAACCGTTAACCTGTCCTTTGGAGCCGCACGTAGACAAAGGACTAGAGCCGTTCTCAGGTGCAGTTATGTGCGCTTTCAGAAAATACATTATCTCATGAGTGAGGTTACCTGTCTCTGTAGAATAAACTCTGAAACTCTTGTCCCAGAACCCACATATAAGAATATAGCGATTGTCTGCTGTGACCACAAAACAGTGAGCGTTGATCTGAATGCTCTGGTCCACAAGGTCTGTGATCTGCCGCTTGTTCACACCGGAGTTATTGGCTGAAAGGAAGGAGAAAAGGGAAGGTCAAGGGGGCACCACCAGTTCCGCTAAGCACTTTGCAGGAGACTACAGGGAGACGTGGTCTCCTAGAAAAGGCTCTCCCTCGAGGAGAAGGCCGCCATGTGTGCTAGTGGCTGTTTGGGGACCATGTCTCATGCTTTAAGAGCATGCAGGAGCTGGCCCGTCTTTCTCCCCCACAGAGAGCATGTGAGGAGCTCTCGCAGACCAGCTGGGCAGATGGGCCGCATGTTTAAACGCAGGGACTCTACAGACGCTCACCACACCCAAACCTCAGTGTCCACTCACAACGGGAGGAGGGACAAAGGTTGCATGAAGCCTGTGGCATGAGGAAAACATTTCTTAACGTTTGCCCCAGCCTGTCACTGTCTGGTGACACTGGCTAATCATGGGGAGCTGGGAGGAAGGAGGATGTTTTGTGGACGACCCCACAGGGAGCTTCAGGTCAGCAGCTTTAGAGACCTGACTGTCAGCCAAGAGAAGGTTCCCAGAGAGGCTGGCAGCGGAGGAGAGGCATCACAGAGCCCTGAATGAAGTCAGCCTGCCCTAGTCCCTGCTCCGTCCTCCCCAGGCTGAATTCTAAACAGAAAGAGGCCCTCAGTAGGCAGATGTAAGACAATCTCAGCTCACTGTAACACTAACGGCCACCCATGTACGACCAGCTGTGGGGATCTACAGCCCAAGAAGTAAGTCGAGATGGTGAACAGTCACGCAAACACCACAGAATCCAACCAACCGCTCTGACTGGGATCCCAGCAGTGGGTCCCTGGCAGAGCGAGAGAAAAACGCACAACAAAATACCAAAATCACCAAACACCCGAGGGTCACTGGTCTGACAGAGACAATGGCCCCGAGACCTCCTCTGACCAGGCTGGAGCCAGTCCCAGAGACCACTTTTCAGGCCCAATAGACCCACCACTGTCAAGTGTGCGTCACAGCCTGCATGGGGTTCCCAGCTAAGCCCTTAGTGACACGCACAGCCTCGGCTCTGGCAGAGCAGCTCAGTGTTTGAACTTCCAGACTTATTGTTAGTAGTCTAATGCTTATCCTGCTGTGCCACCAGGACTCCTTAAACAACAGGCAGGACCTTAACGTAAACAATAATAGCCAAGAGGAACAATCTATTTAATGCGACCAAAAGGACAACACCGGCCCCAAAGCAAAGACGAGAGGGTAGAAAGGGTTAAAAAGGGAAACAGGACCCAACCAAAGGTGGACTTGGGGCGGAGGGGGATGAGGGTGCGGACACACTGTGAGGACAGCAAACTGTGCCGTGGGCGCCATGTGTATAAACAATGAACGGGAAATGATTGTTCTCTATAAACTTTCACCTAAAGCACAGTAAAAACTTTTAAATAAAAAACACCCTTGAATCATGAGAATGTCAATATTTTCCATGGTTTACACGCTAGCTATACGCTATGTTGTTGAAGTCTGTTAGACAGAAGAAAACCTGTACTAGAAGGATGCTTGATCCTAAACTCATATTCTCCTCAACATATTTAGGAGCTACTTTGTGCAGGGTAAAAATAAGTACCTGAAGTGGTCATATCTGACCTCATTTCTGGGCTCAAAGATGAAGAGTGAGTTGTCGAATGAAACGCCATACATTTGCAGATAGCGTGATCAGTCCCCTAGCATTTTCACGGGTATTTTCTAGTTTAATCTGCAGACAACGCGCGAGGCAGGAACACTGAACACCAATGACCTCCGTGCGGAGATGACATGGCGTGCCTCAGAGTCCCAGACGCTCGCTTGTTCTGATCGCACTGGTGAATACCTGAGTAAGGGGTCTCCAGACATGTGCCCTGTGAGGTAATTTGAATATCTGCTAACAAAGAGTCACGTCGTGAGCGTCCAACCCATCTTGGACCGTCCAGTCAAACAGATGTTTGTATGCCTACTGATCGGAGGCCTCTAGAAAAGATGTTCTTGAGTATTATATTACTTTCATAGGCAAAGATCTTTGCCGTGTCAAATTCTTTTATCTTTAATAATTTCTTTAATTCCTTGTATTTTTAAGAGTATAGAATTGTTAGGGAATATTTTCTAATTGTTAGAGAGTAGTCTTGAAAGGAAAGATGGCTTGGAATTCGTTGCCTTGCTTACAACCAGCTTAAATGGTCTCTTAAAATATCAAGAAAATGCCACGGATACTTGCTTTCAGACCAGCCGGCTCTGAGACAGCATAGTGTGGTTTGCACAGTTCCTGGCGGTAGTTTAATGTTATTTGCATGTTCGTGTTTTGGCAGAAAACACAAACCACAAACAAAACCAGCTCTCTTTTATGAAGAATGACCACCTATGAATCGGTGGACAGTCAGAAAGCATGAAAGTGAAGTGTGTTTTTGTGCTTGACGTACCAATTAATGCGTCCATCTCAATGGGAAGGTGGTGAGCTTGATCCAAGGAGTATCCCGGAGCTCCTCTGAGGCCTGTGCAAGGGTGAGAAGAACAGCCTTCAGTCCTCAGAAAGGGCTGATGGACCGCCAGCAGCGACTGCACAAAACGTGGATCTGATTACAACGAGCTGCAAAGTTACTCTGAGGATGATTCGGTTACACGACACGTCTTTGTGGAGAGTCTGGAGTGATCCTCACAGGGGGGACCCTGGTTTCCACCTCAGAACACCCCAACAACAGCAAAGTGCTGGAGAAAACACAACCCTAACATTTGTTGGTCCCATCAGAGAGGTAGGGCAGCCGAAAGGCCATGGGGCAGAGAGTGAGCAGGACTCCCCTGGGGGAAGCTGAGGGGAAGGTGCGCTGTCATGGAAATGGGGTTCCTCTCTGTATACGAGCCTAAGTTAGAAATACTGCTCTCAGGTTCCTGTGGAGACCTGCACGGCTTGATTCTAAACAAAAACACTTAGCCACGTCCCTGACATCAGTGACCAGCTGCAGACACCTGTTTGGCCCCATGCACATTAGTGAACCTTCAAACAAAGGTGCCATTCCGCAGGGATCTTCTGGGCAAGTTCAGTTCAAGGCAGAGAGGTCAGCTCAGGGCGCTGCGGTGACTGCGCACACAAGAAGGCCATGGGATGCATCAGGAAGAAGTTTTAAAGAAACACAAACTATTGGTGAAGAAAAGGCTTCCAGGAAAATTGTGCGAGGAATTTTTCCATCACAGCCATACACATGGCTGGTCTTCCTCTGTGAAACATGACTCCATCCATGCTACAGCCCTAAGTTTCCCCTTCAGGCTTCTTTTGTGTTGCCGAAATGAAAGGGAGCACTGAGAGATGGGGCCATTAAAAAGGTCTTATCATAACCTAAAGTGGAAGCCTGGTGCGGCCCTGAAGGGTAAGCACTGAACTGCTAAACACAAGGTCAGAGGCTCAAACCCACCAGCCATTCCTCGGAAATCCAACACAGGGTCTCAGTGAGTCAGAACTGACTCTCGATGGCACTTGGCAACAGTAACAAAGTAAAATAGAACCCAGGTAGCCTTCTTGGGAAGTGGCTGTAGTTACATTTGAACGCCCTCCTTAGCGACATTCCATAATTAATCGCTCCTTTTCAATCAGCAAACAGGAACGCCTGAAACGGTGCCTACGTTAGGGACGCAACCACTCTGACTCCTGATGTGGTCCCACCAACTGCTGAGATACAAAAAATATACAACAATGCCTGAACGGCATCCTGATTTTCCTTCCCCTGAAGAACCCTAGCTGCCCCCGCTGGCTGGGGAGGCAGATCCGGGAGATTCCTGCCTCCCCCACCCCCCACCCCCCCGTTCCCTCCATATGGATACTCAATACATGTTTTTGCTCTGAGTTTTGTCTCACTGAGTATCGGCTGATTTAGCAGCAGGTGAAGAACACTTTTCTGTGGTTACATAAAGTCAATGAACACTGCACAGGAGAATGATTTGGGTCCCTCGAGGGTGCCAGACACCCTTTCTGAAGTGGTGTCAATGGAAGAGCACAGAATTCTTCAGGGAAGGACTTGAGACAAGAAGACACTGTCTTCAGAAGTGTAGACACCCAGATGGCGAGTCTGTCAATGAACAATGGCTTTACGTTTGGATGTATTTGTAGCAAGACTTTGTGATGGACCCTCATCTTACAAACAAACCGAATGGTCAAAACGGAGCCACCCCTCGAATCCTCAGCTCAGTGTAAGCTACTTCCTGGAATGAACAGTTTGGGCCGTCATCTTGCCATTTTTTCCTGACAGCCTCGGAACCAACTCCACGGCACACAGCCACCACCACTATGATTACATAACATACCTCACACTTTTGAACAACCGTAAGGAAATCTATGGTCCTTTGCAGCTTTCCTTCAATGTAACACATTTCTAAAGAGTCAGGCCCCTGAGAGAGTACAAAAGATACATTTTTGCCTCAGATGTTTGCTGGCTGCACACTTCTGTTGATGATGACAAGGGTGTGTTTAGGGATTAGGAGACGGAGGGATGGCATGAATTGTTACGACTTTCAGTGCACCGTGGAAGTCTGAGGGTGGGGGCCCAGGTTAATTCACTGTGGCTTATCTGCTCCGTCTTGACGACAGCAGGTGTTTAAGTGTTGAAGCGGGCCACATCTCATCCTGCCCGGCCTAACTAAGTATCAGTACGCCTGAGCCTTGACAACAGCAGTCTATCACCGGAAGATGGACCACTCGGAACATCCTGGAAAACATTTGGTGAAGATGTGCACGTGAAACCCTCTGAGGCTCTCAGCTGACCAGGATGGAGGGAAATGACATCTGTCTTGTTCACTGCTACTGTTTACTGCTCAGTGCTGTGTGACACCAAGGAGCCACGTAGAAGAACGCCGTGGGTGGAAGCAGAATCTGAAACTGTCAGAAGGAGAAGTCCGGATTCTTCCAAGACACGACCCATGAGGCCCTGGTACGTGCAGAGGACTACATCCGGTTGTCCAAGGCTGGGACCTTTCAAAAGCACATCGCCAGGCCTGGCTTCTGAGGGACCTCTGCGTGGGTTTGAACCATCAACCTTTTGATTAGTAGGAGAGTGCTTTACCATGTGCACCAGCTAGGGCTCCCGCTTTTGGGGACCATGGGCTCTTAAGTGGGGTGTTGGGCTGCTGTAGTGGATGGAGCGGAGGCCTGGATGGTGCAGGACAATGTGCTGAACCGCAAGGTCAGTTTGAGCCGCAAGGTCGGTGGTTCAAACCCACCAGCTGCTCCTTGGAAACCCTATGCAGGATCACTGAGTCACAACAACAAGGGGTGGAGCGGGAAGGAGCACCCGATTTGTTTGTAGAACTGCTTCCATCCACTAAATGCTTTGCTGCTGTTGGGACGTGCCGCCGGGTTGGTTCCAACTCACAGCCACCCTGTACAGGGTTTCGGAGGAGCAGCTGGTGTGTTTGAACCACCGACCCTGTGGTTTGCAGTCCAGTGCTAATCCAGAGCGCCCCCCAGGAGTCCCTGGCCCAGCTCCCCTTGAGGCCCTGCATCTGAGGCCAGCAGACAGGCATTGTGTAAACAGCTGCTTACTCTGCTGGGGTTCCTGGGAGCCTAGCTAACCCTCCTGTTCCTCTTACCTGAGCTGTAGCCTGGAGGGCCCAGTTAGGAAGTGCCGGCCGGCCGGGCGCACCTACCCACTGTGTTGTGCCATCTATTCACGGCAAAGAGTCTGCTGCAGGTGACCGTCACCACCGCAGGGATGGTGAGGTGGGGCAGCGTGTTGGCCGCCACATGGGTCACGGGCGAGTTGGACGGGAACTTGAGCACCATGATCACGTCTTGCTGCATCTGGTCTTTGAACATGAGCGGGCTCTGTGGAAGGAAACACTGTTGAATAGAAAGGGAGAGAAGAGCGGAGAGACAAAAGGGAGAGCGCCGTTAGTGAGCGATCTGGGCAGCGCGGGCACACACATGGACGCCGCTGGCCGCAAGCAGTGGCGGCCACGAGCAGCGGCCACTGTGGACCATCCACATGGGTCTCCACAGTCCCTGGCATCCAAAACCACACGATTACCCGTCTTTTCACACAAACAGTGTGCGCCCTAAGCTGGCCTGCTAGCTCAACTTGGTCCCTTCTCCAGGTCGCTGTGCTAATTTTTGTTACAAAACCAAACTGAATTGTCTCCAAGCTGATTCGGACAGAGGAGAACTGCCCCAAGGGTTTCCTCAGCTGGACTCTTCACAGAACAGACCACTTTGTTGCTCTTCCACGGAATGGCTGGTAGGTTTGAACTGGTGACCTTTCAGTTAGCAGCCCAGCACCTAACCCACTGTGCCACCAGGGAACACATAAGAAACCAGCATAGGATGGGGGGAGCAGTAAAGGAGGGCACGTAGGATAAGCACGGGTCTGCAAACCACAGATTGGTGGTTCAAGCCCACCAGTCACTTCACAAGAGAAAGATGAGGCTTTCTGCTCCTAGAAGACTGAAAGCCTAGAGTCACAGAGGCATGGAAGGTACTTAACAACAACAGGTAGGCAAACAAACACACAGATCATGTTATCTGCATAATAATACAGCAATGCTGATGTTAAGTGCTGTTGAGTTGGTTCCAACCCATAGCGAACTGTATAGGGTTTCTGAGGAGCAGCTGGTGAGCTTGAACCGCTGACCTTGCAGTTCAAACCGACTTTGGAATCCAGTGCACTAACCCACAACACTAACCCAGGACTTCAATACAGCAACAGTTAGCCTCGATCCAAGCTTCCATGTGAAAGCTAAGCTCAGCTTCCAGACAAGGACATATTAGTGGACAATGGGTGAGGTTGGTTACGATGTGAGAGGCTACTTCTCCGTGGTGGACTGGTTGCCAGTGGTTTCTGGGCATTTCTGCAATGGTTCACACCCACGGTTTACTGTCTAGACCATGTCCCCTTCCAGACGCTGAGCCAGCTGAGGGCAGCCGACTTTTTTGCTTACTCCATCTTGGTTTGTCTCTCAAGCATCCAGCATGTGGCTTGAGAGGATGAGGAGGAGAGGCGATGGGTGGCACTACCGCAGGAGCGATGTGTCTGTTGTTGGGTCCCGTGGAGTTGATTATGGTGCCTCACAACCCCACAGGACTGAGCAGTGCTCCCCATACTGTTTCCTAGACTGCAAATCTTTACGGGGACAGATGGCGACGCCATTTCTCCATTCGAGTCAACGGTAGGTTTGAACTGCCAACCTACTGGCTAGCAGCTGAGCGCTGAACTGCTGAGATACCAGGTTCCTTTTAATGTTGTGACCAAAACAACAAAATACACTGCGTCTCATGACGGCCCTCCAGAAGCACCCGGAGAGTCCCCAAGCTACCATCTTTATGGAAACAGCGGTCTCCTGGCTCTCTCGTGTGGGTTTCAGCACTTCGCCACCATAGCACCTGAGCTCTGAAAATATCCAATAATCTCCACAAAAAGCTGACAGTGGCAAGAATCTACACAAGGGAGACTGCAATTGTCGTTCACAGGCTGGCCATGGCTAAAACTGTCCTCTTGATTTCACCAGCACGCCTTGTAAGTGCCTATAGGAGAAGCTGAGGTAAAGACCTCGGTAGGCTTTGTAACCAGCTGCTCTGTCTGTTCCTCACAGCGACCTGAATTTAACCAGCCTGTAGTTTCTTCCTGGACTGTCCTGCCAGTTCTGTCTCTCATTGATGTCCACTGGGTGATGGCCTAGGATAAGTATTCTGACCGAGCAGATAAAATGAACTTGGGATGACCGCTCTTGGCCCAATCTGTCAGAAAAGAAATGCTGGCACTTTCTTCTGAACAGTGTATTAAAAATGCCCCACTTCAAGTCTTGTGGCTCCGAGTCTACATGGTAATGGTGACCGGGGTCTGCGTGGGCAGCTCGCCTGCTGCAGACCTGTGTTTTGCCACAGACCCACATTCAGCCTTGCTATGGGGGTGGGGGGTCTGAGCAATTGTAGAAAAGAAACCAAGTGTCTATAAAGGTGTGCATTTATTAGTTCCCCTGTGAGTTTGCCTGTCGAGGACTTGGAGAGATCAGGGGATGTGTTTGCTCCTGTCTCCCCAGCACTCGGCATTACTTCTGACACACAGAAGAGGCATGAGAGAAACCCGTTGGTAACTAGTGTTGTTTCTGTTGTGTGCTGTTGAGTGGGTTCCAGCTCATAGTGACCATATGTAGTTTATGAGGACCCACCGGTGGTTTAGCAGTCTAGGGCTAATCCTACAGCGCCACACCAGGGCTCTGATGGTGGTGGTGCTCATGTGCCTTCAAGTCAGTTCCAGCACACAGCGACCCTGTACAGGGTTTCCAAGGCTGTAAATCTTTACAGGAGCAGAAAGCCTCATCGTTCTCCACAGAACAGCTGGTAGTTTCGAACTGCTGACTGTCAGGTTCGCAGCCCAACTCGTAACCACTGCACTACCATAGCTCCTTAACAAAAGTACACTTTAAGAATAAATTCTATATATATTTACAATATAGTATGTATACATCCATTTAAAAAGGGTGTAATAGAGATAAATACTATTAGCTAATACTGTGCATGCAGGGGCTTTTAATCATTGCAATGATTTGTTGAAAGTAAAATTGAAGGTTTACTTCACTCAATTCACAATAAAAGCTTTTTTTTTTTTTAAAAAAAAAAGTGGGGTTTGAATGCAAAGGCATGAAGTGACTGGCTTACAAGTTTTCCAGTGTGTAACTAGTTACAGAATGAGGCGGGTAAGGTAGAAGCCCCACTGAATAGTTTCCCTCCTCTCCAGGTGGATCTGGTGAAAGGGGATAGGGACAACTATGATAGGATTTCATGACTCAATTGTGAATAGTTATTAGCAGGATTAATTGGTATTGTTACGGCTATGATTGCAGAAGGCATGTAACTAAAAGTGGGAAGTAGTTATCCTTTCATTTCAGGAACAGACGCTCCCAGAACCATCAGGAAGGAAGAGCATGAGTGGAACTGAAATCCCTACCTAGAAAAGCGGCTACAGCAGAGATGGTGGCTGTGTTTCTGTGGGCAGGAGGCTGACTGGCAGAATGCGTCCTTTGGACATTTAAATGAATCTATATTTTTTTGTTTTGCAAGTGTACACCAAATATTTTTGCCTTGTTCATTTGTGAAATATAGGATGTAAATGAGGAGCCACAGGAGGAAGTAGGATAAATGTTGTTGCAGGGAGGAGATTGTAATTATTGAGATGACACAAGGTGGATAGTTTGCTGAATGTAAACTATGTAAGCTGATGATCTTGCCTGTAAACCTTCACCCAATCACCCAATTCACAATAAAAAGCTATATATAAAATAAATAAATTCTAAAGGTCTTTCTCAGAAGACACAATTACTGTTTGCCAACAGACTGAAGGATTCCTGGTGTGGCGCTGTAGGATCAGCACTGGCCTGCTAGCCACAAGGTTGGCAGTTCAAAACCACTAGCTGCTCCTTGGGAACCCAATACAGGGTTGTTATGAGTCGGAACCGACTTGACAGCACTTCACAACAACAACAACAAATTGAAAAAGGACAGTTTTATTATGCAAATAAAGGGACCCTAGTGTGCTGTGCTTGAGCGCCTGGCTGCTAATCTCAAGGCGGGTGGTTCAAACCCCACAGACCCTCAGTGGGAGGAAGATGAGAGAGTCCACCTCCATCCAGATGGCAACCTTGGAAGCCTGTGGGGAAATGCTATTCTGTCCTAAAAGGTCACATTGGAACCATCTCCATGGTTCTGAGGGACAGAAGCTTTGAATGATCGAATTAAAATGAGAGACATGTTGCTCATCCCTCACAGTGTGGGAATGACAGGCTCTGATGCATGAATTGAGAGTGAAGTTGAGGGGGTGGGGGGCCAGCAGGAAGCTTCAGACCCCCTGTACAGATGCCGGCTGCCGGGCTGAGGCCCTCACTGGGTAAGGGCAGAGACAGATGGCATGTGACCCAGGTCTGGCCGTGGAACCCAGCTCTGTCTGCCTGCCTCTGTGTCAGGGACCAGACATGGATGTTTCCAGTGAACCCCCTGTAGCCTTTAAAAGATTAAGTTTGGCAATTTCGTATAGTGCTGAGAGTTTCCGTCACAATTTACAAATCAAATCTCACTTAAGAAAGGAGCCCTGGTGGGGCAGTGGTTAAGCATCAGCTAACTGCAAGGCCAGCAGTTTGAAGCCACTCTGTGGGAGCAGGTGAGGCAGTCTGCTCCCGAGAAGGAGACCCTATGGGGCAGTTCTCCTCTGCGCTGTCGGATGGCTATGAGTCGGGAGAGAACTCCCTTTGGTCTAGGTAGCCTTTCCTTAGAACAGAGAGCTGAAGTAAAGGCTGGCTGTGATCCCCACATTGGGCGGAACCGGGCCGAACCGGGACTTCAGGAGTTCCCCTTCCCCCACCTCCTCAGCGATTATGACAGTGCTTCGAGAGGGTGGAAAAATCCCGTTCTCTTTTCATTCTACTTTCCCACCCACTTGTCTGAGCGCTTCTGGGATCTTTGCTCAGGCACAGGACAGAGAAGAGGCCGGCTGTGGGCCGCTGGGACTCACCAGATGCATGGCGGAGCTCCGAGGTGGATGTGGCTCGATAAGCAGCTGAGCCGGCGTCTGTCCAAAGTTCTGAATCTGCACCTCCATGGCCTGTGGGCAGGGAGAGTGGGTCACAGTCAATGGGGAATCCCAGGAGAGGTCAGGAAGGCCGGGAGCCTGCGCTCGGGGCGTCCATCAGCCACGTGTCAGCGTTTGGGAGGCAAGCTGCTGTCCCCCAAGTGAAGCTTTTATTCCAGAAGCTGTGGTTCCAGGTGGGGCTGGGGCCTGTGAGGACAAGCTGCAGTTGTAAGCCCAACGCAACACCACAGACAACATGCCAGGCACCTGGATGAAGTCACTCACGAGAAGGAAAGGGTGGGAGGGGTGGTCCCTAATGAAATAAGCATCTGGAATCTTACCGGGACAGAAAGAATACAAGACAGAAAGCCCACTCATGAGTCAAGGTCAACTCCTGAAAACCACATGCCCTGGTCATCACCTCTCAGTCAGTAACTAGAAAAGGCATTGAGAAACTGGTTATAGTTAGAAAAATCAAGTGCGGTTCAATCTCATTACATTTGTATGTATTTCCAGTTTGCGATGGGATTTTCAGATGCCTCCTGCAATATTATCTGCAAAGTATGATTCTATTTGCTTCAAATTTTTTCTGAAAGTTTAGGAAGACTGAACTCAGAGGCGAGGGTCATTTCAGCATCGTGGACTAGGTAGTACTTCACTAGTGCCTGTCCGGATGGACGGATTCGTGAGATTTTACAGCTTCACACGAACAAACATCATTTCAGACCTGGAAGATCTGAGCTTGTTTTATATTCCTTTTGCCCATGTGTGCCCCGCAACTATTTGCAGAAAGACAAGCGCTTTTTCTAACCTTAGTATTCTCCAGGCAAAAGCTTGCCATCTATACGCTAGCCTCACAGAATGGCTTTTCCAAAACAACGTAGGTGACAAGGAGAAGCCCTGTATTTACTATGATCGTTACTTTGTTACTGCACTAATTTCCCCCTAAAATTGTGTGCAGTTTGGCTGCACATAAAAGTGAAATAGTAAAGGCTGCTGCAGGTAACGTGGTGGATGTCTCTCCACACAACGCTGCCGCCATTCCCGCTGATACAGTACTTACACTGAACAATCCGTTCTCCTTGATGGCAATTCAGGAAAATGTTTTTCAATAAAAGTGTGGATTTTAAAATTTATTAGTCATATTAAACATGAACGCGTCAGGCTCTGCTGTATTTCAGCAGCCACATAAATGGGGCTCTGCTGCTTTAATTTGCAGAGGCGGGTGTGACAGATGAGACCTCTTCACATCTGACTGTAATGTGTACGTTTAGCTGCAAAGTGTGACTGTGTAAGGAAACAGAGCTCACTAGGTACCACTGGACTATGACTAGAAGGGCGAGAGCAAAGAGTCTGGTCTGGCTCACATTAGGAGCCGTAAGTGTTTGGCAATTATTTGCAAGAAAACAAGGATGACAGCAAGCAGTGTTTTTTTGGTTACAGCTGCCCTGTTAGCAAGTATGGACGGAAGTCACTGCGGTCATCGACAGGGACGCTCGGGGTTTCGGAAGCTCCTTGTAATCACTTGGACCAAGGAGGCACTGGGGTGGGTGATGTCACATTGTGGGGGCTGCAATCAAAGAGACGGAATAAAATGTGTCTGAATTGTTGGAAGGAAAACTGATCTACTCTGTATACCTTCACCCAGTTCACAAACAAAACACATGCTAAGGAACGGCTCTCTTCTGTGGAGGAGAGAACGTCCCCTAAGCTGGCCTCCACCTGGTCACACTCCAGCTCTCCGGCTGCTGGCTGCCTGCTTGCCTGGGGGAATGGGATTTATCACACGATTATTCATGTGTGTCTGTTTGCTCAGAATGTGGACCCCAGCCGATGTACTGGGAGCATTTATGTAAGACTGACACTTAGCCTCTAACAACGGAAGGTTGGGTGGCAGAAAACGCACTGGCCACCTTTACCTTTACAATGCAACCAGGCACCAACAAACTCCTGAAGCAATGACTTCAGGTAACAGGAGTTACGGAACATGTGCGTGATAGTCCAGCAGCCCCTTGGCTGTGGAGTCCACTCCACACTGGACAGAGGAGAGCTGCCCCACAGACTGCTCATCAAAACATCACTCCATGCGAGAGGGAGGGGGCATCTGTTCCCATAAGGATCCCAGGCTGGGAAACCCTATGGGGCCGTCCCACTGCCACCGGGGCTGTGTGAGGTAGACCCGAGCACAGGGTGGTGGGTTTGGTATTTGGTTCTGAAGTCCCCGGAGTGTTCCTGTAGACACAGCCACCCTGTCAGCCCCTACAGGCCTGAGGCCTTGGGTACCTCTGGGAACTTGGCACCCATACCCATGCAGAGAGAAGTCCAGTGAAGAAAGAAGTGCCACACATAGACTGTGTGATGTCACTGTGTTGTCAGGGTGCCAGTGGACCCCCTCAGAACCTTGGACGCTTTCCTGTAGGAGCAGACACGGGAAGAGGCAGGGGTCCACTGTCATACGTGCCTTCCTTGTCTTCTGTGGATAAAGGTACATTTTCAGGCAACAAACAATCCAGGGATCCTACCAGACCGTGAAGAGCTGCTCCACAGGGTAACCACGGCTTCTGGCTGCACGTGGAAATGGGGAGCAACGCATATCCCTCATGGGCCTGACCTCAGAGGCAACGCAGAACCTGTGCATCACCATCAGAGATCCTGTCAGAACTGTCCCCAGAGAGACGCAGTGGCCTCTTCCATCTGTGCGCGCACCTCCCGGCTCCCAGGCAGGGCAAAGCTCTGACCAAGACACAGGAGACGCTGTGGTTTGGATAATGCAGAGCCTGAGCTCAGGCCCATACCCGCTGGGCTTGTCTTTTGGGAGAGAGATGCAAGACGCTCCAGATGTGGTGCCTTAGGGTCGCTCACTAACAATGTGGGCGGAGAGAAGCTCTGTTTCAGCCATTCCCCTGGGTCTGCACAAAAATATAAAACTCAATAAACATCTTTGTTGTTGTTGTTGTTAGGTGCCATGGAGTTGGTACTGACTCATAGTGACCCTACGCACAACAGAATGAAACACTGCCCAGTTCTGGTGAATCTCACAGTTGTTGCTAAGCTTCAGCCCATTGATGCTGCCATTTGGCCAATCCATCTCGCTGGGGGTCTTCCTCTTTTTCTCTGACCCTCCATCTTACCAAACATGATATCCTTTTCCAGCGACTGGTCCCTCCTGACAATAGGTCTGAAGTATGAGAGACTACGTCTGGCCATCCTGGCTTCCAAGGAGCACTCTGGCTGCACGTTTTCTAACATAGATCAGTTTGTTATTTTGGCAGTCCATGGCACTTTCAATATTCTCCTCCAATACCAAAAAGGTCTTGTGCAGCTGATTTGCCTAGTGAAATATGTCATTTGATCTCTAGGCTGCTGCTTCCATGAGTGTTGATAGTTGATCCAAGAAGAATGAAGTCCTTTTCTCCATTAGTAAGAACGTTGTTTACTGGTCCCGTGGTGAGGATTTTTTTTTTTTTTTCTTTACATTGAGATGCAATCCATATCGAAGACTGTGCTCTTTGATCTTCATCAGTAAGTATTTAAGTCCTCTTTGCTTTCAGCAAGCAAGGTTGTATCATCTGCATATCGCAGGTTGTTAATGAGTCTTCCTGCAATCCTGACGCCACATTTTTCTTCATAGAACCCAGCTTCTCGGAGGATTGGCTCAGCACACAGGTGGAATAAGTCTGGGGAAAGATGACACACATCTTCCACAGCACTAACTAAATACACCAGCTACTCTGAGGCGGGAGAGGAGGCTGTCTGTCTCAGAAAGCCCAGGTAGGGTCACCGTGTGTTGGAACCAGTTCGACCACAGTAGGTCCGGTTCAGGAGTAAGGCTTCGGCCACTCTCTGTACAATGCAGGAGACTCTGACAAAGTCCCTGTTCAATCTGGTAACAATTTTTAGAAATTCAAGGGGAAAAAGAATTAGCAAGAGCGGATGTGGTGAACGCAGAACACAGTTTCTGAAAGTTCCCTCGGTGTTGTGAGACACGGCCCAGGTCAGTTCTGAGAGCAGTTTTCGTTCAGCGCTTGTACAACGAGGCATGTTTTTCCTTACTGGAAAATACAACTTGGACACACAATAAAAATTCTGTATGCGATTTATATCCACCTTTGTTTCACCTCAATGCTACCGGCTCTAGCCCCCAACAGGAGCGTGAACAAAGACTGTGTACTTTGGAGAAGTCTGAAATGATCAAGCAAAGATAATTCCATGCCAGGCTGTATTTTAACTGATGAGCTTTTGCCTCTGGTTTTATCGTTGTAATAAAGTCAGATCATAGAAAGCATTACTTTTTAATGCTGGAGAAGCAGGAGCCAAATAAATCTAGCAAACAATATCTGTACTTGATTATGTCTTGCTTTATAAACATTAAACTATATAAAAAATTAAAATGCTATTTTACATTTAACTGCTTCTGGTTTTTTCATCGAAGGCCCCCTCCCTCTGTTGGAGCGTTCGGGCTCCATCGATCCTTGTGAGATCCCTGGACTCAGGTGGAGGGACACCATGTTCCTGTAACCGTCAGACTGCTAGACCGTATTACTACTGGACTTGCTCTGTTTTTTTCACTGTCCATTCAAGGTAAATACAAAGAACCCTGGTGGCACGGTGGTAAAGTGCTCAGCTGCTGGCTGGAGGGTCGGCCCCCTACTCCACGGGAAGCAGATGTGGTAGTTGGCTTCTGTAAAGATCGATGGTCTTGACACTCTGTGGGGCTGTTCTCCTCTGTCCTAGAGGGTCTCTGCTTGTGGGAATGGGGCCCCGCCTCACCACTCACAGGATACTTGCCCCTAGTCAGGGCAGGAGACCGGAGCGGGAAGGCACTTCCGGTTCCAGTCCCTATAGCCACAGCCTCCTCCAGGGTCTCCAGCCTCTAGCCTCTTGGGTCTAAGGGTGCAAACAGACGCTCAGTGCTTACTGCTGGGCACTTGACCTTCACGCCGTCATCCCCTCTCTCCTGCCCCTGTCGCTGGTGCAGACCCATAGGGAACCCACTGTTCCAATGGGCGATCTAGGCTGTAATCATCCGGGAGTGGCTGGGTGGCTTTGAACCGGCAAGCCAATTGAAGGCTTAACCACTGTGCTCCCTAAGCTCCTCGTCCTGTCTGGGCTGGAGGACCATTATCCACTCTCCCTGGCTCTCTGAGAGGGTGCCGTGAGGGTGGGCAGACCCAGTGGGAATGACACACAGGCCATGACACTAGGAAGTAGGAGAGTCAGGGCCAACTTCTGATTCACAGCTGGGGGAAAACCAGACCGTCAAACTCTCTGCCACCGAGTCCATCTCTGACTCACAACCAGTGGCGCCGGGCGTGAACCGCGGGGGCGTATACGGGGGTGGGGGTGCATACCACGGGGAGGGGCACAAAGGGGGGCGTACACAGGGGAGCACCACGGGGGGAAGGGGGGGTACATACACCGCAGGGATTCTGCTGCCAGTCTTTCTCCCCAGGAGCGGTGACCTAACCCACAGCGCTCTCTGGGCTGTAGTTAAGTGCCATCGAGTCGGTGATGACTCACAGTGACCATGTATGGTCACTTCCAAGGAGCAGCCGGTGGGTTCGAACTATGGACCTTATGTTACAGTGCCACACCAGGAGTCCATATATGTACGCTGTTGGTGTTAAGTGCTATTGAGTCGGTTCTGATGCCTGTCGACCCCTTATAGGGTTTCCAAAGAGCAGCTGGTGGATTTGAACCCGGAGCTTGTAGTTAGCAGTCCAGTGCTGATCCTACAGCGCCACACCCACTGAATCGATTCCAACTCATAGTGACCCTGTATAGGATTTCCGAGGCTCTGGTAGCGTAGTGGTCACATATCGGGCTGCGAACCGTAAGGTCAGCAGTTCGAAATCACCAGCTGTTACGCCGTAAAAAGAGACTTTCAGCTCCTGTAAAGATTTACAGCCTTGGAAAGGCTGCACAGGGTAGCTATGAGTCGGAACCGACTCCACGGCACATAACAACAACAGATCTTTACTGCAGCAGAAAGCATCATCTTTCGCCAGAGGAGTGACTGGTAGATTTGAACTACTGATCTTACAGTTAGTTAGTAGCCCAACTCGTAACCACTATACTACCAGGGAACCATCTGCTTAGGAGTGACAGATATGCTTATCGCCAATACGGCTCCTCGGAGTCCTGGTGTGGCTCTGTGGGTTAATGCACCAGACTGCAAAGCCGTTTGAACTGCAAGGTCAGCGGTTCAAGCTCACCCGTCGCTCCTCGGGAACCCTATATAGGGTCGCAATGATTCGTCGGCACTTAACAATGAAGTCTGAGGGTTCCCAAGATGAACACCCTCATAAACGTCATGGGGTCTCTCTGCAGTCAGCACTTGCTAATCCCCAAGAAGCGAGTGGAGGCAGACACTGTACCCCTGGGTTCGCGGCTCACAGCCCTGCGTTCTGAGCAAGTCTGTGGCACCATTTCCCCACGGCCGTGCTCACTACGTGCGTGCGTCACACTTGCATCGGCCTCACACAGTTCCCAACTTGGCTCGTGACGTAAACGTAACTTCTGCATGCACTGGGAGACCACAGACCCCGGGACTGGCGTTATCGCAGCAGGCTGGAGCGGCTCCGACCTGGAAGCAGAGTTTGGTCGATCAGGCGTTTGGCTGTGGGCTCACATTTCTCAGTGGCCCGCGAGTGGAGGACGCAGATGTTCTTGGCAAGTCCTGATGTGGCACTGTGGAATAAACACTGGACTGCTAACCAAAGGTTGACGGCTCCAATCCATCAGTCGTTGGAAACTCTGTATATGGTCTCTATGACCAACTCGATAGCACTTAATAGCCAGTGTTGTCAGGAAGGACCAGTACCTGGAGAAGGCCAGCAACATCATGCTTGATAAAATGGAGGGTCAGAGAAAAAGAGGAAGACTCTAACGAGCTCGACCGGCACAGTGGCAGCAGCAATGGGCTCAAATACAGCCAAGATGTGAGGTGGGCGCAGGTCCGGGCAGTGGTTCTTCCCATTGCGCACGGGGCTTCTGGGAGTCAGAACCGAGTCCATGGAACCTAACAGCAGAGGAGGGAGTCACCCCAGAAAGGCTTATCGGTGTATGGGTGTGACCACACCACCCCTGCCACCTTCTCCCAGGCTGGATCAGCCCGGGACTGGTCTTGAGGGGGAGGGAGAGAAGGGGTAGGTGATGGTGGAGGAGGACGTGGGAGGGTTCCAGGTGGGGGGCTTTCTTGAAAACTCTAGTCACCAAGAGAAAATAACAATGAGTATTTTTTTTTTTCAATCAGTGGGAGGTACACCAACACTCCGAAATTAAATCATATACTGAGATTTAAAAACAGTGTCTCATTTATCATCAGGAAAACATACTTTTCTTTGGTCCAGACCAAACAGGCAATAAGCATGGAAATGCCCATTTATCAGTGTGTTTAAGACCTTTACCAGTGGGTCCTAACCATCTAACTTAACTGTAACATAGTCACAGTGAGTGAGGACTGCCTGACAAATGGAAGCAGGCGATGGGTTCTGCTGTAAACTGTGTAATCTAAGTCAGACTGAAATCTATGTGGGGCAGCCGGGAGCTTAAGGAAAGCCCTTCCAGCGATTTCAACTGCAAACAACAGGCTGTAATTTTCACCCTTCTTCCCTGATGTAAAATAGGACTCCTGATGCTTGTGAACACATTTACTGTTAATTTCTGAAAATCAATAATTAGTACTTCTCAGCAGCACATAATACAAACAATACAAGAGAGCACGATGACCCCCATCACATATTTCTAGAAGAGTCTGTTCTTCTGGTAGTCCACGGTACCTTTAATGTCCTCCTCCAACACCGTAACTCAACTGCATTAATCCTTCTACGGTCTTCCTTATTCACTGTCCAGCGTTCACATCCATATGAGGTTATTGAAAAT
>NW_006408790.1:2605395-2608471 GCF_000296735.1 Chrysochloris asiatica | reverse complement strand
ACAAGCCTGGCACACACCTTTCCTTATTTCAACCATTCGGTATATCTCCTTGTTCTGTTCCAATGACTGCCTCTCAGTCTATATACAGGTTCCTCATGAGCACAATTCAGTGTTCCAGAATACTCATTCTCAACAATGTTGTCCATGGCTTGTCATGATCCACACAGTCGAAAGCCTTTGCATAGTCAATAAAGCACAGGCAAACATCTTTCTGGTATTCTCTACTTTCAGCCAAGATCTGCCTGACGTCAGCAATGATATTACAATGTGCTGTTGCAGTAGTTTTTTAATTATCTGTAAGAAAATTTTACTCGCAGGTGATACTAGGAAAACTGTCTGATGATGTCTGCATTCCGTTGGGTCTCCTCTCTGTGGAATGGGCACAAATAGAGATCTCTTCCAGTCACTTGGCCAGGTAGCTGTTTTCCAAATGTCGTGGCAGACATGAGTGAGTACCTCCAGTGCGTCATCAGCTTGTTAAAAGATCTCCATTTGTATTTCATCAATTCCCAGAGTCTTGTGCTTTGCCAATGCCTTCAGTGCACCTTGGACTTCTTACTTCTGTACCATGGGCTCTTGAATCATATGCTACCTCTTGAAATAGGTGAACATCGACCATTTCTTTTTGGTACAATTACTGTGTGTTTTCCTTTCATCTTCTTATGATGCCTTCTGCATCACTTGATATTTTGCCCATAGAATCCTTCAGTATTACAAGTTGAGGCTTGAATATTTTCTTCAGCTCTCGCAGCTCAAGAAATTCTAAAAGTGTTCTTCCCTTTTGGTTTACTAACTGAAGGTCTTTGTATATTTCATTATAATACTTGACTCTGTCTTTTTGAGCTGCCCTTTGACCTTTTACTTCTTCACTTCTTCCACTGTGTAGCATCTCTACATTGGAGAAGAAGTCCAGCCAGAATGCGCCCTGGAATTCCTGATGCTGATATTTTATCTCTCAAATTTTGGACATGTTACTAGGAGGGGCTGGCTCCTAGAGAAGGACATCATGCTAAGAAAAGTGGAGGGTCAGCGGAAAAGAGACACCCCCCCCCAATAGATGGACCGACACTGTGGCAGCAGCAGTGAGCTCAAGTTTAACAATTGTGAGGAAGGCACAGGACAGGGGGGCATTTCGTTCTGTTGTGCATAAGGACGCTATGGTCAGAACCGACTTGAAGGCATCTAACAACAACAACAGAAGAGGCTGGGTGATTGATGGCCAACGGCCAGGTAAGGACGGTGATTACAGGGGAGATGTAAACCTACTCAGGAGATCTACTCGCTAACCAAAATCAAATGTATGTCACTGTGATTTCTGTAAGGAAACTGGAATCAGCAAGGCTGCAAGTCTGATTCTGCAGATGAGAGACACAGAACTGACACATTGGAGGCTAGACTCTCCCTATTGTTAGGGATCACATTCTTCTAGCTCCTGAAAGGATCCGTGATAAATGTGTGGCACTGTAGGATCAGCACTGGACTGTGAACTATACAGTTCAAACCCACCAGCTGCCATCCTATACATGGTCATTATGAGTCAGAGTATATATGAGTATATAGTGACACAGTAGATGACAGCCTAGGAAACCCTGTGGGGTAGTTCTCCTCCATTGCACCAGGGGGCGCTGTGTGTGGATGCTCTATAAGAGTATATATGAGTATATAGTGACACAATAGATGACAGCCTAGGAAACCCTGTGGGCAGTTCTACTCTGTTACACCAGGGGGCGCTGTGAGTGGATGATTTATAAGAGTATATATGAGTATATAGTGACACAATAGATGACAGCCTAGGAAACCCTGTGGGGCAGTTCTCCTCTGTTACACTAGGGGGCGCTGTGAGTGGATGATCTATAAGAGTATATATGAGTATATAGTGACACAATAGATAACAGCCTAGGAAACCCTATGGGACAGTTCTCCTCTGTTACACCAGGGGGTGCTGTGAGTGGATGCTCTATAAGAGTATATATCCAGGAGGGCCAAGTGGGGGGACAAGGGACCCACAGAAGAGACGGAGCAGAGGTTGTGGACCCTCCCAGTTCTGTCCTTAAGAATGCTTGACGTACATGATCAGAAAACAAAGTGTGTTGACTTTTTTCTACATCCATTTTATGAGTCAAAGCACAGCTGTTTTGGTTAAAGACACATCTGTCTTGTTGGGTCTTGACGGCCCTATCGGGTCAGCTCTCGG
This sequence comes from Chrysochloris asiatica, assembly GCF_000296735.1. Lineage (NCBI taxonomy): Eukaryota > Metazoa > Chordata > Mammalia > Afrosoricida > Chrysochloridae > Chrysochloris > Chrysochloris asiatica. Next base: position 2,606,277 of record NW_006408790.1, on the reverse strand, counting down.
TCATGACGAGAGGGTTTTCACCAAGAAAATCAAATGTAGACTGCAGGGACCTAGTCCACGTCCTGTGGGTTTGTCTACACTCAGCAGGTCCAGAGGGTGCAGCTGGACTCGCCCTTGAGATCAAAGAGATGAAGGTGGAAAATGTCATCCAAGACCAAGAACTATCAGTAACCATTAATATTCTAAGATTATTGACTTCAATAGATAAATATATAAGGGGCTTCAAAAAGTTCATGGAGAGTTCTGTCATCTGTCAGTCCCAGGTTTCCACGTACTTTATAATGTCTTCTCATATATCTACAAATAAATAAATATTTCACTGCCCATATGTTCCAATAGCTTCCAGCAAAGCAGTTATTTATGGGGGGCATATGTGTGCCATCTCCTCGTGCTGTCAAAGGGAAGCGATTAAAATCATCTTGTCTTTAGGCGATGTACACTTCAGGGTAAAGGGCAAGTTTTAGAACAAGCTCAGAACTAGTCTCTTCTTCATAATTTGCCTGGTGTGAACCTACAGCTTCTGGTGGGACACTGACTTCATTTTTCTTCTCTATCATTCTCTTTATTTCTTTTGCTGAATGGGTACAATCTTATCGTCAATATCGTAGTTGTTCTAATTCATTTGCTAATAAAGACAAAGAAAAAAAAAAATAATGTCACTAAAAGAAAACTTCCAAAAATATGTTTGTTGTTAGGTGCCATCGAGTTGGTACTGGCCCACAGCGACTTTATTATGCACAGCAGAATGAAATACTGCCCGATCCTGGGCCAACCTCACTACTATTGTCACGCTTGAGTCCATCGATGCTGCCACTTGGCCAATACATCTCGTTGGGGGTCTTCCTCCTTTTCTCTGACCCTCCACCTTACCAAACATGATAT
>NW_006408790.1:2601104-2602540 GCF_000296735.1 Chrysochloris asiatica | reverse complement strand
TTTTCATTCAATTTTCCCAAGAACTTTTTGAAGCCCGCTCGTGTACATCAGAGGAAAGTGCCTATTAATCTAGGTGACAACAAGGAATACGGGTTATGGGAAACATGCACATTAGGATTGGGCTGCCAGACAGGATTTCTGGAGACACTGCAGAAACGAATTTAAAATGGCCATTTCATTTCTTGGTGTCACTGATGTTTTGGATTATGGTGACCTTTGTGGTGCCATGTGGCAAGAACTGAAGTATGAAAATATGTTTTTCTGAGATTTTTTTGTTGTTGCTAAATGCTGCCAGGGAACGGCTGATGGGTTTGAATCACCGACCTTGTGGTTAGCCATCCACTGCTTATCCTGCAGCGCCACTCCAGGACAACGACCACTCTTCAAGGATACTTCATACAACAAAGACCATTCACACAGCATCTCCTGCGACCCTCACACAAGGTCACGTGGCTCAGAATCTGTGAACTATCTTTCAGAAGGGAAAACAAAAATTCATCAAACTGAAGTGACCTAACTCAGGCCCCTCAGAAAATAGCGGTGGGGCTGTGATTCCAACCTGTGACCTGATGCTGAGTTCTCGGGGTCTCTCAGTGCCCACCTTGAACTTGGAGGCAGTCAGCTTTGAATAATTACATCTATAATTATGTAAGTATATTTTTTTCAAAATGATTTTAGAAAGGACTGACTTTTCACTCATGAAATCAGAAGGAAATTCTGGTGGTGTTCATTTCATTTGCAAGCTCCACGAAGCAGGTGAGGACCCATGCTGGTGTAGTGGGTTAGGCGCTGGGTTTGCACTGAAAGTGGAAGGCCCAGGTTTAAACCCACCAGCTCTCCGTGGGAGAACGACAAGGCTGTGAGCGTCTGTAAAGAAGGTCTACTCAGTCCAGGAGGACCACAGTGATTGGGAATGGACTCAGCAGTACTGGACGTGGGTCCTTCGTTTTATGAACCAACTATAAATCCTATCATGCCTCTGGAACCCTCAAAGACTGATCACACCAGGATCATCCAAAGGGCTGAGACGGCTTTCTTACCACCATCTTAGAGTGCTGCTGTGGTGCTGCAGGATACAGCACTGGACCACAAGGTCGGCGGTTCAAACTCAAGTTCAAAACTTTCTACCTATTGTTACCAGATGGAGTACACAGGAATCAGATTGACTACATCTTTGGGAAGAGATGGTGGCAAAGCTCCATATCAGCAGCAAAACAAGGCTGGACCAGACTGAAGCTTAAGGAAATTAAAACAAGTCCACGAGAACCAAAATGTGCCCTTGAACTTATCGATAGAGATTATCTCAAAAAACAGATTTGATGAATTCAACAATAATGACCTAAGACGAGAAGAATTGTGGGGTGACATCAAGAACACCATATAGGCTGACCACCTAAGACAGGCAGCGTCCCTTAAACAAATAATAAATAAGGGGA
>NW_006408790.1:2584088-2598603 GCF_000296735.1 Chrysochloris asiatica | reverse complement strand
CGGTTGATGATGCATGGAGGGGATTGGAACCATGGCAATGAAACGATATACGGTGGAATGAATGTAAAACTAAAGTTCTCTCATGTAAAATATATAATTCACAAGAAAACATGAAAAAACAAACAAACAAAAAAAACATCAACAAGACAGAAAGGCAAGTCTTACAGTTTAGTTCGTGAGATGGAAATACCCGTGGAGTCAGTTCTGACCTAGTGACCCTGTCTAAGCTTGACAGCTTCACAGGAGCAGAAAGCCTCGTATTTCTTCCTTGGGAAATACACATTAGACTGCAGTTTTTCAAGAATCACTTTTGAAACACTCTTATGTTTAAACAAACAAGCTAACGTATGGATTTTGTTATGCTGAAATGCATAGAATCAGTGGAGACTCGTTCCCACCCCAGGTCCAAGGCTGTCCAGAAGGGTGTCTGTGTTCCCTAGATTCCTGTTTCTAACTGGGAGTGTCTGAAACTCTGGGACATTTTTTATTCAAAATAAATCTGCTGGAAGCATCTAGAAAGCCGGGATGTGAGGTGCCAACTTCTCAGGACTGCTCGCCTGCCCTTATGGGAGTGGGCAGAGGGTGGAGCTCTGTTAGCACACTGGCTGCCCGCCCCCGTACACTGCCAGTTCTGGAGACCCCAGGAAGCAGCTGGACTCCGTTTCATGGGGTCGCTATGAGTTGGGACTGACTCGGTGACAATGAGTTTGGGTTTGGGGTAGAGGAAACAAGAGTTAACAAGTTTAAAATTGGGTGATAGGGCCATGGGGTTCATGGTAGAATCTCTTTACTTTTCTAGGAAAAGCAGGAGGGAGCAGCAGTTATCTGAGGATTCTAGGACGCCGTCTGTACACTATGCCTCTCACACTCTTACTCACAGCGCATTCTGATTCGGAGGTGGGAGTCTGAAGTTTTACTAAGCTTTCAGATGGTGCAGACCCCACTGGCCTGTGGCCCCCATCTGAGCATCGAGGACTTAGGAAACCCTGGAGAGAAATAGCAAGCTGAACACACGGTTCCAAGTAAGCAGGTGCCGCAGCGGAAGCTCTTGATCGTGACTCAGTGAGAGAATATATAAAGCCGACTCCCAAGGTCAGTGAACATGTACAGGCAAGTACACATGAAAGCCCAGGACGATGCTTCAACATCGGTCCAGCTACTGAGAGTCTGCGAGATCAGAAAGCATGAAGCATATACTCTCTTTCCCAGCGGAGCCCGTGTTTACGCATCGGGAAGAGCTCCGTGCGAGGATTGTTGTGTCTTGTCTCTGCCCCGAAAGCTGTCACGGCAGAGTTGATAATCAATTATTGCTTTACACGTATAAAGTAGGTTAAGTTGTCATAATTTGCTCAGCCAGGGATCCTGGGCTGTCAAAGAATGTCACTTTCTAATCTGACATAGAGAAGAAAATGATCTGTTATTTTGACCTCTAATTTCCTGACATTTTAATGCTATAATTACAGCAGTTAGTGCCACTTCATGATTTTACCTGCCAGGGAAGAAAGAATCAACCATCTTAAGTCATTGCTCAAGATTTAGCGCTAATTTCCAAGCTCAAAGTCGACGGCAGACAGGGGAACACGTATCTTTTACAAGGAAGACATATGTAGATATTCTTATGTTAAGTATTTTGAGGTTAAATTGGTGTTTAATGTAAACATTAAAGATAAACAAGCCCAACTTGCTCAGGCTCTGTGGGGTTCAGAGTGAGCCCTATCGTGACTGTCACCAGATGCCTTCCTTTGCATCTGTCTTATGACACATACAAGTTCACTGCTTAAGAAGCACTGAGACCAACATTGTTGTCATTTGTTGAGTACCACTGAGTCATTCTGAATCATAGTGACTTTGTATAGGGTTTCCTAGGAGCAGATGGTGGGTTTGAACTGCTGACCAGACTGATGTTAGTTAGCAAGTGGAATACTTTCCCGAGCTTGATAAAAGGGTCCCTATTAGGAATGTAGAATGCTGGTATGCCTCTGTGCACTAATGCACTGACTGCAAAGTCAGTGGTTCAAGCTCACCAGCCGCTCCTTGGAAACCCTATACAGGGTTGCTAGAACCAGCTCGATGGCACTTCACAACAGCAACGACATTTGGAATGTGGATTTTCAAAGAACCTGACATTCCGGATCTGCTCTTTGTAGCCACATTGAGGGACACAGAGATAAAGAAGTGTACCTCAGTGTTCTGGAAAACGAAAAATCAAATAAGAAGGTACCATAGAGACCTACTCTCAGGAACTCTTAAGATCCCAAAGCTGCTGTTGTCGAGCGGACCCTGAGTCACAGACACTCCACAGGACAGTAGGACTGCCCAGAGGTTCTGAGGCCGTGATCCGGTGGAAGCGAATGGCTTCATTTTCCTCCTGAAGAGTGGTTGGTGGATTTGAACCACTGACCTTTGGACTATCAGTCCACCAAATCATGATACACTCCCCAAACCACTAGCTACAGGGCACGCTCCTATGCCAGCTTTAACGTTGGGGAGCACAGGGTGTTTACTATCTCACAAAATGATAGTGGTTCTAACCTACCAGCCACTCTATGGGAGAAAGTGAGGCAGTCTGGGAACCCTCTGTGGAAGTTCTATTCTATCACACAGGGTCATCTATTGTGTCATCTAGGCTGTCATCTATTGTGTCACTATATACTCTATAAGATGATCTATAAGAGTATATACGAGTATATAGTGACACAATAGATGACAGCCTAGGAAACCCTGTGGGGCAGTTCTCCTCCGTTACACCAGGGGGCGCTGTGAGTGGATGATCTATAAGAGTATATACGAGTATACAGTGACACAATACATGACAGCCTAGGAAACCCTGTGGGACAGTTCTACTCTGTTACACCAGGGGGCGCTGTGAGTGGATGATCTATAAGAGTATATATGAGTATATAGTGACACAATAGATGACAGCCTAGGAAACCCTATGGGGCAGTTCTCCTCTGTTACACCAGGGGGCGCTGTGAATTGGAATCAACTCAATGGCTGTGGGTTAAGCCCAAAAAAGTCTGCGCCATTGAGCTGATTTTGATACTAAGAGACCCTGTAGAACAAAGCAAAACAGCTCCATAGGATTTCTGAGACTGAATATCTGTCCTGGCGTGGCATTATAGTATAAAGCACTAGACTGCAAGGTTGGTTTGAAACTCAAGATCAGCAGTTCATACTCACTAGCTGATCCTGGGAAATCCTATTCAGGGTCGCTATGAGTCGGAATCAACTCAATGGCACTTAACGGCAACATACATATGTATATATACATGGTGGTGGTGATGTGCCGTGGAGTCACTTCCGACTCATAGTGACCCTGGTACAGGGTTTCCGAGGCTGTAAATCTTTACGGGAGCAGAATGGCTGATCTCAAGATTAGCAGCCCGATTTGTAACTGCTATGCTACCGAGCTCTCTCTCTCTCTCTCTCTATACGTTTGTTTGTGCATTTATATATAGACCTGATAAGAGCATATGATTTACAGAAGCAGGTATCTTACAGGACTCAAATAAACATGTGACCTTGCCAAGAAAGGTCCTAATTCTCTCACACGTGACTCAGTTTTTGCTCATTTCAGCCTGAAAATTTGCTACTTGCCTGTCAGTTCTGTTGCTACTTTGCGGTCTCACCAAATACAAAACATTTAATAGACATTTCCTGGGCCCGACAGGAGTCACCTGCAAACTTCTTCACACAGAAAGCACTTTATAATGAGTGGAAACGCACAACAAAATATTTAGGAGCAAAAGTGCCCAAAACAAAGAAAACCCAATTGGATCTTGGAACATAAGCTATCTTAACAACTGTTTTTTCTTTCTGATTGTGAAACGTATTGATTCTACCAAGAACATTTTGTTTGTAAGGCACTGACAGGGCTGGGCATGTTTTAAGGAAGAATGTACTGTTAAAAGAAGAATCAGGCCCAGAACTTTAAAATAATCTGACTTCAGCTTGTCCACAATGGAGCTGGGGGAGTGTACTTTTTTTTAACCATTCCATGGCCCATGGGACATACAGAGCCCACTTACATTTTCCACCTCTGGAGGTTAGTGAAGGAGCCGTGGTGGCACTGTGGGCTAAGCATTAGGCTGTTAAATGGTGGGTCAAAACCACCAGCCGCTCTGAGAGAAGGAAAAGGCTGTCTGCAGCAGTAAACATGGACAGTTTGCTCTGAGTGAGGGGAGACTAGATGGCAAATTTGGTTTAGGGTTTAGTGGGAAGCTGCTGTCCCACTTATAGCGCATGCTACTATCTGCTGGGGTTTGTATAACTGAGTAAGAACTGGCTTGCATCCCACCAAACCCAGCACCAGGGGCCACTTGGGACACATGTGTCCCATTAATTGAATCAGAATTTTTATTACTTCCCAACAAAGTTTTTTCACATTCATTAAAAATGTATTCTGTTATTGAAAACACATGGTTTCGGTAAAAGGCAGAGGAAGAAACCAACAACCCAGAGCAGAAAATCTTCTGGTCTTGGGAAGGTTAAGCAGAGACAATCCTTCCCTCACTAATGACTTCCTGTCCTCTAGTCTCTCATGTGTCATTCATGGTCTGCAAATGCTCTGTCCTGTTTCCTGCTCAGACGGCATGTCACAGGCCACCCTAGCAGCACGTGTACCGTTCTCAGGAGTCCTGTGGACGCAGCGCTTTCTTTGTAGAGCGACGCCATGTATACGGAATGACCTCACCACTGTAAATGTGGCTAGTCGGGCTCCATTCCCTTAATCTGTGTGGTTTTCCACCTCTAAAAGGAAACACTAAATACAGCCGCAAGACAGCCTCCACTGCCTGTAAATGTGGCTGCCACGGCCGGTTCTCCATCGAGCAGATGGCAGCTCCGGTGGAACCGAAGGCTAGACTGTCACTTCCTCCAGCCACACTCACCTGACAGCTGCCACGTTCACTCCCACCTGAGACGGTTTGTACAACGTGGGAGGGATTCAAATCGCACTTTGTATGAATCTGTTCGCCAAAGTCCCACATGTAATGCAGTATGCCACCCCTCTACTGCAGATGTGTTCGTCTCAGGATGAGAAAAGCTGAGCACACAACAGTATAAGCTATCCCTGGTGTGGCGCTGTGGGTTAATGTGCTGGACCGCAATGTTGACTTGCACCATAAGGATGGCAGTTCAAGCTCACCAGCTGCTCCTTGGAAACCCTACACAGGGTCACTATGGGCTGGGATCGACTCAACAGCACTTAACAACATTTCAGGGATGCTGGATTCTGACTATCCTGTCTCAAAGGTTTCAATTTTGCTTTTCTTTAAAACACACGGACAGATTATTTTAATGTGAAATCTTGCCAAATGTCTGTGGTGCAGTCGAGTGGATTCCGCCTCGATGACCCACGTGGAACTGCCCCCTAGGGTCTCCTAGGTGGTCACTGTTAGAGGAGTGGATTGGCAGGTCTTTCTCCTGAGGAGCAGCTGGCTGGCTTTGAACCACTGACCTTTCAGTTAGCTTTTGAGTGTTTAACTGTTATGCCACAAAGGATCCTTAAATATGTCTCATTCATTAGTAACATGTGTAATATATATTGGCATTGTATTGAAGACTCTGAAGTAAAACCAAACGGGAACACTGAAGCATTTTCTACACAGGGGAGCTCTAAAAAGGCCCTGGAAAATGGAATAGAGAGAATGAGATTCCCCCTGAATGCCCTGAAGCCCCCTCGGATGTCTACGACGCTAGTTTGTCGGAGATATGATGTGGCTGTGTCCTAAGAAGTTATGTCGTGAGGACGTGCATGTGGGAGGGACGCGCGGTGCTCACCACCTACCTCCCTGAGCCCGGGGTCCGTGATGCTGTCCAGATTCACGGAGCCCTCGTAGGTTAAGTAGTGGAAGACATTCAGTGCCCGCACGGCTTCAGGCCCTCGCTGCTTGTAGCCAAAGGTGAGGTCAATCCACTGGTGGAGCTGGCAGGACACAAACTCACTTTCCAGGGCCTGGGGTGGGTCAGGAGAGAAGGAGAGACCCGCTGAGTTGGGCTGAGCTACACACCGTTTCGTAGGCTGACGTATTCGGTATGCAAGGCCTGGGGGAGTGGGTTCCCCACAACCAAGCCAAAGGGGCAGCATCTGCCCCCGAGCACAGCTCAGCAGGCAGGCAGGGGCAGGAAGGAAGGTGAACCGAAACGGGGAGTCCAGGGCTGAGGCGGAAACGGGCTGTTGTATAGAGGGATTGGCAGTCAACGTCATGAAGCAGGGTGTGTGTAAGTGTTGGACTAATGTGCTCTGCAACTTTCACCGACACACACATACATACACACACACACACCTGCATCCAGGAAGTGAAGTGGTCTTTACATGCCATCTCCATGGAGCTGAGATGGCAGGATAACACCTCTAACACAGCACAGGGTTAGAGGAAAATGTACTTTTTCTACAATGCTTTACTTCGTCTTGACTCCATTACGTATGCGGACGCTGTTAGGTGTTGTCAAATTGATTCTGTGTCACGGTGCCCCCATGTGAAGGGTACAAGTGCCCCATGGGACCAGCTCCAGGCCTCTCTGCTTTGGAGCGGCGGGGTGGTTCTGACGGCCCACCTTCAGGTTAGCAGGTGAGTGCTCAGTCACCGGGCCACTGGGCACCTTTCCGTTACTTATGGTGTGCTGTCGAGAAGCTTCGCTGTGTATACAGCGACCCTGCCTCGGGTTTCTGGGGCTGTATGTCTTTATGGGAGCAGAAAGCCTCATCTTTCTCCCATGGAGCGGCTGGTGAGACTCGAACTGCTGACCCTGCAGTTGGCAGCCCAACATGTAACACCGTGCTGCCAGGACTGCTCATGTATGAGGGTTAGTGAGGGGGCCTTGGGAGGCTAAATGGAAGGTTGGCAGTTCAAACCCATGAGCCGCTCTGAGGGAGAGAGATGGGGCTTGTCTGCTCTGGTAAAGCCTGGCAGTGTCCACTCTGTCCTACGGAGTCACTATCAGTCCCCGCTGACTTGGCGGCAGGGCGCTGTTGGTAGGAGAAAATAGAACTGATGAAATTTACTGTAATTCTGTTACATTCAAACGATTTTTGAATAAAATGCCTAATGCAGTCATGAGGGATAAAAAGAATCATTCTTCACTGATTTGATTTTTAAATTTTTATTTATTCTCCTTCATCTCCATTTCCTACTTTCTTTTAAAATTACGTAAAAAAAATCTATTTCTATATTATAATATTTTAAAACACTTGTTATATTTGCCCTATTCTAATAGACTCCTGGTATGGTGCTGTAGGATCAACACTGGACTGTGAATCACAAGGTTGGCAGTTCAAACCCACCATCCCCTCCTTGGAAACCCTATATAGGGTCACTGTAAGTCAGGACCGACTTGATGGCACTTAACAACAACAATAATATACATACAAGAGTCGTGACGTGGTGCTGTAGGATAAGCACTGGACTGTAGGGTGGGTTTGAACTGCAAGGTCAGCGGTTCAAACTTGCCAGCTGCTCCTCAGAAACGCTATACAGGGCACCTATGAGTCAGGCCCGACTTGATCGCACTCAACAACAACAAATATACACATATAAGCTATTATAAGGAGCTCTGGTAGCACAGCGGTTATGAGGTCCACAGTTCGACACTACCAGCCGTTCCATGGGAGAAAGATGAGGCTTTCTGCAGCCTCAGAAACCCTGTGCAGGGTCATTATAAGTCAAAGCTGACTCCATGGCACCTAACATATATATATACACACACATATATATAATACCCATATTGTTGTTGTTGGGTTGTGATGTGCCATGGAGTCGATTCCGACTCATACCGACCCTGTACAGGGTTTCCGAGGTTGTAAATCTTTACGGGAGCAGAAAACCTCATCTTTTCTCCCTCAGAACAGCTGGCAGTTTCAAACTGCTGACCCTGAGGTTAGCAGCCTGATTTGTAACCACTATGCTTTGTTGTTGTTGTTGTTAAGTGCCGTCGAGTCGGTTCCGACCGAATAGGATAAATACAAATAACAGATTTTTTAATGTAATTAAAAATTATGAATAGCTATGAACTTGGAAGTTTTAAAAGGATAGTGATGATGAACTTGACCTACACCTATGGATGCAGTAGCTCAAAAAAGGAACAAATCTTTACAAGGATTATTCCCACACCCTCCATACACAGAGTAGACAGGGATGGGCAACTTGGACATTGGCTACTCAAAGTCGGGGGCCTACAAAGGCAAGAAGTGACTGGTTTACAAGCTTTCAAGAGGGAACCTAGATCCAGAGGGCGTGGCGGAAGGTAGAATCTCCACTGAGTGGTATCCAATCTGTCTGGGCGGGGCTGATGAAATGAAATGCAGTTAGTCTCTTGTGATACAATAGTGAATAATTGTTATCAGGACTGCTTGTGAGGGTTGGAAATGTAAAGATAGATGTTTTGGAGCAAAAAGAGGGGAATGATTGACTTTGCCATCTAGGAGCGGAGGTCCCTGGGGCCAACAAGGGAAAAGAGTGGAGAGCAGGACCCTACCCAGAGAAGCAGTGACACAACGCCAGAGATGGAGGCAGAGACGATGACGTGGAGAGATGGAGCAGCTGGAGACTTTAGACCCAGAAAGGGAGAGGGGCTGGGTGCTGACGACCAGGGGGCAGGCTTGCAGGGTTGATGATGCATGGAGAGGATTGTAACCATGGCAATGAAACAATATACGATAGGATAAATGTAAAACTAATGTTCTCCCATGTAAACTGTCAGATAATTCACAATAAAACACACACAAAAAAAATAGTGAGTCAACAAACAATGAATTGTGGTTAAACAGTTTTGTCTGCTTTTAAAAAAAGCAAACAAACCCCCAACCATTTCCAGAAGACAATAAACAGCCAAGAAACAGTTGCGTGTGGGACTGAATCCTAGCAGACCGTCTCACCGTGGCTCTGTCTTGTAGTCAGTCACGGTACACAGACAGGAATCCCACTTGGAACGTTTCGAGGCTGACTCTGGTTCTAAACCCACTGCAGATCTTAGGGCCCACTCTGCGATGCCACCTAGCAGGAAGTCTGATTTATTCATAGAGGAATTCCTTTATGAATGAAGCCATGTGCTTTGCTTGTCCCTTTCAGATCTGCGTCTCTATGCACAAACCCAGTGTGGATTCTGAAACAAGATGCTAGTACAAACCCAGTTAAAATATTAAGAAAACTCGATGTCCAAGCTACTGGGGGTGTGGTGGTCTTAATAGCTGCTCTACCTCAGATTTGCGTGGCCGATGGCAGGAACAATTGCTTTACGCTTAGATAAACCAATTCTCAATCCATAACCGGACCCTGGGGAATGGCAGACAGAAAGGGTACCTCTTAGATGGATAATACGAATCTAATTCTCATTTCCATTTTTGTCCCAGGGGTATTAGATGATAGCGAATTCCTTCCTAGTGCATTTGGGAAAAAGCGTTCTGAAACTTAAGAAAAAGGAAATGAGGGTCTTGGAATGCACTGTGGAGAGAGAATGTTGATTTCCCTGGAATTCTTTTACTTACGAATCTTTTATTCAGACGCCTCGGCTCCTCCTTCAGACCAGAGGAAGAGTATTACCTGCCCCTTCCTCTGCTTGCCTCACAATCGGCCTTTGAAAATAATTGTTAAATTCTCTGGTGCTGCACACATTCAAGCAGACGGTCAGAGCACTTCCTGTGTCCGGGTGATGCCAGCTCACCATCGTGGTTACACTGAAGGAAGAGCTGTCCCCCACTGAAGGACGCAGTTACTTTAAGGAAAGAAGACGTCCTTGTTTTGAAGGTGTCCTTGGGGTTTGTGATGCTGTTGAGCCGACTCCTGGTGACCCTGGGTGACAGTCTCCACAACAGCAGATCATCAGGGTGGATGAGAACTGACAACCTTTCAGTGTGCAGCTTAGCGCTTAACCACGGCATCACCAGAGCTCCCCACCCTCATTAACTAATGCTAACCTAGTGCCTGCTGTTCACTGTATGCGGCCCCCCAAGCCCACTGCTGCCGAGACGAGTCTAGGACAGAGCACAGCCCACAGTGTCTCCAAGGGAGCAGACAGCCAAGTCTTATCTCTCAGAAGTGCCTGGTGGGTTCGAACCACCGCTCTTTCAGTTAGCAGTTCAGTGTTTTACCACTGCACCACCAGGGCTCCTCTTAGCCCTACATGTTGTTGTGTCGTGCCATTGAGTCAGTCCTGACTCATAGCAACCCTGTCTAGGGTTCCCAAGGCTGTCAATCTTTATGGAAGCAGAGCCACATCTTTGTCCCACAGACCGTCTGGTGGGCTTGAACCACTAACCTTGTGGTTCGCAGTCCAGTGCTTATCCTACAGTGCCAGTAGACTCCCTGGGGTGGGAGGCCGCCCACTCACTCATTCGCCAGATACCAATGACCACCTGCTCTGCACTGGACACTAGTCTGAGAAGGCCAAGATGGCACCTGTGAACTGTGGCAACTGAGCGAGGAGCTGGACAGAGGGGCCTCGCTCACCAACCGCGTGGACGAGACAGGACTTCTGCTGTCCAGCACCATGTCCCACTGACCAGGGCTGGGGGGTGAGGGGTGGGGGGTGGGGGAAAGCTGGAGCTTCTGTTTGTTGTTGTTAGCTGCCATCAAGTCGGTACTGACTCATAGCAACCTTACGCACAGCAGAACGAAACACTGCCCGATCCTGGGCCAACCTCACTACTGTTGCCATGCTTGAGTCCATCGATGCTGCCACTTGGCCAATCCATCTCGTTGGAGGTCTTTCTCCTTTTCTCTGACCCTCCACCTTACCAAACATGTTATCCTTCTCCAACGACTGCTCCCTCCTGACAATATGTCCAAAGTATGAGAGACGAAGTTTGGCTATCTTGGCCTCCAAGGAGCACTCTGGCTGCATTTCTTCCAAAACGGATCTATTGGTTCTTTTGGCAGTCCATGGCACTTTCAGTATTCTCCTCCAACACCACAATTCAAGGGCATCAATTCTTCTATGATCTCCCTTATTCACTGTCCAGCTTTCGTATCCATTTGAGGTTATTGAAAATACCATGGCTTGGGTCAGGCGCACCTTAGGCCTCAAGCATTACATCTTTGCTCTTCAACGCATTAAAAAGGTCTTGTGCAGCAGACTTGCCTAATGCAATACGTTATTTGATTTCTTGACTGCTGCTTTCATAAGTGTTGATAGTTGATCCAAGAAGAATGAAGTCCTTGACAACTTCAACCGTTTCTCCGTTGATAAGAATGTTGTTTATTGGTCCAGTGGTGAGGATTTTTGTTTTCTTGACATTGAGATGTAATCCATATCGAAGGCTGCGCTCTTTGATCTTAATCAGTAAATGTTTTAAGTTCTCTTCACTTTCAGCAAGCAAGGTTGTATCATCTGCATATTGCAGATTGTTAATGAGTCTTCTTCCAATTCTGATACCACATTTTTCTTCATATAACCAAACTTCTTGGATTATTTGCTCAGCATACAGGTTGAATAAGTATGGTGAAAGAATACAACCTTGTCGCACACTTTTCTTAATTTTAAACCATTCAGTGTTCCCATGTTCTGTTTGAACAACTGCCTCTTGGTCCAGGTACAGATTCCTCATGAGCACAAGTAAGTGTTCTGGAATACTCACACTTTGCAATGTGAATTATGTTATAGTTTACATGGGAGAACATTAGCTTTACATTTATCCTATCATATATCGTTTCATTGCCATGGTTACAATCCCCTCCATGCATCATCTACCAACCAAAGGGTATACCCTGGCCCCCAGTTGTCAGCACACAGCCCCTCTCCCTCTCTGTGTCTAAAGTCCCCAGCCACTCCATCTCTCCACGTCATCATCTCTGACTCCATCTCAGGCATCACTGCTTCTCTGGGTAAGGTCCTGTTGTCTGCTCTTCTCCCTTGATGGTCCTAGGGACCTCCGCTCCTTGTGTGCAAAGGCAATCACTCTCCTCCTTTTGCTATGAAACGTCTACCTTTACATTTCCAACCCTCACAATCAGTCCTGATAACAATTATTCACTATTGTATCACAAGAGACGTATCCGCATTTCCTCGCATCAGCCCATTGGATACTACTCAGTGGAGATTCTACCTTCCTCCGCACCTACTGGAGCCAGGTTCCCCCTTGAAAGCTTGTAAACCAGTCTGACCATTGCACACTGGAGCAGCCCAGCGCTGAAGGAATGGACCACACCCAGCTCCTGTCTGTGCTCCTGAACAGGGTGTCGTGGATGGAGTCCTGTCCTCCCCTTCCCCATGGGTCAGCCTGGCAGTCTGATGTGGTCAGCCCTGATCCAACTCAATGGGAGCTTCCCTGGGGTGAGCCTGCAACACCTTTTATATCACAAGAGATAAAAGGAGGGAGAGGAACCACCTACCACCAAGCAAGAAGAGCCACACATGGAACACAGCCTCTGCAGCCAAGGGAAGCAGACACGGGATCACCAAGGAACACTGGGCCCGCACATGCTGAATGCAGACAGGGACCTTCCCCCAAAGCCAACCGAGAGAGAAAGGGCTCCCCTAGAATTTGGACTTGCAGCCTCCAAGAAACTGGGAGAGAATACACTTCTGTTTGCTAAAGTCAGCCCTTGTGACACTTCTGTGAGGGCAGTTCGGGGCAGAAAACCCCTGACCTTGCGGGTCAGCTGGCTCTCCAGGGGCCAGCGCAGCAGGATGGGGTGGTGGGGGAGACTGAGGGAAGGTCTCTGCTGCATTGTGCTGGCCCCCAGGGAGGTGAGGACTCTGACTCCTACTCTTTGCTCCAGGTTTCCTGAGAGTGGGTCCATGCCTGCTCTGCTGCCCATGGGCCTTGCTCACGGCTGGCTCTCAGCTGAGACCTGCTGAAGGGACACACCGCCATTCTGGGGACTAGGGGGAACACTGGAGCTACATAGGTCAGGTGCTTTGCCTACTCCAGGGGTTGTGGCTGACCGGATGGAAAACAGCGGCCTCGAACCTAAGCTATTCATTCCTACAACTCAACTCATATGCTTACATTTCTTCTTTCAACAGGGAGTTCTATTTTTTCTTTAAAATATGGAAACATTAT
The DNA here is from genome assembly GCF_000296735.1 of Chrysochloris asiatica. Lineage (NCBI taxonomy): Eukaryota > Metazoa > Chordata > Mammalia > Afrosoricida > Chrysochloridae > Chrysochloris > Chrysochloris asiatica. The sequence continues at coordinate 2,585,603 of NW_006408790.1, read as the reverse complement.
AAAGGGACTGTCTGAGTTCTCCAGGGCTGCTATGACAGAAATACCACCGGGGGTGGCTTTAGGGGACAGAAATGCATTCTCTCACAATTATGTTTCGGCTCCGGGGAAGCTTCTGGTGGCTCCAAGGCGATCTCCATGTGGTTCTGCCTCTGTCTCCCTGTCTGCTCTGGCTCACTGTGCCCCATCTGGTCTGTTTGTATCACATGGGTCACACTGGACTGACACAACATGACAAAGAATAGCCACTCCCAAACGGGCCACAACCACAGGCAGAGTCATTAGAGCTCACAATTCAATAAGTCACATGCTGTGGGACAGTAAAGGAAACTTACTAGGACACCGCTCTCAGTGCCCTGCTGAGGAGCATGCTCTGTGCATCAGAACCTCCGCCCTCTGACCCACCAGGACACCCGGCTCTCTGTGTCCCTGCTCTGAGCTCCTCTGTAGACCAGAACATTCTCCAGCAGACCCAGCCACACACACTATGAGGCCACAGAGGTTATCAGAGCACAATGAAAAAGGCCTCCTTCTTAAACCAACTGCCCCCCCCCCACCAGGGTAGATTATGATTGATGAAGCCAGCACTAAGGGGAATGCTATCAAGAGGTACTTTCAATTTCTGGTGTCTGTGAGGAGGTCAGATTATAATCACGTTAGAGTGGAACACAATGCTTTATTAATGTTTCATGAGTAAGTCAGGGGTAATCAGCCGAGTTGCGTGTGGAGAAATTAAACCAATTCTTGACAAGGAAATCGAACGCATTTAGAATTTATGGAAACATCTAGGAGTGTCTGGGCCACCAGATTCAGAACTACACAGGTTTTCCGGAAACACGAGCCCCGTCACTGCATTTACAAACTCTCCATCCAGTGACGTGAATTAATGCTCATCACTAAAAATACAAATCAACCACAGCAGAAGGAAACATTGCTAAAAAGAAAAAGTTGATCTCATTTTTAAAAAATAAGGGAAGAGAATTAGGTTGTAGGCAAATGAAGGTTCCTACAAATGTGCGAAATGCGGGTCTAGCTGCTGGCACAGGGTACTGAAGCTGCTCGCTCACTCATCAGTGATGCTGTCGTTTGGATAACATTATGTTGTCTTCTTTGCCTTGACAACCTTGGTGACCGTTGGAAAGAAGGACATGCTCACAGATGTAGAATACGGATCCGTATGAAGAGATGAAGTCCTTTTAGCATAGTGCATGGCACTGCTTTGGAATATATCACATTTTAATTTTATTTTTTTTAGGCTCATTACGAACAGCCCCTTCAAATACTCAAAGACCATCTCCGCTCAAATGGTATTTATAACACTAGAGCACATTTTCTCTAAGTTTACTTCATGAGAAAGCCATCTTAGATAAACTTGCTAGCTTTTATAAAGCTGTTGTTGTTGTTGTTAAGTGCCATCGAGTCGGTTCCGACCCATAGCGACCCTGAATAGGGTTTCCGAGGCTGTAAATCTTTATGGGAGCAGATCGCCTCATCTTTCTCCCGCGGAGCAGCTGGTAG
>NW_006408790.1:2563218-2570506 GCF_000296735.1 Chrysochloris asiatica | reverse complement strand
CTGTGGGGCAGTTCTCCTCTGTTACACCAGGGGGCGCTGTGAGTGGATGATCTATAAGAGTATATATGAGTATATAGTGACACAATAGATGACAGCCTAGGGAATCCTTTGGGGCAGTTCTCCTCTGCCACACAGGGGTCATTGGACTCTGAGTTGAGGAATCAACAGAATCTAACAACCAATTGCAAAGGAACTATGAAGAGAGAGAAGGGAAAGGAAAAGACTGCGTCCTTGAAGGGTCAGCAGAAGAAAAGAAAGAGATTGGTTGGAATGGACCCAAGAGCAGTTGTGGGTTCTAGCTCCCAGCATCTAGGAAGACCTGGCCTTCTGTGGGACCCTCTTTCATTGGCTGGCCCTCACCCTGAAGACTCTATCCCCGTGTGGAAACCAGGCTTACAGATAAGCAACTTTGACCTCCTACTGCCCAGCAGACCTGCCAGGAGGGTGTCCCTCAGCTATCAAAGCGTGGGAGTGGGGAGACACTGTGAGAGGTCTCTGTCCTTTAGGTCTACATGTGGGGGGGACACTGAGAGGAGAATGTCTTTTGGTTCTATAAGTGGAGGTGGTGGCATTCGGGCCTGAAATGGACCTTCTCTCTGGCAGAGGGCAAGTACTTCCTCACCAAGAAGCCCCCTTCTGACACCCTGTCCCTTGTTTCCACTGAGCTCGCTGCTAGTCAGCTTTTGTAGTCAATGAGCATCCCGCTGAAATCACAGCAGGGACCTGTGCTGAATCCAGGAGTTCAGCTACGTCTCTGAAGGAATTTTATATGGGGTTATTTCTCTGATAGAGAACCTGGTGATGCAGTCAAATAAGTACTAGACTGTAAACTGAAAGGTCACGGGTTCTAACCCACCAGACACTCACTCTGTGGGGAAAGAGCTGGAAATCTGCATCAAGAATGCTCACAGCCTGAGACCCAGCATGACCTTCTCCTTTGTCCTGTAGGCTTCCTACAAGGCAAAATTGACCAACAGCAATAAGGGTTTTGAGTTTGGAATCACCAATGCAAAATGTGGTTATTGTTGTTACAAGGCTTCAAGTTGGTTCTGAGTCTTATTGACACTGTGTGACAGTTTCCTAGGCTGTCATGTATTGTGTCACTATATACTCATATATATCATCCACTCACAGCACCCCCCTGGTGTAATGGAGGAGAACTGCCCCACAGGTTTCCTAGACTCATCTTTGCCAGGTCTTTCTCCTGAGGGTTTAACCATTGTACGGCCAAGGCTCCTCACAGCTGCTCTAGCCCCTGTCTGTCCAGGAGACCTTGGATAGGTACAGTACTCCGTAGCTGCAGGCGTGCATGGCTCCTGTATCAGTCCTTTGTGCCTTTCTATTGGGAACCAGGACTGTGTTGCATGAATGTGGCACTCTTTGTTTACCCAGTTACCAGCAAAGGACATTGGGCCAGTTTCCAGTCTGGGGTGACAATGCAAAGATAGCTGTACTTGTGTGAACATGTGATTTCTCTTTCTGGGGTTACAACGTAGGAGTGGGACTCCTGGGTTGTGTGTAAGCGGGTGCAGAACTTGAGGAGGAGGCACTCGCCCGCTCTGCTTTGTGGCTGCTCCCTTTGCTTCCTAGCAGCAGGTTCTGCAAGCTTCATGGCTGTGTCTCCACCAGCACTTGGTGACGCTGCAGCTCAGTCTCTGGTTTGCCACTGGGAATACGCGCTGTTTCCGGGGTTTCGTTTGCGTTCCCCAGTGACTGTCAGTACTGAGCGTCTGTCTTCCGTTAATTTGTTAGCTACAGGCCTTCTTTGGAGTAGTGTCTTGCCCCATCCACATTTAAAATGATGCTCCTGTTTGTTTTCTTAGTTGGGTTTGGAGAGTTCTTTATGTGGTCTCCACCCATTCCTTTGTCAGATGGGTTTTGCAAACAAAGACAAACAAAGTTGTGAGAGCCAGAACTTGGTGGCAAGGCCTTGCTTTTGCAGGTCTGATGAGTTTTCCGCCTTTGACAGGAAGCAGTTTTCCACTTTTCTCTTCTGTGTGGTTGTTAAGTGTCATCAAGTCAGTTCCAACTCATGACGACTATGAATAGGGTTTCTGAGGAGTGGCTGGTGGATTTGAACTGCAGACCTAGCTGTTAACAGTCTAACACTTATCCTACAGCGCCACACCAGAGAAAACTTTCTTCTTCCGCCTCTGACAGGTTTCCTCCTAACCCAGGTTCTGGCTTTCATAGGTTTTACTGTGTGCTCTGCCACTCTGAGGAGAGCAAATACGCCCTCCATGTTTGCCTCTTTTACCGGCGTCTTTATCCACGTTTTCTCTCAAGGTTGCCTTTGTTGTCAATTTTTGCCTAATCTGAGGTCACAAAAATCTTCTCCAATATGCTTTCCTTTACAATTTTGATAGTTGTAGGTTTTACATGGATCCATGACCCATGTGGTGTTAATTTGTGTGAACTGGTTGAGGTTAGGATTGAGGCCCGTTTCTTTGGGGGGCCAGTACGTAGACAGAATTCCTGGGGTGGCGCTGTAGGATCAGCACTGGACTACTAACCACAAAGTGGGTGGTTCAAACCCACCAGGTACTCTTCAGAAATCCTATACATGGTCGCTATGAGTTGGAACCAACTCGACAGCATTTAACAGCAACAGGTAGCTAGCTGTCGAAAGATGTTTCCGCAGCATTTGTTGAAAAGCCCATTTCTTTTTATCTTGATACCTTTGAAATATAATATCGGTGAAGAACATTGACTATATGGGGGACTATCAGGATAACAAATCAGTCTCTGTTGGGGGAAGTACAACCAGAATGTTCCTTAGTACCAAGGTGACATTTCACCTCATGTACTTTGATCATGTTCTCAGGAGGGACCAGTCCCTGGAGAAAGACATCATGCTTGGTAAAGTCGCCTCCCGACCCCCTAAACCAAACACACTGCCATGGAGTCAACTCTGACTCACAGCGATCTTATACGAAGGGCACTGCCCTACTTGGCCGTGGTTAAGCTCAAGTGCTAATCAAAAGGCTGTTGTTGGTAAGTGCCATTGAGAAGGTTCTGTATAGGGTTTCCTAGAAGCATCTGATGTTCACAGTCCAGTGCTGATCCTATAGCCACACCAGGAGTCCAAGGTAGACAGTTCGAACCCACTGAAAACCTTGTCCACCTGCTCCCATGAAGATGACGACCTAGGAAGCGATTCGGGGCTGTCGTACTCTGCCACACGGGGTCCCCCTGAGTGGGAATGTTGTTGGTCCCAACAACAAAAAATGCTATAATCTTAAATGAGAAGCTAATCTGGGAGAGTTGGGGCTTCTGAAACTGCTGTAGCCACAAGTCCTCTTACATATCTTAACTGTTTTACCGGAAGTAAGGTTGTTAATGGAACCTTCTCGATACTGGAGAGGAGACGGCGTGGACCTGGCAGACCACTGTCTCACCCGTGAAAGCCAGTCTTTTCTCTGAGACATGGTGAAGTCCTCCCCGACCTTACAGCTTGTGTCTCAACGTTTCATCTTCCCCTAAGAAAGCGAGTCCCTCTCCGGGAGTGTGGGTACACTTCCCATTCCCGGAGGACTTGCCAACTCTCCCCAGGAGGGAGCACTGTGAGCCTCCTACTCATGTGAACGTCAAAAACATGCCACACAAACATCCCTAACATCTCCTAGTTTAATTCTGGCTGAATGTTATCACGGTAATGCACACAAACTACTCAGGAGATGTGACCTAAAATGATTCTCCCTTCCTTCTGTGGCTGCAGGTTACTGAACTCACCATACTTCTGAAAACCTGAATCTACAGACTCCAGCATGTTGGTAAAAAAATAAACGAATAAAATCTTAATTAAAAACTATAAACCCAAGATTATAGCTCCAAGAAGAAAACTCGTACCTGGGGCAGTTGTAACTGGAATGGAGAGGTTTTGGAGTGAGAACATTTTCTGCTCTTGAGTCACACTCTGCTACTGAAGGGCTTTATTGCCCTGGGCAATCCGTGGGCATCCCTGCCCCGTTTGAGACCTGTGGTACTAACAGTTACCTGGTCAATTTCAAGACGTAGACATCAAGTGCGAAGCGTAGAGCCAGCATGATGGTGGCACCCACGGACTCTCTGCGGCTGCTACACGGCTCCCACAGTGTACATCAGTACGGGGTCGACTCTGTCAGACAGCCCAACCCGCCTCCCAGGGAGACGTCATGAGACCACGTCTTCCTCCAGGGCTCATTCATTGAAGCGTTCACTCACAAACATGGGCTGACCAGTTGGTGAGACTCAGAGAACTGGTGGGCTCCAAGGGGCGACTCTGGATCTCCATACACTGACTTTATGGTTAGCACTCAGTGGTCACAAGCTACCAAGTATACAAACCAGGCTAGTAGTATGCATTACTCAAGTATAAACCCTTCACATAACATTAACAAATAAATGGGAGAAATGATTATTGCCACATCTTTCTCCTGAGGAGTAACTGGTGGATTCGAACCACTGAGCATTTAAGCACTGTGCCACCAGGGCTCCCCATGAAAGCAAACCCCACTCTATTCGTGTGATGCTTTCTCCATCCCACGCCCAAACTGTAGCCTTACATTTACAGATGTGTAATGGTCATGGGTTAATAATCAAAAACCAAACCAAAACAAAGAAATACCCGACAATTTTAACTTCTGGATTACTATTCCAACAAAGACAAAATCTCTCTCACCATCCTGTTAATCCGCACAAAGTCTTCAGGTTTCTTTGCCCAAGGAGGGAGATCAACATCATTGACCACCACTTCATCTTCTCTGACTCCAAGGTTGTATCCATTGCTGTTGACAAACATCTCTGGCAGGTAGTAGAATTCTGGAATTAATTCCTGTCAAAATCAAAAATGGAGCCTATTACGAATGCTGTACAGTAATCAGTAGAGCAATACTGAATTCCTTTATTAAAAACCAACACTCTGTTACAGAACTTTGCTTGGCACTTACTTCCTGTTCGATATTTAACAAGAAAGAATCAACAATACACTTGACACTTTATGTTTACAATCTATGCTTTTGGCAGCAAGTTTCAACTCCTGTTGTTGTTGTGTTGTTTAGTGCTGTGGAGTCAGTCCAGACTCACAGTGACTCTGGATGATGTGGTTTTCAAGGAGCGGCTAGTGGGCTCGAACCGCCAACCTTCAGCACATTAACCTGCAGCGCCACACCAGGACTCCACATCTTACCCTGCTGTAAGTTAATGAAGAAAAACGCCACTGTTGACGTACCTTATGAATGGTTCATCACAGCTTTAATAACCATGTCAGAACTCACTTGACGGCACTTGACAACAACAGGAAATAGCACGTAAAAGTTAATGTTGCTTAAAAACCTCTTCTGAATATTAACCGAATAGCCAAATAATTAAAAACAAAACAAAACACTTATTGCCAATATTTGTTAAAATATTGTTTTTTGTTTTTTGTTACCTACATTGACAGCTACAATGTGTGCTTTTATAATGGGATTCAGAATCTTATTCTGAGATTTGCCAAGACACATAGTTTTTATAGTTACACAATGAAAAGAGGCAACATCATCATCAGTTTTAAGTATTTCATGCTTGCCGCCTGAATGGTGAGTTATAAATCAATCGGATTCAAAGGCAGTTTGTCTACTTGTATGCAAGCCCGGCACAAACAACTACATTCAAGGTGAACTTGCGTTTCATATGTGGTGTCCAGCGTGGAACTTTTATGAATTTAGAATCAACCTGAACTAGAAACGAACTCATGTTAAGACTCTCTAGCTTTTGTTTATGGTGTTGCGGTTGTTAAGTGCCGTCGAGTCACTTTTGACTCATACTGAGGAGCGAATGGTGGGTTTGAACCACTGACCTTGCGGTTAGCAGTCCTGTGCTTATCCCATAGTATCACAGGACTCTTTTATTTATAGTTGCTTTTTTCAAGAAGCAACTGGGTGTAAATAGAATCGCTTTTTATGCTGAGCAACTATGTCATCTTCCCTCAGTTGTCCAGGTGAGGGTGGAAGGAATTGAAATCCAGGGCGGGGGGGCACGGAGACTTTCCCTGTGTGACCTGAATCCATGGTGGGGGGGACGACACGGTAAGGTTTCCCTGTGTGACCTGAATCTCTGGGGGGGGGAGGGGAACACAGTGACTTTTCCTTGTGTGGTGTGATGTACCTGAAATTTGAATCCTGCCATGATCTCCAGGAATGCACTGAAAAATGAAAATCAGTCTGATCCTTAACTTTCTAAGCAGAGCTCCGTGAGTCCTTCCACGAGCCACAACATGGATTTACTAGGATGCAAGAGGGTATTTATCTTACTCATGTAGGGTGACCATTCAGTATGCTCCATTCTTAGCAACAGTGAGAGAAATATCAACCTATTTGTTTCAGCGAGGAGCTCTGGTAGCGTAGTGGTTACGAGTCAGGCTGCCAACTGCAAGGTCAGCAGTTCGAAACTACCAGCTGTTCAGTGGGAGACAGATGAGGCTTTCTGCTCCCTTAAAGATTTACAGCCTCGGAAACCCTGTGCAGGGTCACTATGAGTCGGAACCAACTCCACAGTACTTAACAACAACTACTTGCTCTGGTACACCTTGAGCACAAGTGCATTTTCTGAAACAGCGGAGTTCAGACTTGAAGGAATCAGAGAGAGTCCTGTATTTGAACCACTGAAACAGAAATCTTTCAAGAATCCACGAGCCCTGCTTGATAGGAATCCCTCACTGCACACAGGGAAGTTTCCAGGCGCACACGGGGGTGGGGGTGGGGTGGGGAGGGAGGGGGGAGGTAAGATTAGTGGTGGGTTGCCTAAGGAAACAAAATGAGAAAGAGCCAGCCTTGTCTTCGAGCAATCCACAGTGTGGCCCATGGGCAATGTTTACAACACACAACAACTACAGCAGGACACAAAGGATCAAAAGGAAAGAAAAGAGAACCAGAGTGCAGACAGGAGGGAGCTGGGGACTATGGGAAGTCAGAAAAGGGTCATTGGAGTTTGGGCATGATGTAGCTCATAGCTCAGGTAAAGATGGAGAGGAGAGATGGAGAAGCCATCAGGGAACGGTAAGAAACAGAGTGTGTGCGGACGACAGGTGGGGTGGCCGAACACAGAAAGCCCATGTATCGGCTCCTGTAAAGATGGCCGCCTGGGAAACCCTGTGGGCAGTTCTCCTCGGTTACACCAGGGGGTGCTGTGAGTGGATGATCTATAAGAGTATATATGAGTATATAGTGACACAGTAGATGACAGCCTAGGAAACCCTGTGGGGCAGTTCTACTCTGTTACACCAGGGGGCGCTGTGAGTGGATGATCTATAAGAGTATATATGAGTATA
>NW_006408790.1:2554907-2562968 GCF_000296735.1 Chrysochloris asiatica | reverse complement strand
AAACCCTGTGGGGCAGTTCTCCTCTGTTACACCAGGGGCGCTGTGAGTGGATGATCTATAAGAGTATATATGAGTATATAGTGACACAATAGATGACAGCCTAGGAAACCCTGTGGGGCAGTTCTCCTCTGTCACATGGAGACACTATGAGTCGATGATGTATAATATTGTTGTTAAGAGCTATTGAACTGGTTCCTAGTCCTAGAGACCCCATGTAGGGTTTCTGAGGAGTGGCTGTTGGGTTGAAACCAGCGATCCTGCAGCTCCGCCCGCCCTTAGGGTGCGGTGTTTATCCTACAGTGGCACACTCCAGCATGTAGTGATACAATGGATGCCAGTATAGGAAAGCCAGCTCTGCTGTGTTACACAGGAGTGCTGTGGGTAGGAGTCAGTTGAGTGGGTAACTGCTGATAACAGTGTATAAGGTGAAACACAGCGCTGTGGGAAAGCAGAATTACAGTCAATTTAATATGTACTGCTCTATGATACACCATAGAAATAAGTATTCAATACCCCGGATGTGAACTGTCCGGGAAGCCACCTGTTGGTCAGTAAGGCGGTACTTTATGGACGGAGAAGAGCAGTTAACAGAGCAAAGTCTCAGCCACTGACCCTGCGGTGGGAGGAAAAGGCATGTGGGTGCTACAAAGGAACAGGAAGGCATCATGGTTTCTGTCCTGTGTCTGTGCCCGGTCCCCATCCCAGGATTTCCAGTGACCCCATGCTCACTGTTTAGCAGAAGACAGGAAGCTGCTAAAAGGTAGACAGAGAGAAAGCAGGTGCATCCTGTCTGTGACACCGACTTCCAAGCGCATCCCGAAGGGTCCAGAGCTGGGGAGTGGATGCGAGCTCAGGCCCTTGCTGCATTTGGGATGATTTACATGGGGGCAATTCCCATATATCAGGGGACTCTTCCCTTCTCAGCTGTGTTCATGGGCTATCTATCAAACGAAGCTACACCCACTCCTGCAGGACACGGGAGGATGGACAGCCGTGAGGGTACCACACTGCAGACTAATTTCTTATTTAAACAGCCGGAGTCTCCATGTCTCCCCCTCATCTTGGTGCTCTGTAACGGATTTATGTACGCAATTTCCTACTTTTTCCTGTTTAGAATAATATGAAATATGTGGCTATTACTAAACCTACTTACCACTGTAATCATCTTTCACAGAATGTCATTAAATTAGATTCACAAGGGCCTGAGAAACAGAGGATTTCATATTAACAACAGTTTGGGCCAAAACAAATTCCAGAACCTTCTTCTGTGAGGTTTAGATTTTGTTGGGTCCCTCGGAGCACACGGTACTATGATTTTCGGGCAGCAGGTGCTCATTAAATATTAAACTATGGGGGATATTAGAACAGAGATTTTAATATCCCTGGAAATCTTCTGGGAGATGTGCAGATGGAGTTTGACACAGAGCAGCACAGAACTTCATTAAATGAAAGAACCCATGAGCCCAGGTGTGGAGTGTGTGTTTTAGGAGGGGAAACTTTAGCTGTTGAGAAAAGTTATCTAGCTTACTTGAGTTGTTATAGTTCAAAGTCTAAAAGTGAACGAGCTCAGTTGAAGCATGTTGTTCTTGTTTGAGGCCCTAAAGTTCGTTCTGACTCACAGCAGACTTATGGGAACAGGACGGAACTCTGCCGCGCCCTCACCATTCTCATAATTGTTGTTACGCTTGAGTCCATTTCTGCTGCCACTGTGCCAATCCGTCTTGTTGGGGTCTTCTTCTTTTTTGCTGACCCTCTATCTCACCAAACATGATGTCCTTCTCTAGGTTCTGGTCCCTCTGTCCAAACTATAAGAGGTAAGTCTGGCCATCCTGGCTTCTAAGGAACACTCTGGCTGTACTTCTTCAAGACAGATTTGTTTCTTCTGGCAGTCCATAGAATAGGCAAAGTTCTTGGCCAACATGAGAATTCAAAGGCATCAGTTCATCTCCGGCCTTCCTTATTTACTGTCCAGCTTTTGTATGGCTACAAGGAGACTGGAAACACCAGGACCTGCACCAGCCTCGCCGTAGCTGTCCAAGTCATTTATTTGCTTTTTAACACTTTCAAGAGTCATTTGCAGCTGATCTGTCCAATGCAATAAGTCATTTGATTTCTTGACTGTTGCTTCCAGGGGCATCGATTGTTGATCCACATAAAATGAAGTCCCTGAAACTTCAGTCTTTTTGCCATTTGTCATGATGTTGCTTTAGTGGTGAGAATCTTCGTTTTGTCTATGTTGGGGGCAATCCACACTGAAGGGTCTGATGCTGGCTCTGGTCATTCCGTCTGTAAGTAGCAGCTAACATTTCTATCTTACGATGTCTTGGCAGTGTTCAAAGTGCTTCCCAAAGCCTTCCTGAGGTTGTTGTTGTTGTTAAGTGCTGTCGAGTCGGGTCCGACCCATAGCGACCCTGTACAGGGTTTCCGAGGGTGTAAATCTTTACGGGAGTAGAAAGCCTCATCTTTCTCCCGCGGAGCGGCTGGTAGTTTCGAACCGCTGACCTTAAGGTTCGCAGCCCGATTCGTAACCACTACGCTACCAGAGCTCCTTAGGTAGGTACTTTTATTGCTCCCACTTAATTTCAAGAGAGCAATTAACTGATTAAGGGTCCACTGTAATAAGTGGTAATGGCAGGATTCAAAATCAGGCACTGTGATTACAGTCTCCTGCTCTGACGTTCTCTGTCTGCCAACGCATCTAACAATAACAACGTATTCTATATGACTTCATTCGGCTTCACTTTTCTGCATAGTGACTTCTGCTCATGAACCGACTAGGGTGCAAAGCCCCCCCATGGTAGAGACCCTGCCTGTCTTGCCTTCTGGCTCACAACTCACAGGCTGAGAAAGGTGGCTGGTGTGTAACGGATGTGAAGCCCTGTGACCCCATGCACGGCAGACAAAACACCGCCCCGTCCTGCCTCATCCTCACAATTGTGGACCAGTTCATTGCTGCTGTCACGGTGCCAATCCATCTTGTTGGGGATTTTCTACTTTTTCACTGACCCTCCACTTTATCAAGCATGATGTCCTTCTCTAAAGTATGGATATGAAGACCCACCATGCTGGACTTCCAAAGAACATTCTGGATGTATTTTTTCCCAGACAGATTTGTTTGTTCTTCTGGAAGTCCATGGTACGTTTCAATATTCTTCTCCAACAGTGCAATTCAAATGCATCAACATCTGAATCATAAATTATGGTGCATATAACAAGACACACCACAGAAAACTGTGGAAGGACCACAAGATTCAGTGATTGCTGTGTGCTCATTACATGCTGAATTCAGCGATGAAATACATCAGAGGTAGTGCTTTGTGAATAGTCTGTAGTGCAGGGAGAGGAGGACTAGTGGTGCACAAAGTTCAACACTCAGCTGCTAACCTAAAGGTTGGTGGTTTGAAACCACTCGGCGGCGATATGGGAGAAAGAGCTGGCAATCTGCTCCCAAAAGATGACAGCCTAGGAAACCCCATGAGGCAGTTTATTGTGTCACACGGGGGCACTGCGAGTGGATGATAAATAAGAGTATCTATGAGTATATAGTGACACAATAGATGACAGCCTAGGGAACCCTGTGGGGCAGTTCTCCTCCGTTACACCAGGGGGCGCTGTGAGTGGATGATCTATAAGAGTATATATGAGTATATAGTGACACAATAGATGACAGCCTAGGAAACCCTGTGGGGCAGTTCTCCTCCGTTACACCAGGGGGCGCTGTGAGTGGATGATCTATAAGAGTATATATGAGTATATAGTAGATGACAGCCTAGGGACCTGTCATGTGGGGTCACCATGTGTCATAATCTACTACTGGCTGGCACACACAACAATAACAACACTGTGGTGCTACTTCAGAGCTCCCAGTGGAGGTGTACGGAGTGGGCAGGCAGACTGTTTGGGGGCTACCCATCTTCTGACAGAAAAGGGCTACTTCATGGGCTTGGGAAGGAGACGGATATTTTACATTCCGATAGATTCCTCGCTGGTTTGAATACATTTCCTCGTCTTTAAGAAATCACTTTCTGAATAGGAGCCATGATGGTAGCCGTAGCAGTGAAATGGGGTGTGTGTGGAACAATGCACTTACTTGATAGCTTCATGGAAACTGTATTTTAGAACTTATTCATTCTGCTTACTTTTTGGTTTGCATAATTTTGGATACAGATTTTAAAACATTATTGTTGATTTGACCTATTGTCAAAATACATTCTATAAGTTAATAAAAGGTGGTATCACTTTAGATGTTTATATTTGAATCCACACCTCTGTAGACAATTCAGACAACTGAGCATTTTTGTCATGTATTTGGACTAACTTCTCTTTTACCTACACTAGTCAGATATATTAGGTTAAGTCAAAAAGTATTGCTACTTGGGTACTGTTCATACACTCACAGGCTTATTCCAACAGAACATGTTTTAAAATGTCTCTGTGGTCAGTGGGGGGCTGCAGACAAGTCCTCAGGAATATACTGGTCTTAGTCTTCTTGCTGTTCGATCGAGTCGGTTCTGACTCACAGCAACCCTGCACAGGGTTTCCAAGGAGCAGCTCGTGAGCTTGAACCGCCGACCTTGCGGTACAAACTGATTTTGCGGTCCAGTACATTAACCCTCGGCACCACCCTAGGATCCTTAATCTCCTTAGGGGGCCTCCAAATAAAAGGTCTAGTCAAAGCAGTGTCTTCTGAAGGGCTTTGCGGGGTCAGTTCAATTCAAGGTAGAGAGGTCAGCTCAGAAGATTATGTCGACTGTTTGGGGGATTCCCAAGGCATCAACTTAATGGACCATCTCAAAAGACCAAAATGCTCACAGTGGATTCGTATGAAGAACTTTTGAAAATCTGGAAAAGCGCATTGGTGAGACAAAGGCCAGGGCCTTTTTGTCCAAGGAGTGTTTCCACAGGAAACCTTCTCCTAGGCACCCTTCTGCCTTGCTCTTCTTACACATTCAGGCTGTTTTTTCTTCCCCAAATTCAAAAAACACTGAAAAGGAACATGGTTTGAGTCCCCCAAGGATGACCAAACTGCCATTTTTGTGTGGTGCAAATCGAAGAGCATAGAATTCTTGGGGAAGTGTTAGAGAGATGGAAACACCCTCTTCAAAAGACCATAGACCCAGATGGAGGAGATGTTGAGAAACAAGAGCTTCACAGTGTGAGATTTTTGTTTGATAAAGGTTTCTAATATGGGTCAGGGAGCCATGGAGAACAGCAGGACCATAGCTGTTCCAGCCATACGTGAAACCTTCTAGAATCTTCCAGCTCCAGATGAGCAACTCAACCTGATACCTTGTGGATTCAAGGCAAGCTTTACACGAGGAGGCCAAGTCCAGTTTAAAACTATGAGGAAGTTGGTGGTGGTAGCTCTTTTAGAAGCCACTACATTCTGGGGTGGCTTGTTACACAGTAACAAGACTCAAGTATGAGGGACTTTGAAAAGCTTTGTGGAAAAACTCCATGATCTTTTCATTACATTTTCCTACTAACTTTTTGTAGCCCCCTCGTATAACCTGATTTACTCCAAAACTAGTCCAAGTCGCTAGATGGGACTATAGAACCATACAGAAGAAGTAGGCAGTAGCCCATCAACTGGACGAAGCCTCGGGAATAACTGGAATAACTGAGCAGACCTGAGAGCCAGCTCTGGCCGCCTCCTCACCTGCTGGGTGGATGTGGGCAAGTCTGAGAACTCTCCTAAGTCTCTTTGACAAACCAGGAACAATGGCAGCTACCTGAAGGGCAGGTCTGAGGCTGACACCCAATAAATAATAAGTAAGCATGTCTGAAAGGCATCAAGGAGAAGCCAGCAAGAATGGGCTCTGCATTGGTAACTTTTCTGTGTGTCTTTCAAAGGACAGTCAATAAAAACTGAGTTAACTTCAAATGTGACCAACAGATCTATCTCCAATCCAGTTGGCTGGTCTAGCTCAGATACAATGAACTAGTCTACCACATACACAATTAGCTCATCTACCTCAGATACAGCTAGCTGGTCTAGTTCACATAACAGCTCTCCAGTTCGCTCTGCTCCCACTGACAACTTTCTATTCATCAGCTTCTATTTAAGGAAAAAGTACAAGAGATTGAACATTTCTTCAATGGAAAATAGGGCAAAATATTGTTTGAGAGATGAGGAAACGAATATTAGAAGAGGCATTTTGCGTCTGTAAATGCGATCTCTAGCTTACCTTAACAGCTCTACCAAAGCCCCACGGTGCAGTTAATGAATGGTATTGTGTGCGTTCTGTCTCTAATAGGAAAATACCCTCAAACAGAATTTCTAATTTATAAGCCTATGACAAGCTCAAGCTGCTGAGCAATTGGACTTGAAAGTATGCCTGAGAATGATATAAGACCACTATTAACACTATCATAATTGTGGAGCTATTGTATCAAATCTGACATTTCAGTTTAATACACCATTTTATGGCTTCCTAGTGAAATCAAACCTGGCCCAGGCGGGTTCACTTGTCAAGCTGCCACCTCTTTCCTTTCTTTCCCCTGGAAGATTGATCCCCTGGCATCCGTTAACGCCACCATAGTTCCTGACGGACCAACAAGGCTACAGCGAGCCCCTCCATTAGCGGCATGAATTTACACAGTGTCACCTTCATGGCATTTTGTCACGGCTACCTTTTCTGATGTCTACATGGCTCTTAGAAAGTCACTTAAGGACTTTTGAAGGCATGAAGGAAAATTAGAGTAGGAACTTAAGTAAGTTCACTGTCACTGTTACCAAGATGAGAGACCAGAGGAGAGAAATTAAAATACAATACTAGTCAATTAGAAGCTAACTGGTCTGACTTGGCTCAGGAGATAGTCCTTGTTGGCCCAGACACACACAGAGCCTCCAGAAAAGCCCAACACTGATCCGGAGACAGGAGGGAGCAGCTTCTTCCCAGTCTTTTCTCACAGCGCCATCTGGCTAGGTTAGGAGAAACTGCAGAGCCATGGCTCTACCAAATGCTGTGTTTGAAAACTTAGCTGTGAACACATGATATGAAGAAGTATTACTACTGTTAAGGCTCCCTGGTGGCGCTGTAGGATAAGCACTGAATTGTTAACGGCAAGGCCAGAGGTCCAAACCCACCAGCCACTCTGGGACAAAAATGAGGCGGACCGCTGCCCTCAAGACTGACGGTGGCAGAAACCCTACCCAGGTTCGCTGTGACTCGGAGTCACCCTGATGGCGGTGAGGTGGAGTTTTGGGGTGGTTTTCCTACACAAAAGTCCTCAGGATCTCATTACAGATTTGTTTAAAAGTAAATATCAGGAAAACAAACGCCCACCGATCAAGACGAGAGCTTGCCCATAAATTATCACACAGTGAAACCTTCAAAAGCTGGAACCTGTGTAAGCACAGGACCCCACTGGCTGTTTATCAGGCAGGCTCTTAGTAATAGGAATTCTGTGACTGGCAGAAACCAGGCAGGCCGTGGAAAAACAAGAGAGTCGGTTGAGTTTCACTGTGTCTGAGGAGCTTCAAAAAAAGTTATGGGAAAACTCTTCAGACCTTTCATGCCATTTTCCATGAACTTTATGAAGCCTCTCTCAGATGCATGCAGCTGGCGTCCTTACAGAGGCAGGCCTGCAAGGAAGACATTCAATACATCTCTAAGTACAATCTGAAAGGTTCCGGAACGGTGGAAGAGCGAACGGAAAACAAGAGCAATCTGGGCAGTGTCAAACTGGGAAATGAGCTTCTCATAAACTAATTAAGTCTTGGGGGACACAGAATGAGCCTGTTCGCCTAAGGACAGCTGCTGAGGATAAAGAGGAAGCGGCCCCTCCCTCACCCGTGCCAGCCCGGCGCCCCTGCCCTGGAGGACATGCCCCAGAGGTCTGAGCAGCACCACTGTCTACACAGCATGTTTGAGAGCCGTGCACGCTCCTGGGGGGAGGGGGCGTCAGTGTCAATGCAGGGTCAGGCCTGTGGACGCTGCTGGGCTGGACTCGGCTTGCGTTTGCTGTCTCAGTGGTCAGAAGCATGGATAAGGCCCTTGGGACAGAAAGCAAAGAAGGGAGCTGTGTGTGCACATGTCTCAGTGAGGGTGAGAGGAC
>NW_006408790.1:2548493-2553977 GCF_000296735.1 Chrysochloris asiatica | reverse complement strand
GTGAGGGTGAGAGGACTGTGTGTGTACATGTGTCAGTGTGGGTGAGAGGACAGTGTGTGTGCTCACGTGTCAGAGAGGGTGAGAGGACGTGTGTGCACGTGTCAGTGAGGGTGAGAGGACATGTGTGTGCACACGTGTCAGTGAGGGTGAGAGGACATGTGTGTGTACCTTTGTCAGTGAGGGTGAGAGGACATGTGTGTGTACCTGTGTCAGTGAGGGTGAGAGGACATGTGTGTGTACCTGTGTCAGTGAGGGTGAGAGGACACGGTGTGTGTGCACACGTGTCAGCGAGGGTGAGAGGACACGATGTGTGCACACGTATCAGAGAGGGTGAGAGGAAACGGTGTGTGCACGTGTCAGTGAGTGTGAGAGGACACGGTGTGTGCACACGTCTCAGGGAGGGTGAGAGGACAGTGTGTGTGCATGTGTCGGTGAGCGTGGGAGTATACAGTGTGTGTGTATATGCATGGTGTACACAGCCAAAAGCCTTTGTATAATCGTTGAAGCACATGTAAACATCTTTCTGGCATTCTCTGCTTTCAGCCAAGATCCATCGTATGTCAGCAATGATATCTCTCAGGCCAAGTCTTCTTCTAAATCCGGTTTGAATTTCTGGCAGTTTCCTGTCAATGTACTGTTGCAGCCATTTCTGAATTATCTTTACCAAAATTTTTTCTTGCTTGTGATATTATTGATATTGTCCAATGATTTCCACATTTCGTTGGGTCACATCTCTTTGGAATGGGCACAAATATGGATCTCTTTCAATCAGTTGGCCAGGTAGCTGTCTTTCCAACTTCTTGGCAGAGATGAGTGAGTGCTTTTTTTTCTGCATCAGTTTGTTGAACAATTTCAATATGTATTCTGCCAGTTCCCGGAGCCAATGCTTTTAGTGCATCCCAGACTGCTTCAGTACCAGTGGATCTTGATCATATATTAGCTCTTCAAATAGTTCTTCACTAACCACTTCTTCTTGGTACAGTGTCTCTGTGTATTCCTTACATCATCTTCGGATGCATTCTGCATCATTCAATATTTTGCGCCTAGAATCCTTCAATATTGTGAATCTAGGTTTAAATTGTTTCCTTCGGTTCTGTCAGCTTGAGAAATGCTGAGCATGTTCTTCCCTTTGGGTTTTCTAACTCCAGGTCTTTGCACATTTCATTATAATATTTGACTTTGTCTTCTTGAGCTGACCTTTGCTCTTTTCTGTTCAGCTTTCTTACATCCCCATTTCTTCCATTTGCTTTAGCATCTCTACTCTGGAGAGCAAGTTTCAGAGTCTCTTCTGACATCCATTTTGGCCTTTTCCTTCTTTCTTGTCTTCTCAATGATATTTTGTTTTCTTCCTGTAAGATGTTCTTGATGTCATCCCACAACTCTTCTGGTCTTAGGTCTTTAGTGTCTAATTAATCAAATCTGTTCTTGAGATAATCTCTAAATTCAGGTGGGATATGTGCAAGGTCCTATTTTGGCTCTTGTGGACTTGTTTTAATTTTCTTCAGCTTCATAACTTCCATATGAGCAACTGATGTTTGGTTCCACAGGCTGCCCCTGGCCTTGTTTTGGCTGATGATATGGAAGTTTTCCACTGTCTCTTTACAAGATGTAGTCTATTTGATTAGTGTGTATTCCATTTGGTGAAGTCCATGTGTATAGTCATTTTTAATGTTGTTAAAGAAAATATTTGCAATGAAGAAGTCAATGGTCTTACAAAATACTATCAAGTGATCTCTAGCATCATTGTTATCATCAAAGCTATATTTTCCAACTACTGATTCTTGCTCTTTGTTTTCAATCTTGGCATACCAATCACCAGTAATTAGCAATACATTTTGATTACATGTTTGATCAATTTCAGACTGAAGAAATTTGTAGGATTCTTCAATTTCATCATCACTGGCTTTAGTGGTTGGTGCATAAATTTGAATAATAGTGGTACTAACTGGTATTCCTTGTAGGTGTATGGATATTATCCTATCACAGACAGCGTTGTACTTCAAGACAGATCTTGATAAGTTCTTTGGCTAATGAATCCAATGCTGTTCTTCAATTTGTCATTCCAGGCATAGTAAACCATTGATTGTCCAATTCAAATTGGCCAATGCCAGTCCACTTCAGCTCACTAATGCCTAGGATGTCGATGTTTATGCGTTCCATTTCATTTTTGGCGAGTTCCAATATTCCTAGATTCATACTTTGTTCTGATTGTTAATGGATGGTTACAGCTGTTTCTTCTCCTCATTTTAAGTTGTGCCCCATCAGCAAATGACGGTCCTGAAAGACTCAAGTCTACTTGGAGGAGGTAGTTCTTCCCCAGGTGAAATCTGCGTGCCTTCCAGGCTGCGGGGTTCATCTTCTGTCTGCCAGGATTCTGGTGCTCGACATCTTGTTATCATTTTCTGGGACTATTTCTCATGAGGGTCTGCTGCTATCCATAAGGGTTCTGGTGGCTAATTATTCAGAAGTGGTCTGCCTCACCTTCTGCCCAATATGTCTTAGTCTGGAAGCTCAGCTGAAGCCTGTCCGCAATTGGTAACCCTGCTGGTAGTTAAACTACTAGTGCCATCGCTTCCTGCATCCCAGCCCCAGGCACCACAGAAAGACAGACTGGCGTAGGGTGGGATGCTACCCTCTTCTTCCAATCACAGCTCAGATCCAAAGTAAGGTGAGTTCCCCTGAGGTGGGGTCTGCATCAAATGAGTCCGAGAGGGAGGGTTCTGACGACCACCAAGAAAGAAGAGCCCTTTGGAGCTCCTAGATCCAGGGAAAGATGCTGCCAAGATCTGTGGAGTCCTCCAGGGAATGCCAGGCCTACAGATGGTGGAAGGAGGCAAATACCTTTCTGTGCCCTCCAGCCAACGCAGGCAGAAGACTCCGTACAACCCGAGCTGAATCTGAACTTCCAGCGTCAAACACTGGGGCGGCGCTGTGGGAGAAAGCACTGGAACGCACGGTCAGCAGTTCAAACTCACCAGTCGTTCCTTGGAAACCCTATACAGGGTCGCTGTGAGTCGAAACTGAATCGACAACACTTAAGAACAACAAACCGAGACATTAAATTTGTGTTTACTAAGCCATCTCCTCAGGTTCGCTCTGTTAAAGCAGCACAGGAGATATCAGACACGTAGGAACTACTTTACTGAGTTGTTGTCAAGTGCCATTAGGTTGGTTCTGACTCAGAGGCACTCTGATTAGGATTTCTGAGGAGCAACTGGTGGGTTTGAACTGCTGACTTTGTGGTTCACTGTCCAGTGCTGATCCTACAGTGCCATACCAGGCATCTCATGACTAGGGTACTAACTCCAGATAGGACTGTTCAATGTATGCCTGTAGATTCCCACTGGCTCTGTTCATTGTCCAAGTGTAGCTATAAAACTCACACTGTGGATTCAACTCCGGCTCCCAGCCACCCGAAGGCCAGAGCAGAACCTCCCCCGAGGGATTCGAGGTGATGCTCTTCAAGGAAGACACTGCCGTAGTGCCATATTTCCCTCCCACAGAGCCACCGCTGGGGTCTAGTTGCCAACTGTTGGTTAGCAGCGTTAGCATAAACGATCGTGTACGGGTATTTTAAGAATTTCATTCTCAGGGAAGTTGTACAAAGTGAGAAGAAAAATATGATTTGTCTGAGGTTAACCCACTGAGGATGCTAAATTCTACCTTCTTCTCAAATGTGAAGGATTTTTAGGTTCAGATGCATATTCATGGGTGTTAAGTCTGATGACCACAGAGATTTGCTACACCGACTTTGTCGTCTGCTTTGGAAGAGAACTGGAGAGAAGCAGTTTTACTGGTGCGACTTCCTCATAGTTGATAGCAATACTGCAGTTGCCTTTAGAACACGCTCAGCAATTGGCAAGCACATATATGTAAATAACAAATTTGACTTTTATCCACTGCCTTTTGTTAGCTTAACTAAGCCATGGGGGATGACAGAAGAACATCTGAACAATCTGGGTCACAAGGAGAGGAGAGAGTTCTCTGTGAAACAAGATGTCTTCCTAAGAAGGACATATACCTGCGCACTGAGAACTACCGCATGTGATTGTTTCACGGAGAACCGTGTCCTTCTTAGGGGAGGGAGATAAATGAATAACCCACGCAGGAATCTAACAATAGTTCAGCAGAACCAACTGTAAAGAGAATGCTCTCGGGCTGTACCAGGGATCCTGAGTGTGTCTTTAATCTCAGCTGTACGGTCAGTTGCACACTCCCCCCAAGCATAGTTAAAGATACACCAGGGCTATATGGAAAACCTACATTTTCAATGGGCTTTGTCATTAATGCTTTATTAATTGCCCCAGGCTATGCAAACCCAAGCCTGGCAAGCTATAACAACATGACACTTTAAGGTCAAATCCAATCCCTGCTGTTTTATGGGATGGGCCAAATATTGCAGTAACAGCAGGAAAGGCAATTTAAGGGCTTTTCCCTCCAGCTCCTGATAACCCCATCTAAATTAGATAGGAATTTTTTGAAATAATGAAAACATCTTCACGGAATATTATAAAATAAAAAGACATAGAACACAATGGAAGAATGCCGAATTGTTCTCTGTGGTGTTCAAGCTGAATCTCTCCTTTTCTTTTTAGTTTAGCTGTATCATTGAATGCTAAAATATGACAGAGGAAACTGCAGTGTACATCTTATACAGAGACATGGACACAGCATCCTGAAAACACACAGGCTTCGGATGGAGCCTACCTTGACGTCTGAGGTGTCCCTCTGGCTGGTTCTCCAGGACCTGGCCACAGACGAGAAGGTCCGCTCGGGATGGTCGAATTTCCCATCATTGGCATTCAGGAAGAAGGTTGTGAAGGGCTCCTGCGTGGAGAACAGAGCCAGGAGTTTGGAGACTGTACACACTCTTGCCCCCTTTCCTTTGTACACCGTGACCACCTTTGATGACCCCTGTGAGGTGGGACCAGCACCAGTCCTAGAAACATGCCCACCCAAAACAGGCCAGATCTGCTCAGCCTCCTGGCCCGCTGCTTTGCAGCTTCGGCCGGCGACTGCACGCCCCAGCCTTCATTCTTCTGATTGAGACAGAGACCCTGGTCCTCATGCTCCGTCAGCTTGTGAGAAAAGATCTTCCTTTATTGTCAATGTGTAACTCAGATTTCATTTCTAATGTTTAAGGCCATGCATGGCATTGGTGGATGAAATGAGGCACTGCAACTCAGGAGGTGGGCGGTTCAAACCCATCAGCAGCTCTGTGGGAAGAAAGAATTGGTGATCTTCTGCATAAAGATGACAGGCTACGAAACCCTATGGGGCAGTTCTCCTCTGTCACACGGGGGCGCTGTGAGTGGATGATCTATAAGAATATATATGAGTATATAGTGACACAATAGATGACAGCCTAGGAAACCCTGTGGGGCAGTTCTACTCTGTTACACCAGGGGGCGCTGTGAGTGGATGATCTATAAGAGTATATATGAGTATATAGTGACACAATAGATGACAGCCTAGGAAACCCTG
>NW_006408790.1:2546574-2548283 GCF_000296735.1 Chrysochloris asiatica | reverse complement strand
TACTCTGTTACACCAGGGGGCGCTGTGAGTGGATGATCTATAAGAGTATATATGAGTATATAGTGACACAATAGATGACAGCCTAGGAAACCCTGTGGGGCAGTTCTCCTCTGTTACACCCGGGGGCGCTGTGAGTGGATGATCTATAAGAGTATATACGAGTATATAGTGACACAATAATGACAGCCTAGGAAACCCTCTGGGGCAGTTCTCCTGGGTCACATGGGGGCGCTGTGAGTTACAGTGAACTCCACAACGTCAGTTAGCTCAGCTGTTAATTGAAAGGTCAGTGGTTTGAACCCAACCACCAGCTGCTCAGTGGGAGAAATATGAGGCAGTCTGCTTCTGTAAATGTTTACAGTCTTGCAAACCCTATGGAGTGGGTCTCCTGTCTCTTAGAGGGTCGCTATGTATTGGAATGCACACTTTTTCCCATGGAGCTGCTGCTGGGTTTGAACTTCCAACCTTTCACTTAGCAGCTGAGTACTTAAGCACTGTCCCTGGAGGACAGCTACCAGAGTATTTACGGTAAAACGTGTATTGTCTTTTCCATAGTTTTGTGTGCTCTCAGTCTAGAATGGATAATGCGTCACTCATCTAAATTCTAAGAACTTTATATAACATCTCCCTAAATTTTTCAGTTCTGCTTTCTTTAAAATTTTATTGTATGTGTAAATTATTATGTTGTCCCTTTAAAATCTTTCTTGTCGCTAGCATTAGGATCGAGGGTTGGGCAATGGTTCGGAAGTATTAGAGTCTCTCGGTCTCGCTAAGGTTTAGTTGTGGCCGTTGCATTGTTAGGGAAGCTGGCAGCACGTGGTTCTACATCTGGCTGTTAACTGAGAGTTGGGGGTTCTAACCCAGCAGTCACTTCACTACAGAATGTGTGTGCTGTGAGGGTTATAGCCTTGGGAGGCGGCGGCAGCTCTGCTCTGTCCTACAGGGTTGCTAAGTCTCAGAGTCCACTTGCTGGCCCCGGGGACTGTGTTGTTGTTGTTGTTGGTGCTGGTGGTGGTAATGCTGGCCACAATGGACAAAAAGCCGTTTGGTCCAGTGTTGTGGGGACATCACCAACGTTCCCTGTTCATGGAATGACAGAGAAGTTAAGACACCTGTAAGAGTGCCCGGGCCAGGTGGCAGCCTTACTGAGTGAATCCCCTGATAATTGGATAGGTAGCTGCAAAGTCCGTATTGCTGGTGAAGGTTTGAAGTGAAGTGAGACACAAAGAGTTGTCATCGAAATTGAGTTAGGAGAGAGAAAAAAGAAATCACGTGTTGCTCTCATGAATTAATCTGCTTTGAAGACTTTTAATTCACTATGAAACATACTAGCATCTGATCACTGTACGGAATGGATTACAAGGACAACAGTGACCTGAAAGAGGGCCGTCCTAACAGGTGTCCTGGTGGGACCTGTGGTGGGCAAGAGGCAGCGTCCACTGAGGAAGATCAAGTCTGTGGGCAGCTCGGGGAATGAAAGAAAAGAATAGAATAATAGGATGCAGAGTATGCTTGGAGCACCTTGCCTGATGACGTTCTAACAGTGACTCCGCCCACTCTGTGCTACTGCCCACCCCCCACAGACACACACTGAACTGCCCCCCACAGACTGCCTGATGGTGTCCTAACAGTGACTCCGCCCACTCTGTGCTACTGCCCACCCCCCACAGACACACACTGAACTGCCCCCAACAGACTCTTTCTTCCCT
>NW_006408790.1:2544539-2546069 GCF_000296735.1 Chrysochloris asiatica | reverse complement strand
GTTCTAACAGTGACTCCGCCCACTCTGTGCTACTGCCCACCCCCCCACACACACACTGAACTGCCCCCCACAGACTGCCTGGTTCTAACAGTGACTCCGCCCACTCTGTGCTACTGCCCACCCCCCACAGACACACACTGAACTGCCCCCCACAGGCTCTTTCTTCCCTAGGAGCCTCCTTTGGGGCAAGGTTCAGAGTCTGTATGTGAACAGAGTTAAAGACACGTAACCGGTACTGCTGTGGAGACGGGGAGAAGGATGAACAAGAGTAAAATAGAGTCTATAGCACAGGACCCCGTGTGGCGCTGTGGGATCAGCGCTGGATTGTGCACCACAAGGTCAGCACTTCGAACCCACCAGCTGCTCCTTGGAAACCCTAGACAGGATCGCTATGAGTTGGAACCGACTTGATGGCACTTAACAACAACAACAAATATAATATAAGGAGTCCTGGTGTGGCACTGCAGGATAATGAACTGGGGACTACAAGGTCAGCGGTTCAAACTCACCAACCACTCCTCGGAAACCCTAGACTGCATCACTATGAGTAGGAACTGACTTGATGAAACTTAACAACATGGACAACTCCTGTGTCCTTAACAACGGGTTTCAAACAGGTCCTGTCAGGGCCCATAGAGCCAACCAGACACAGATGCTCAGTCACGGTACCCACACGGGAAACACGACAGGTGGAAGAACGAGGGAATGAGAGCTACAGCGTTGCTATAGAATGCTGAAAAGAGCATGGACGCCCTGGAGGAGACACGGCCAGAACGGCTCTGAGAAGAAAGGATGGCATGGTGGAGGCTGTGAGGACATGCTGGCTGCCATCTTCCAGCGTGGCACCGCCATGTTGGAAGTCCTGCTTTGCTGTTGTTGTTGTTGTTAGGTGCCATCGAGTTGGTACCAACTCATAGCGACCTTATTCACAGCAGAACAAAACGCTGCCCAGTCTTGGGCCAACCTCATTACTGTTGCCATCGATGCTGCCACTTGGCCAATCCATCTCGTTGGGGGTCTTCCTCTTTTTTTCTGACCCTCCACCTTACCAAATATGACATCATTCTCCAGAGACTGGTCCCTCCTGACAATATGTCTAAAGGATGAGAGACGAAGTTTGGCCATCTTGGCCTCCAAGGAGCACTCTGGCTGCACTTCTTCCAAAACGGATCTTTTGGCAGTCCATGGCACTTTCAATATTCTCCTCCAACACCATAACTCAAAGGCATCAATTCTTCTACGGTCTCCCTTATTCACTGTCCAGCTTTCACATCCATATGAGGTTATTGAAAATGCCATGGCTTAGGTCAGGCACACCTTAGTCCTCAAGCTGACATCTTTGCTCTTCAACACTTTTAAAAGGTCTTGTACAACAGATTTATCTAATGCAATATGTCGTCTGATCTCTTGACTGCTGCCCTTAGAAACCTTCATTCAATATTGCCACCCGAGGCTTGATTTTTTTCTTAAATTCTTTCAGCTTGAATGAATATTATCCTGTAACTGACAAATTTGTACTTCAAGATATAT
>NW_006408790.1:2529126-2544439 GCF_000296735.1 Chrysochloris asiatica | reverse complement strand
TTTCACATCCATATGAGGTTATTGAAAATACCATGGCTTAGGTCAGGCACACCTTAGTCCTCAAGCTGACATCTTTGCTCTTCAATACTTTAAAAAGGTCTTGTGCAGCAGATTTGCCTAATGCAATTATGTCATAAAGTCCTGCTTTACTGTAGTGTAAATGTGCCCTCTCTTTGAAACGCCTCGACAAACCCCTGTTGTAGTTGTTAGGTGACCCCATGTAAACACCGGGGCCTGCAGCATGCGCAGTGGTTGTGATGTTGGGGCCATTGCTGGAGCCAATGTGCCCATCAGTCTCGTTGAGGACCCTCTCCAGGGTCCCTCCTGATAACCAAAAGTACGAGACGAAACCTTGATGTCTTTCTTCTAAGAGGCATTTTCTGACTGTACTTCCTCCATATTATATTCCATATTCTTCACCAACACTAAAATTCAAATGTAGCCGATTTTCTTTGTACTTCCTTATTTGTGGTCCAGCTTTTAGATATATAGGAGTGGTCTTCAAAACATCCATGGAAAATGTGTATTAAGAAAAAACTATGCATGGCTTTCAAAAATTTTTCGCACCAAAATAAACAGGTACTCTGGTAGCGTAGTGGTTACGAATCGGGCTGCGAACCTTCAGGTCAGCAGTTCAAAACTACCAGCTGTTCCACGGGAGAAAGATAAGGCTTTCTGCTCTTGTAAAGATTTACAGCCTCAGAAACCCTGTACAGGGTCGCTATGGGTCGGAACCGAGTCCACGGTACATCACCAATGTACTGCATTGTCGGTTTGAACTGCAAGGTTGGTGGTTGAAGTTCACCAGCCACTCCTCTGAAACCCTGTGCATGGTCACTAGGAGTCGATGGCACTTAACAACAACTTGTTATAACAGGTCTAAACAGGATCTAAATTGAGGCACTCCTAAGACTAAGACATCAGTTTCCAGAGCCCGTATCAGAGCAACATTCATTCTGCTAAAAGGGAAGCAGGAACAAACATCATATTTATGGTGGTACTTGGATGGAAGAATGGTGAAATCATTTTTACTTTATGAAAAGTTTATGGGGACAATGCCTCCGCCAAATCAGCAGTTTATAACTGGATAACTCACCTTAAGAAAGGATGAGGTGTTGTGGAAGATAAAGCTTGAACAGTGGGAGACCACTCACGTCAATCTGGGAGGAAAAACTGAATTATGTCTATACCCTAAGTGAAGAGGACCGATGATGAACAGCAGAAGCAACAATTACCACAACAGTCGCCATCTCCATGGGTCCTGACTAGGCAATCCTGACGGAAAAGTTAAAGTTGAGCCAAGTTTCTGCTCGACAGGTGCCAGACTGTGTGTCTAGACCAGATGCAGACAAGAGCACCTTTAAACAAGTCAACGGAAGCTTTCGGCAAGTGGGATCAAGATCCTGAGGCATTTCTTGGAAGAACGTTCGTTAACAGGAGATGCAACATGGTTTTATCAGCATGACCTTGAAGCCAGCAATGGCTCCCAAGAGGTGGACGTGGTCCAGTCAAAGCAAAACAAAAGACGGGTGAAGAACAAAGGTCCTGGCAGAGTGTTTGGGGATGGCTTTTGCTTGGTGAATTTCCAGACAGCCAAAGAATGAAAGCATCTGCTCATTATTAGTGTTCTGAAAACGTTAGCTAAAGCTTTAGCAGGAAAACGCCGGGTCAGCTTCACCAGAGAGTCCTCCCCCCTGACCGTGCTCCTGTGCACACCTCTCTTCAAACAAGGGCAATTTTGCGTGAGTGTCCATAGGAAGCCGTTAGATACCCTGCTTTGACTCCTTCTGACTTCTGTTTTGTTTCCTAAAAAGTCTCTAAAGGGCACCCGCTTTCCTCGGATTGATACTGTAAAACAAGACGCACTGACAAGGTTCCATTCTCAGGGTCCTTAGCTCTTAGGGAAGGACTGACTAACTGGCTACTGTCAGTGCTTACAAAGGTGACCTGAACTTGATGAGGCTGATGTTGAGAAGTCAAGTTTATGCTTTCTATCTCTGACATCCACGTGTACGGGAGCTTTCGGAAGACACCCCGAACGAAGTGACTGACTATACCACTGCTTGGTTCAACAACACTGTGAGCCTCCAAGTGACATGTTTACTTTGAGCACTTCCCAGAGCCCTTTACAGCAGATTTGCCCAAGGCTCCTTCCTTGGGCATTGACTGTGGATCCGAATAAAATGAAATCCTTAACAACTTTAATCTTTTTTTCTGTTCATCCTGCTGTTGTCTATGGGTCTGGTTGTGAGAACTGTGTCTTCTTTATGTGCATGTGGAACCCATACTGAAAGCTGTAGTCTTTGATCTTCATCAGTAAGGGCTTCAAGTTCTTCGTGCTTTCAGCAAGAAAGGCCGAGTCATCTGCATATCCCAGTTGTTACTGAGACCACGTTCTTCTTCATGTCAGCCAGTACCTTGGATTATGTGCTCAGCACACAGGTTGGGTAAGCATGATGAGATGCACCGTTTTCCTGATTTTAAACCACGCAGCATCCCCGACTTTTCTTCAAACAACAGCCTGTTGGTCTATGTACAGGTTCCACATGGGCACAGTTCAGGGTTCTGGAATTCTCACTCTGTGCAATGTTGTCTGTCCATAATGGGTTATGAGTCACACAGTCCAATGTCTTTGTACATCTTTCTGGTATTCTCTGCTCTCAGGCAAGATCCTGAACTCTGGTAGCATAGTGGTTACGAATTGGGTTGCGAGCCTCAAGGTCAGCAGTTCAAAACTACCAGCTGTTCCGTGGGAGAAAGACGAGGCTTTCTGCTCCCGTAAAGATTTACAGCCTCAGAAACCCTGAACAGGGTAGCTATGAGTCGGAACCGACTCCACGGCACATCACCACTAACCAGGCAAGATCCGTCTGGCAGCAATGGTACCCTTCGTTTCAAGTCCTCTCCTGAGTGTGGCTTGAATTTCTGGCAGTTTCCTGTTGATGTACTGCTGCAACTGTTTTTGAATTAGCGTCAATAACATTTTCTTGCATGTGGTGTTGATACTATTTGACAATTCCTTCATTCTGCTGGCTCTCCTTTCTTTGGAATGTGCACATATATGAATCTCTTCTAGCTGGTTTCTTGGCATGGATGAATTAGTACCTTCAGGGTTGCACTGCTTTGTTGAAACATCTCCATTGGTATTCTTCAATTCCTGGAGCCTTGGTTTTCAGCAATGCCTTCAGTGCAGCTTGGACATCTTCCTTAATTATTACTACTGGTTCTTGATCACATTCTACTTCGTGAAATAGCTGAACATCAACTAATTCTTTTTGGTATGTTGTTGTTGTTGTTAAGTGCCGTCGAGTCAATTCCCTCTGTATCCCGCCATCTTCCTTTGATGCCTTATGCATTGTTCATTATCTTGCCCATAGACTCCTTCACTGTTGCAACTCTAAGCTTAAATTTTGTCTTCAGTTCTTACAGTTTGAGAAATGCTGAGCATGTTCTTTCCTTTTGGTTTTCTAATTCCAGGTCTCTGCATTGTTGTTGTTGTTGTTAAGTGCCGTCGAGTCGGTTCCGACCCATAGCGACCCTGTACAGGGTCTCTGCATATTTCATTATAATACTTGACTTTGTCTTCTCAATCTACTCTTTGAAATCTGTTCAGCTCTTTTATATTTCATCCTTCTGTTTTAACTACTGCACACTCAAGAGCAAGTTTCAGAGTCTCTTATAACATCCACTTTGGTCTTTTCTTTTTCCTGTCTTTTGGACAAACTTTTACTTTCTTCATGTCGATGTCTTTGATGTCACCTCACAACTCACCTGGGTCTTCTGTCATTAGTTGAATGTCTTAAATAATTTTTTGAGATGGTCCCTAAATTCAGGTGGGATACACTCAAGGTCAGATGAGCTCCCCTCTGCTTGCAGCGTATTCTTCATCACAATCCCCCTCACGTGCTACGTAGGCAGCTTAAAATCACTGAAAAGCCTTCAACTCTTTTCTTGCAGAGACGTTAAGGCTAGCTAAGAACTGGGTGCGCTGCTTCTGACTGACCGAGACGTTCTGAAAGACAGTCTCTGGGGTGGGACTGCCTCTATGCTAGGACTTTCTTTTCCATTCATAACCACTGCCAGATGTCTGCAAAGTAGTTCTACCTGAAGCATTTTCGCTATTCTAGGGTAGTGTCGAAAGGCATTTATTCTTTCTCTGCAGGCAGTGAGCACCAATTTCTCCGTGGAACCCAGACTTCTCTCTGTGCTTCGTAACTATGAAATAGATATGAGTGAAGCAAAGCTCTTCACCTTGTCAGTAGCCATTGAATCTAATCTCGACCCAACCTAAGCTATAACATGGTTCCTGCTTTTACACCCTCACCCAAGGCTTGCCAAGGATAGCTCTAATGGGCACAGTGAAAAGATATCATAAACTGAGAATTGAAGAGTCTCAGACCACCAAGTTTATCAGTCTTCTGGTGCCTCACAGTAGAGGACTGAAGAGTTAGTTCCACATGCCACTGTTTTAAGCAGACTTTAAAGAGATCTGATTCACAACTGTTTCAGGGTCCCATGTGACATGACTGACATTATTCTCATTCTGGGAGGCTTCTGGCTGCTTGAGCTATGAAGTACTAATAGAAATTGATAACCTATTGTGTGTAAGTGAGTATTGATCTTGCAAGCTTGGATTACCACGTGCTGACTTTCCTGAGTATGTGTTTCCCTACCTCTTCAGGGACTGTAACCAGGGACTTTCGGAAGTCTCCTGTGACCTCAGTCTTCACAAACACCCTTCACAGTCAATACTGGTCCTATTTTTTGTTCAAGGTCACATTCTAGGAAACGGAGGAACAAAGATTTGAACTGGACTTTGCCTAATACTAGAAATCCATTGTCTCCTCCCTGCTTATAAAAAGGAGTCCCAGTGTGGTGCTGCTGGTCATGCACTGGACCACCAACCACAAGGCCAGCGGTTCAAACCTGCCAGTCACTCCATGGAAACCCTATACAGGGTCACTATGGGTTGTAACCAACTCGACAGTACTTAACAACAGCTTACTTAAAAATCCCCAGGAGTACCTTCTAGAATCTTCACAAAAGTGTGTTAATTAAACTATCCTATGTATCAGTGGCGACCTGGTGTGACGCCGTAGGATAAGGACTGGCCTGCTAATGGTAAAATTGGTGGTTCAAACCCTCAAGTCGCTCCTACGAAACAAACCTTATACAGACAGGGTTGCTATGAGTCAGAATTGACTCAATGGCACTTAACCAACAGCAACATGCGCCAATGGGAGTCCTGGAGTGACGCTGTAGGATCGTCTCTGCACTGCTAACAGCAAGTTGTATGTTCAAACCCACCAGCCGCTCCTCAGATACTCAGTACATGGTCACTAGGAGTTGGAACTGACTCGATGACACTTCACATTCATACACCAATGGGAGACCTCGTGGTGCTGAAAGACGACCACCGGGCAGCTAACTGCAAGGCTGGCAGTTCAAACCCAGCAGTGGCTCCGGGGGGGCACATGAGGGTTTGGTAGTTTGGTTTATGTACCTATGAAAGGGACATAAAGCTGGAGTCTGTGTGCTCCCATAAAGATTCAGTCTCAGAAACCCTAAGAAGCAGTTCTCCTCTATCCTATAGGGTGTCTAGGAGCCGGAATCCACTCCACGCCAGTGAGTTCTGGGTTTATGTGCCTATGAAGGAGCCCTGGTGGCACAATGGCTAAGCACTTGGCTGCAAACCAGAAGGTCAACAGTTGGAACCCCCAGCACCTCCTCGGGAGAAGGATGTGGCAGTCTGCTTCCGTAAAGGCGGCAGCCCCAGAAACGCTGTGGGTCGGAAGGGACTGGAGGGTGGTGGGCTTGGTCCCTTGCTGAGGAGACCAGCACTGGGCTGGAAGAGTCACCCTTCAAGGGCACAACTTGTTGGGGTGGGGGGGCTAGTCTTTCACCGAGTTCTGTCATTCCGACAAGAGGTCTCACGAATGCTTTTTCTAAAACCATATTTCAAATCTAAAGTAATATGGTTTGTGGTTATTTAACATTTATAAACAACTGTTATCGTTGCCATGGGAGCTGTATCGATGGAAGCTAATGTGAGTTTAATGACTTTAAGACTACAGGTGTGGACAGTCACCGGCAACTCCTGGTACTTGGCTGTGGTTTTGCTGGAGTGTTTTCCTCCCTTCCCTGTCACTCAAGTTAGCACGTATCTACTCTCTAGCCAGTGAATAATTCTCCCTGCCCTCCCATCCCTGGTAACCACCATAGAAAGGTTATTATAAAATGGAAACCCTTTCTTGACGTTCACAGTAGTGTCTCATAGATTACCTGTCCCTTTGTTATCAACTAATTTCACTCGGCACAGTGTCCTCCAGGTTCCTCCATGTTACGAGGTGTTTCCCAGATTCAGCGTTGTTCTTCAACTATGTCTAATACTCCACTGTGCGCATGCACCAACGCTTGTTCAGCCACTCCTCTGCTGATGGGCCTCTAAGCAGTCTCTGCCGTTTTACTATGGTGACGGATGCTGCCGTGAACAGGGGTGTGCATGTGTCCATTTGCGTCACAGCTCGTATTTCTTGAGGATACACACCAAGTAGAGGGCTTGCTGGGTTGTACTATACTTCTATTTCCAACCTTCTGAGACGGTGCCATACCGTTTTCCCCAGCGGTCCCACCAGCAGTGTGTGTGTGTAGGGGGGGGGGGAAGCATCCTCTCCACATCCTCTCCAGCATTTGTTGTTTTCTGGGTTTTGAACTTTGCCATTAATGCCGGGGGTAAGATGGTATCTCACTGTTGGTTTTGATTTGCATCTCTCTAATGGCTAGTGATCATGAGCATTTCGTCATATGTTTGTTGGCTGCCCGAATGTCTTTTGTCTGTTCACGTCCTCAGTTCATTTTTAAATTGGATTATTTGTCTTCTTACTGAGGTGCTGTATAAATTTTAGACAGTAGGCCCTTGTCTGAAATGCCATTATAAATTTTTTTCCCTATTCTGTGGGTTCTCTTTTTTTGTGCAATCTTTTGATGCACATACGTGTCTAGTTTTTAGGAGGTCCCAGTCATCATTTTGTCTTCTGCTGTTTGTGTTTTCAGTTACGTCTGATAGTCTATTGATGCCATGAATCAGAGCCCCTATGTTGTCCTGTTTTTTAATTGATGATCTTTGTAGTTCTAGGTTTTATATTTAGGTTTGTAATTGAGGTTGAGATCGGTTTTGTATGTTGTCTGAGATCAGAGTCTCGTTTCATTCTTCTGCAGATGGATTTCCAGTTTTGCCAGCACCATCTGTTGAAGAGACCGTCTCTTCCCCATTTCATGTACTTTGGTCCTTAGTCAAAGATGAACTGAGCACAGCTGGATGGATTCACTTCTGGGATTCTCAGTCTGTTCCACTGTCTCCTGTTGTACCAGTACCCGGCTAGTGTGATTACTGGGGCCGAGTAGTAGGTTTTGAGATGGGAAGTGAGAGGCCTCCTATTTTGTCCTTTTAACGTTTAATGCTTTGCCTATCTGGGGTCTCTTTCCTTTCTATATGAAGTTGGCGGTTAGTTTATAGTTTCATCTCTTTAAAGAATATTGTTGGAAACTAGACTGCATTATATCTATAGATTGCTTTGGGTAGTGTTGATGTTTTCACAATGTTTCACAAAGTCTTCCTATCAACAGGAATGATATATTCTTTCATTCTTGTAGGTCTCTTGCTTTCTTGTACTACTGGTTTATAGTTTTCTTTGTATAGGTCTTTTATATGTTATTTTTCTAACAACTTCTTAGTGACACAAACTTTAATGCATTTTCTACTTCATAAATTCCTTTGGATGGGATATGTTTTCATTGTTGTTAAGTGCTGTCGAGTCAGTTCCAACTCATGGAGACCTTGTCTAGGGTTTCTGAGGAGTGGTTGAGGGTTTGAACCACCAACCTTGTGGTTAGCAGTCCAGTGCTTATCCTACAGGGCTGCTGTTAGGAGATTACAATTCCACTGCCCATTAGGTTAAACACTTAGTGAGCTATTAGACCAAAATGCAGCAAGACAGACGATGTGCTGGCTGGGTGAGTCCTCATGAAAGTCACCGTCAGATCAGTCCTGTCCAGTAGTCACCAGCCCTGAGTGGCCACAAGGCACCTGAAATGTGGCGATTTTGCCACATTTAAGATGTAAAATCCACTGTGGATTTCAAAGTCTTAGTCCAAAGAAAGAATGAAAAACATGAAAACTTTTTATATTGGCTGAAACGAAAACATTTTGGATACATTGGGTTGCTAAGCACATTTATTAAAATGAATTGCTCTTAAATGTGACTACTGCCACTTTCCGTCGCACAGGGGCTTGCATTCATTATGTTTAAAAGGCGCCACACTCCTACAGCCAACAGGAAAGGGCTTGTTTAGGATCAACAGTGGAGACTAGTTTGCCGTGTATCATGGCACAGACGTATGCTTTTCAGTTCCTGCTTGCTGGAGGAATTCGGATTTATGATCTGAGACCAGACTGGCTTATCAGGACTGCTGCTGAGGATCCGATGCCCACTCCCAGCGACCCCGTGTGCACAGAGCGCCTCTGCTCCTCACGGTGTCCGAGGCTGTGACCTGTCTCCCGAGGTGCTTCTGGTAGGCTTGAACTTTAGCCATGTACTGCACCCCGTTAATTTACACCAGGCTGCTGACTGCAAACATGCTTAGAGCCTCCGACGTGGATAAGTCTTGTCAATGTGCCTGCAGACTAGTGATTACATAAAAACTATCGAATGCCATTCTATGCGTTTCAGAAGAGATCACACATCAGCAATCTCATTTCGTTCTTCTCATTACAGCCCCAGAGGATCATGCTTTCTCCCTTTTTTTCTGGCCCAAAGTCACTGAGAGAGCCATTCCCGGAAGAGGGTCAATGACTGTGGGAATGGATGCCTCTAAGGGGACCCGGGGGAAGTAAGGAAAGGCCCCCCTACCGCATTGGAACCGCTCTGATAAATGTCTCCTAACATTGCTCCTCTCTCCCAGTTTGGGAGTCACTGCAGGTGGTGGCGATTCACCTAGGGAGCCAAGCAGACTGTGTTGTTTAAGGAGGACACCTCACTGTTAGCTCCTGAGAGCCCCAGGCAGCAGGCACAGAGGGGACTTCACCGACGGCCCTCTTGAAGGGATTTTTACCCTGATATTGGGGGGGGAGGGCCCTTGGTTTTTGCTTCATGTGCAGCTAATAAGTAATTTCCACTGGGGATTGGGTTTTATAGTCTGGCCATTTGGTAATCAGAGAATCTAATTTATGAGTCTTTCTGTTTGCTTGCCTGCTAGTCTGTTTGTGAGCTCAAATCAATTAAGAACATATTTTATGTTCCTCGGACAGGAAACCGGCTCTTTGAGATCTTGACTGGTAAATGTCTGCATTTCTGTGTTGAGTTTTGACCTGTGGCTGAAACTACAGAACTGAAGCGAGAAGATTTCTATGTGTGTCTGTGGACCAGTCATTCAGAAAAGCTGTTACGTGGTTGGTGAGTATCGTGTACTTTCGTGCTCCTGAATGGATGACAATCTTTAAGCTAGAAGGGTAGTCATTTAGTTTGAATTGATTTATGGAGATGGACAAGAGCATATGTTGTCATTGCTGTTGTTAGGTGCCATCGAGTTGGGCCTGGGTCTTCCATCCTCACAACCATTGCCACACTTGAGCCACTGGAGCAGCCACTGTGTCAATCCATCTTGCTGGGGGTCTCCCTCTGTTTTATCTAGTCTCTACTTTACCAAGCATGATGTCCTTCTCCGGAGATCGGTCCCTCCTGATAACATGTCCAACGTTAGTGAGATGAAAGTCTCATCATCCTGGCTTCTA
Organism: Chrysochloris asiatica; assembly: GCF_000296735.1. NCBI lineage: Eukaryota > Metazoa > Chordata > Mammalia > Afrosoricida > Chrysochloridae > Chrysochloris > Chrysochloris asiatica. Next base: position 2,534,649 of record NW_006408790.1, on the reverse strand, counting down.
AGGAGTTTTCAGGTTATACTTTTTCCAAGACAGATTTGTTTGTTCTTCTGGCAGTCCAAGGCATATTCCCTATTCTTCACCAACACATAATTCAAAGGTATCAATTCTTCTCCAGTCTTCTCTGTTCATTGTCCAGCTTTCACAGGCATAGGAAGTAAAGGAAGACACCATGGATTGGGCCACTTGAGTCCTCAGAGTGAAATCTTTGCTGTTTTGACACTTTAACGAGGTGTCTTGCAGCAGATTTGCCTGCTTGCAAGGCCACTGACTGTGGATCCAAGAGAAAGGAAATCCTTGGCAACTTCAATTCTTTCTGTGTTTACCACCATGTTGCTTATCGGTCCAGCTGTGAGTTTTTACTTTCTTTATGTTGCAGTGGAATCTGGGTACTTATATAAATCTAACATTACCCAAATTCCCCGAAAATAAAGAAGTTGAACTTCTAATAGTTTAACAGTGATAGGATTAAAATATATTTCTTAAGAAATTGCTAGTTCAGAATTATTTTTAGAAAAAAATCCATATTCACAAAATTAAGATGAATCTTGGACAAATTAGACAAATTCAATAAGTTTGCTCTAAAACAGGATGACAGTAATGTATGTCCTTTCCTTTAGGTGTAATTTCAGACCAGACTATATATTTTATAGATAGACAGGGGTTTGGACTTCGGAAGAACTAGTTAAATTCAACTTCCTTAACGTCTTATGCTGGGTTAGCATAAATAACGTACAATTTGCGTTCGCCTTATCTGAGTATTATCTGACAAACATATTTGTATGTTGTAGTTGAGTGCCGTCAAGTGGGTACTGACTCATAGTGACCTTATGTCCAACAGAATGACACACTGTCCAATCCTCTATCAACAATTATCGCTATGCGTGAGTCTACTGCTGCCACTGTGCCAACCCATCTCATTGGGGCTCTTCTGTTTCTCTGAACCTTCATGTTACTAAGCATGATGTCCTTCTCCAGGCACTGTTCCCTCCTATAACATGTCATAAGTATGAGAGACAAAGTCTGGCCATCCTGACTTCTAAGGAGCATGCTAGCTGTACTTCTTCCAACACAGATTTGTTTGTTCTTTTGGTGGTACATGATACTTTTACTATTCTCCTCCAACACCAGAACTCAAAGGCGTCAATTCTTCCATGTGCATCTTTAGTCACTGACCAAGTTTCCCATGCATATAACGTCATTGAAAGTACCATGGCTTGGGTCAGGCACATCTTAGCCCTCAAACTGAAATCTTTGTTCTTGAACACTTTAAAGAGGTCTTGTGTAGCATATTTGCCTAATACAATACGTTATTTGATTTCTTGACTGCTGCTTCCATGAGTGTTGATGGTCGATACGAGAAAAACAAAGTCTTTGACAACTTCAATCTCTTCTCCATTTATCCTGATGTTATTTATTGGTCCAGTGGTGAGGATTTTCGTTTTCTTTACATTGAGATGCAGCCCATACCAAAGCAGTACTTTTAAGTCCTCTTCACTTTCAGCAAGGTTGTATCATCTGCATATTGTATGTTGTTAATGAGTCTTTATCTAACCCTGATGCCACGTTTATCTCCCTATAGTCCATCTTCTTGAAATTTTTGCTCTGCATACAGATGGAGTAAGTATGGTGAAAGAACACAACCGTGGCACACATCTTTCTTAATTTTAAATCATTCAATGTTACCTTGTTCTGTTTAAACAACTGCCTATTGGTCTATGTTCAGGTTCCTCGTGAGCACAATTAAGTGTTGTGGAATACTCATTCTCCACAATGTTGTTCATAACTTGTCATGATCCACACAATCAAAAGCATTTGCATAGTCATTAAGGCACAGGTAAACCTCTTTCTGATATTCTCTGCCTTCAGCCAACATCCATTTGATGCCACCAATGATATCCCTCATTCCATGTCCTCATCTGAATCTGACTTAAACCTCTGACAGTTCCCTGCCAAAAGCATTATTGCAGCCATTGTTTAATTACCTTTAGCAAAATTTTACTTGCATGAGATAATAATGATATTGTCTGATGATTTCTGCACTTCATTGGGTCACTTCTCTTTGGAATGGGCAGAAATATGGATCTCTTTCAATCAGTTGGCCAGGTAGTTGTCTTCCAAAATTCCTGACATTGATAAGTGAGTGACTCCAGTGCTGCATCAGTTTGTTGAAAGATTTTCACATTTCATGTCCCCAAGTTTTGTTCTTTGCCTCCAGTGCACATTTGGACCTCATGGTTCAGTGTCCTTGGCTCTTAATCATATGCTACCTCCTGAAATGGTTGACAATTGACCACTTCTTTTTGGTACGGTGACTCTGTATATTCTGTCCATCTTCTTCTGATGCTTTCTACATCATTCAGTATTTTGCCTGTAGAATCGTTCAATTGTTCAATTGCAAGTCGAGATTTGCATTCCTTCTTCACTTCCTTCAGCTTGAGAAATACACAGCTTGTTCTTCCCTTTTGGTTTTCAAACTCCAGCTCTTTTACCTCTTCATTTCTTCCATTTGCTTTAGTATCTCTGTGCTGGAGAGCACATTTCAGAGTCTCTTCTGACATTCATTTTGGACTTTTTCTTCTTTCTTGTCTTCTTGTATGATCTTCTTGATGTCATCCCATGACTCTTCTGGTCTTCGGTCTTTAGTGTCGAATGCATCAAATCTGTTCTTGAGATGGTCTCTAAATTCAGGTGGGATATGTTCATGGTCATGTTTTGGTTGTCATGGACTTAATGTTTTAATTTTCTTCAGCTTCCGTCTGAACTTGCATTAAGAGCAAATGCTGGTCTGGTCCACTGTCTGTCCCTGGCCTTGTTGTAGCTGATGCCATGGAGCTTTCCCACGGTCTCTTTCCATGGATGTAGTCCATTTGGTCTCTGTGTATTCCATCTGGTGAGGTCCATGTGTATGGTTATCTTTTATAGCAACTTGAAGAGCAGTAATTACTTGCAGTGTATCACCTTTTAGTGCTATACAAAGGTCTTATGTTCCTAAAAGTGTTTAAGTTATTAATGCTTAAAGGCATTTAAAAATGTCTTAAGTGTGTTAAGTTACCAGTTACTTAAAACATACTCAAACTACAACTGTTTAATGAGTTCAACTTCTCCCCACAATGGAGTGAATTTCTGAAGACCTCATCCAAATGAATGCTGCCATGTAAACAAAGGGGAAATGTCTTTGTAAATAGGATTTGCCTTTTCATGGATAAGGAGCCCTGGGGGGAAGGGGCCAATGGGATAAGCCTTGGGGTGCTTATTGCAAGGTTGGTGGTTCAAATCCACCAGTTCGCTGCTCCGCCTGAGACAGGTGAAGCTGTCTGCTGCTGTAGAAGTGTGTAATCTCGGAAGCTCAGTGGAGCAGTTGTGCTCTGTCCTCTGGGGTCACTCTGGGTCAGAAGTGACTGGATAGCAGGGGAGCCCTATTGAACACTCCTGCTCTGTCTACTCACAGGCACCTCAGGAGAAAGGTGCAGTGATCAACTTCAGAAAAGTCTCCCACTGATAACCCTGAGGAGCACACTTGCGTTTGGACACACCGGGGGCACCAGGAGTAGAATCAACTCGATGGCAGCCGGTTTCACTTTTGGTTCAAAGGCTCATAACACTCTTCTTCCGAAGCCGACGGTGTCAATGAGACTAGTTACTGGGAGGAAGAAAGGCATATAGATTTTTTTTAGAGTGTGGCCATCTCTATTTCCGTTTTCCTGGTTCTGGAGTCCTTGTGTGATACTGCAGGAGAAAAAACTGGACTACAAGATCGGTAGTTCAAACTTGGATACCCTTTCAGAGTTGCTATGAGTCGGAACTGACTAGATGGCACTTAACTACAACCACCTTTGGGTAGCATGATGGCTTCATAGGGTTATCACTGGATTGTGAACCACAAGGTTGGCGGTTCAAGTCCACCAGCTGCTCTATGGGAGAACGATGAGGCTTTCTGCTGCCACAAAACAATCTACAGCCTCGGAAACTGTACACAAGGTCTCTGTGAATCAAAACTGACTCCATGGCACTTACCAACAACAGCAATCTTTGTTCAAAACAAAGAACAGTTGAATTGAATTTCTACTGAATTTAGTTAAAGACTTTCGGCCCTAAAAGCAGCCTGAACCTTAATGGAGATACTCACAATTCGAAGGAGCCAGGATAAGGTTGATGTTGCTGTGGAGTAATGTGTGTTGTAGTGATACGGCGGGCTGTGCTCGTCTTCCCACGTCTCATACCGCTCCGCGTAGAACACGGCTCTCTTAGGGTTCAGAGCACCGATCGGCTGCACACAGAGAAAGAGGTACAGTTTGGTTAATGTGATTGAAGTAGACATTCTTGATTACACGCTTTTACGTGGAAATGATCTTACTGGGTTTCAGAGTGCTTCACTAACCTAGTTAATTTGAAATTAAACATAGTCTTGGTCTGACACTGTAGGATAAGCATTGGACTGCTAACCAGAGGTAAGTGGTTCAAACCCACCAGTCACTCTTCAGAAACCCTGTACAGAGTCACCATGAGTTGGAACCAACTTGACGGCACTTAACAATAGCAATAACAACATATACAGAGGGGGTTTCAAAAGGTTGATGGAAAACGCAATTCCAAGATAGTGGCATTTTCCCACACATTTTTTGAAGCCCCTCACTTAAATTATATACTATAAAAGTGTAAATTATATCCTATATATTTACATCATAAAATTATAAATGATATCCTATAACCTATCATTTTATATGTTTGCGAATCTGGATTTTGATGGTAATTCTCTGGTAGTGTAGTAGTTACGAAACGGGCTGCTAATCTCACGGTCAGCAGTTGGAAACTAACAGCTGTTCCAGGGGAGAAAGTTGAGGCTTTCTGTTCCCATAAAGATTTACAGCCTCGGGTTAAGGTCGTTATGACTCAGAACCGACTCTATGGCACATAACAACAACAACATGTCATTACAAAGGAGCTCTAGTAACACAGTGGTTACGAGTCAGGCTGTTGACAGCTCTGGTAGTGTAGTGGTTACAAATCGGGCTGCGAACCACAAGTTCAGCTGTTTGAAACTAACAGCAGTTCTGCAGGAGAAACATGAGGCGTTCTGCTCCTGTAAAGATTTACAGCCTCGGAAACCCTGTACAGGGTCGCTATGAGTCGGAACCGACTCCACGGCACACAGCCACCAGCCACAATTCAAAACTACCAGTGGCTCCACAGGAGAAAGATGAGGCTTTCTGCTCCAGTAAAAATTAACAGACTCAGAAACCGTATACAGGGTCACTATGAGTTAGAACTAACTCCAAGGTACATCACCACCATCACCACCAACGTGTCATTATACTGGCAAAAAATCACCCAGCAAAATGGGTCACATGTGCAAGGTTTCTAGATGCTGCTGAGTGTCTTAGGAAACTGGGTTACCATGAAGTAAGCCAAGCGAACATATTTATGTACTTTATTACTGTCCAGGTTAAAAGACAGACAAGGAGCACGTAGTGAGGAAGGTGTGGGGCAGCTAAGTCAGAGAGGCCAAACCGTACCCACACACCC